>NW_027459148.1:0-324273 GCF_050624435.1 Tenrec ecaudatus | reverse complement strand
AAGTGCCTGCTAGGTAAGGTACATAGTCCAAGTGCCCGCTAGGTAACCTACATACTGCAAATTCCCGCTAGTTAACCTAGATAGTTCAAGTACCCGCTAGGTAACCTAGATCGTCCAAGGGCCCCCTAGTTAGCCTACATAGTCCAAGTGCCCGCTAGTTATCCTACATTATCTAAGTGCCCGTTGGCTAACCTAGATAGTCCAAGGGCCCGCTAGTTGACCTACATAGTCCAAGTGCCAGCTAGGTAACCTGGATAGTACAAGTGCCCTCTAGGGAACCTAGATAGTCAAAGTGCCTGCTAGGTAACCTAGATAGTCCAAGAGCCCGCTAGGTAACCTACATAGTTCAAGTGCCCTTTAGTTAACCTATATAGTCAAAGTGCCTGCCATGTAACCTAGATAGTCCAAGTGCCTGCTAGGCAACCTACATAGTCCAAGTGCCCGTTAGTTAACCTAGATAGTCAAAGTGCCTGCTAGGTAACCTAGATAGTCCAAGTGCCCGCTAGCTAACCTACATAGTCCAAGTGCCCGCTAGGTTACCTAAATAGTCCAAAAGCCCGCTAGGGAATCTACATAGTCCAAATGCCCGCTAGTTAACCTAGATAGTCCAAGTGCCTGCTAGTATACCTACATAATCCATGGGCCCGCTAGTTAACCTACATAGTGCAAGGGCCCGCTAGTTAACCTACATCGTCTAAGGGCCCGCTAGTTAACCTAGATAGTCCAAGTGCCCGCTAGTTAACCTACATAGTCTAAGTGCCCGCTAGTTAAACTAGATAGATAAAGTGCCCGCTAGGGAACTTTTCTGGTCCAAGAACCGACTAGGAAACGTACATAGTCCAAGTGCCCGCTAGGTAACCAATATAGTCCAAATGCCCACTAGGGGCCCTAATAGTCCAAATGCCCGCTAGTTAACCTAGATAGTCCAAGTGTTCGCTAGTTAACCTAGATAGTCCAAGTGCCCGCTAGTTAACCTAGATAGATAAAGTGCCCGCTAGGGAACCTATCTAGTCCAAGAACCGGCTAGGAAACGTACATAGTCCAAGTGCCCGCTAGGTAACATACATAGTCCAAGTGCCCGCTAGGTAACGTAGATATTCCAAGTGCCCGCTAGGGAAAGTCATAGTCCAAGAGCCCACTAGGAAACCTAGATAGTCCAAGGGCCCGCTAGGTAACCTACATTGTTCTAGTGCCCCCTAGTTAACCTACATTCTCCAAGTGCCCGATAGGGAACCTACATAGTCCAAGTGCCCGCTAGGTAACCTACATAATCCAAATGCCCGCTAGTTAACTTACATAGTCCAAGAGCCCGATAGGGAACCTACATAATCCAATTGCCCGCTAGGGAACCTACATACTCCAAGTGCCCGCTAGGTAACCTACATAGTCCAAATGCCCGCTAGTTAACCTACATAGTCCAAGTGCCCGATAGGGAACCTATATAATCCAAGTGCCCGCTAGGGAACCTACATAGTCCAAGTGCCCGCTAGGTAACCTACATAGTCCAAATGCCCACTAGTTAACCTACATAGTCCAAGTGCAATATAGGGAACCTACATAATCCAAGTGCCCGCTTGGGAACCTACATAGTCCAAGTGCTCCTTAGATAACCTACATAGTCCATGGGTCCGCTGGTTAACCTACATATTCCAAGTGCCCGCTAGTAAACCCACATAATCTAAGTGCCCGTTAGCTAACCTAGATAGTCCAAGGGCCCGCTAGTTGACCTACTTAGTCCAAGTGCCCGCTAGGTAACCTAGACAGTCCAAGTGCCCGCTAGTTAACCTACATAGTCCAAGTGCCCGATAGGGAACCTAGATAGTCCAAGGGTCCTTTAGTTAACTTACATAGTCCAAGTGCCCGTTAGTTAACCTAGATTGTCAAAGTGCCTGCTAGGTAACCTAGATATCCCAAGTGCCCACTAGGTAACCTACATAGCACAAGTTCCCGCTAGGTAACCTAAATTGTCCAAATGCCCGCTAGGGAATCTACATAGTCCAAGTGCCCGCTAGTTAACCTAGATAGTCCAAGTGCCTGCTAGTAAACCTACATATTCCATGGGCCCGCTAGTTAACCTACATAGTGCAACGGCCCGCTAGTTAACCTAGATCGCGCAAGTGTCCGCTAGTTAACCTACATAGTCCTAGTGCCCGCTAGGGATCCTTCATAATCCAAGTGCCCGCTAGGTAACCTAGATAGTCCAAGTGCCCGCTAGTAAACCTAGATAGTCCTAGTGCCCGTTAGTTAACCTAGATATTCCAAGTGCCCACTAGGGGACGTACATAGTCCAAGTGCCCGCTAGGTAACCTAGATAGTCCAAGTGCCCGCAGGGATCCTTCATAATCCAAGTGCCTGCTAGGCAACCTAGATAGTCCAAGTTCCCGCTAGGTAACCTAGATAGTCCAAGTGCCCGTTAACTAACCTAGATAGTCCATGTTCCCCCTAAGCAACCTACATAGTCCAAGTGCCCGTTAGTTAACCTAGAATTCCAAGAGCCCGCTATTTAACCTAGACTGTCCAAGTGCCCGCTAGGTTACCTGCATAGTCCAAGTGCCCGTTCGTTAACATAGATAGTCCAAGTGCCCGCTAGGGAACCTATATAGTCCAAGTGCTGTCTAGGTAACCTAGAAAGTCCAAGGGCCCGCTAGTTAACCTACATAGACCAAGGGCTCGCTTGTTAACTTTGATAGTCCAAGTGCCCCTTAGTTAACCTAGACCGTTCAAGTGCCCGCTAGTTAACCTAGATCGTCCAAGTACTGGCTAGTTAACCTACATAGTCAAGGGCCCACTAGTTAACCTAGATTGTCCAAGTGTCCTCTATTTAACCTACATAGTCCAAGTGCCTGCTAGGTAACCTACATAGTGTAAGTGTGTGCTAGGTAAACTACATAGTCCAAGTGCCTGCTAGGTAACCTAGACAATCCAAGGGCCTGCTAGTTAACCTACATAGTCCAAGTGCCCGCTAGGTAACCTACATAGTGCAAGTGTCCGCTAGTTAACCTACATAGTCCAAGCGCCCGCTAGTTAACCTAGATTGTCCAAGTGCACGCTAGTTAACCTACATAGTCCAAGGGCCCGCTAGTTAACCTAGACAGTCCAAGTGCCCGCTAGTTAACCCACATAGTCCAAGTGCCCGCTAGGTAACCTAGACAGTTCAAGTGACCACTAGGTTACTTACATAGTCCAAGTGCCTGTTCGTTAACCTACATAGTCCAAGTGCCCGCTATTTAACCTAGATCATCCAAGTGCACGCTAGTTAACCTAGATAGTCCACGTGCCCGCTAGTTAACCTAGATAGACCAAGTGCCCGCTAGGGAACCTACCTCGTCTAAGTGCCCGCTAGGGAACCTATATAGTCCAAGTGCTATCTAGGTAACCTAGATAGTCCAAGGGCCCGCTAGATAACCTACATTGTCCAAGGGCCCGCAAGTTAACCTAGATAGTCCAAGTGCCCGCTAGTTAACCTACATAATCCAAGAGCCCGCTAGGTAACCTAGACAGTTCAAGTGACCACTAGGTTACTTACATAGTCTAAGTGGCTGTTCGTTAACATACATAGTCCAAGTGCCCGCTAGTTAACCTAGATCCTCCAAGTGCACGCTAGTTAACATACATAGTCCAAGGGCCCGCTAGTTAACCTACATAGTCCAAGGGCCCGCTAGTTAACCTACATCGTCCAAGGGTCTGCAAGTTAACCTAGATAGTCCTAGTGCCCGTTAGTTAACCTACATAGTCCAAGTGCCCGCTAGGTAACCTAGACAGTTCAAGTGACCACTAGGTTACTTACATAGTCCAAGTGCCTGTTCGTTAACCTACATAGTCCAAGTGCCCGCTAAGTAACCTATATAGTCCAAATGCCCGCTAGGGACCCTAATAGTCCAAGAGCCCGCTAGTTATGCTAGATAGTCCAAGTGCTCGCTAGTTAACCTTGATAGTCCACGTGCCCGCTAGATAACCTAGATAGACCAAGTGCCTGCTAGGGAACCTACCTAGTCCAAGTGCCCGCTAGGGAACCTATATAGTCCAAGTGCTATCTAGGTAACCTAGATAGTCCAAGGGCCCGCTAGATAACCTACATCATCCAAGGGCCTGCAAGTTAACCTAGATAGTCCAAGTGCCTGCTAGTTAACCTACATAGTCCAAGTGCCCGCTAGGTAACCTAGACAGTTCAAGTGACCACTAGGTTACTTACATAGTCCAAGTGCCTGTTCGTTAACCTACATAGTCCAAGTGCCCGCTAGTTAACCTAGATCGTCCAAGTGCACGCTAGTTAGCCTACATAGTCCAAGGGCCCGCTAGTTAACCTACATAGTTCAAGGGCCCGCTAGTTAACCTACATCGTCCAAGGGCCTGCAAGTTAACCTAGATAGTCCGAGTGCCCGCTAGGTAACCTAGACAGTTCAAGCGACCACTAGGTTACTTACATAGTCCAAGTGCCTGTTCGTTAACATACATAGTCCAAGTGCCCGCTAGGTAACCTATATAGTCTAAATGCCCGCTAGGGACCCTAATAGTCCAAGTGCCCGCTGGTTATCCTAGATAATCCAAGTGCTCGCTAGTTAACCTAGATACTCCAAGTGTCCGCTAGTTAACCTAGATAGACCAAGTGCCCGCTAGGGAACCTACCTAGTCCAAGTGCCCGATAGGGAACTTACATAGTCCAAGGCCTGCTAGGGAACCTACATAGTCCAAGTGCCTGTTAGTTAACCTAGATAGTACAAGTGCCCGCTAGGTAACCTAGATCGTCCAAGTGCACGCTAGTTAACCTACATAGTCCAAGGGCCCGCTAGTTAACCTACATCATCCAAGGGTCTGCAAGTTAACCTAGATAGTCCAAGTGCCCGTTAGTTAACCTACATAGTTCAAGTGCCCGCTAGGTAACCTAGACAGTTCAAGTGACCACTAGGTTACTTACATAGTCCAAGTGCCTGTTCGTTAACCTACATAGACCAAGTGCCCGCTAGGTAACCTATGTAGTCCAAATGCCCGCTAGGGACCCTAATAGTCCAAGTGCCCGCTAGTTATCCTAGATAGTCCAAATGCTCGCTAGTTAACCTTGATAGTCCACGTGCCCGCTAGTTAACCTAGATAGACCAAGTGCCCGCTAGGGAACCTACCTAATCCAAGTGCCCTCTAGGGAACCTATATAGTCCAAGTGCTATCTAGGTAACCTAGATAGTCCAAGGGCCCGCTAGATAACCTACATCGTCCAAGGGCCCGCAAGTTAACCTAGATTGTCCAAGTGCCAGCTAGTTAACCTACATAGTCCACGTGCCCGCTAGGTAACCTAGACAGTTCAAGTGACCACTAGGTTACTTGCATAGTCCAAGTGCCTGTTCGTTAACCTACATAGTCCAAGTGCCCGCTAGTTAACCTAGATCGTCCAAGTGCACGCTAGTTAACCTACATAGTCCAAGGGCCCGCTAGTTAACCTACATAGTTCAAGGGCCCGCTAGTTAACCTACATCGTCCAAGGGCCTGCAAGTTAACCTAGATAGTCCGAGTGCCCGCTAGGTAACCTAGACAGTTCAAGCGACCACTAGGTTACTTACATAGTCCAAGTGCCTGTTCGTTAACCTACATAGTCCAAGTGCCCGCTAGGTAACCTATATAGTCCAAATGCCCGCTAGGGACCCTAATAGTCCAAGTGCCCGCTAGTTATCCTAGATAATCCAAGTGCTCGCTAGTTAACCTAGATAGTCCAAGTGTCCGCTAGTTAGCCTAGATAGACCAAGTGCCCGCTAGGGAACCTACCTAGTCCAAGTGCCCGATAGGGAACTTACATAGTCCAAGGCCTGCTAGGGAACCTACATAGTCCAAGTGCCTGTTAGTTAACCTAGATAGTACAAGTGCCCGCTAGGTAACCTAGATCGTCCAAGTGCACGCTAGTTAACCTACATAGTCCAAGGGCCCGCTAGTTAACCTACATAGTCCAAGGGCCCGCTAGTTAACCTACATCATCCAAGGGTCTGCAAGTTAACCTAGATAGTCCAAGTGCCCGTTAGTTAACCTACATAGTCCAAGTGCCCGCTAGGTAACCTAGACAGTTCAAGTGACCACTAGGTTACTTACATAGTCCAAGTGCCTGCTCGTTAACCTACATAGACCAAGTGCCCGCTAGGTAACCTATGTAGTCCAAATGCCCGCTAGGGACCCTAATAGTCCAAGTGCCCGCTAGTTATCCTAGATAGTCCAAGTGCTCGCTAGTTAACCTTGATAGTCCACGTGCCCGCTAGTTAACCTAGATAGACCAAGTGCCCGCTAGGGAACCTACCTAATCCAAGTGCCCTCTAGGGAACCTATATAGTCCAAGTGCTATCTAGGTAACCTAGATAGTCCAAGGGCCCGCTAGATAACCTACATCGTCCAAGGGCCCGCAAGTTAACCTAGATTGTCCAAGTGCCCGCTAGTTAACCTACATAGTCCAAGTGCCCGCTAGGTAACCTAGACAGTTCAAGTGACCACTAGGTTACTTACATAGTCCAAGTGCCTGTTCGTTAACCTACATAGTCCAAGTGCCCGCTAGTTAACCTAGATCGTCCAAGTGCACGCTAGTTAACCTACATAGTCCAAGGGCCCGCTAGTTAACCTACATAGTTCAAGGGCCCGCTAGTTAACCTACATCGTCCAAGGGCCTGCAAGTTAACCTAGATAGTCCGAGTGCCCGCTAGGTAACCTAGACAGTTCAAGCGACCACTAGGTTACTTACATAGTCCAAGTGCCTGTTCGTTAACCTACATAGTCCAAGTGCCCGCTAGGTAACCTATATAGTCCAAATGCCCGCTAGGGACCCTAATAGTCCAAGTGCCCGCTAGTTATCCTAGATAATCCAAGTGCTCGCTACTTAACCTAGATAGTCCAAGTGTCTGCTAGTTAGCCTAGATAGACCAAGTGCCCGCTAGGGAACCTACCTAGTCCAAGTGCCCGATAGGGAACTTACATAGTCCAAGGCCTGCTAGGGAACCTACATAGTCCAAGTGCCTGTTAGTTAACCTAGATAGTACAAGTGCCCGCTAGTTAACCTAGATAGTCCAAGTGCCTGCTAGTATACCTACATAATCCATGGGCCCGCTAGTTAACCTACATAGTGCAAGGGCCCGCTAGTTAACCTACATCGTCTAAGGGCCCGCTAGTTAACGTAGATAGTCCAAGTGCCCGCTAGTTAACCTGCATAGTCTAAGTGCCCGCTAGGTAACCTAGACAGTTCAAGTGACCAATAGGTTACCTACATAATCCAATTGCCCGTTCGTTAACCTACATAGTCCAAGTACCCGCTAGGTACCCAATATAGTCCAAATGCCCGCTAGGGGCCCTAATAGTCCAAATGCCCGCTAGTTAACCTAGATAGTCCAAGTGCTCGCTAGTTAACCTAGATAATCCAAGTGCCCGCTAGTTAACCTAGATAGATAAAGTGCCCGCTAGGGAACCTATCTAGTCCAAGAACCGGCTAGGAAACGTACATAGTCCAAGTGCCCGCTAGGTAACATACATAGTCCAAGTGCCCGCTAGGTAACGTAGATATTCCAAGTGCCCGCTAGGGAAGTACATAGTCCAAGTGCCCGCTAGGAAACCTAGATAGTCCAAGGGCCCGCTAGGTAACCTACATTGTTCTAGTGCCCCCTAGTTAACCTACATTCTCCAAGTGCCCGATAGGGAACCTACATAGTCCAAGTGCCCGCTAGGTAACCTACATAGTCCAAATGCCCGCTAGTTAACCTACATAGTACAAGTGCCCGATAAGGAACCTACATAATCCAATTGCCCGCTAGGGAACCTACATACTCCAAGTGCCCGCTAGGTAACCTACATAGTCCAAATGCCGGCTAGTTAACCTACATAGTCCAAGTGCCCGATCGGGAGCCTATATAATCCAAGTGCCGGCTAGGGAACCTACATAGTCCAAGTGCCCGCTAGGTAACCTACATAGTCCAAATGCCCACTAGTTAACCTACATAGTCCAAGTGCAATATAGGGAACCTACATAATCCAAGTGCCCGCTAGGGAACCTACATAGTCCAAGTGCTCGTTAGGTAACCTACATAGTCCATTGGCCCACTGGTTAACCTACATATTCCAAGTGCCCGCTAGTAAACCCACATAATCTAAGTGCCCGTTAGCTAACCTAGATAGTCCAAGGGCCCGCTAGTTGACCTACATAGTCCAAGTGCCCGCTAGGTAACCTAGACAGTCCAAGTGCCCGCTAATTAACCTACATAGTCCAAGTGCCCGATAGGGAACCTAGATAGTCCAAGTGTCCTCTAGTTAACTTACATAGTCCAAGTGTCCGTTAGTTAACCTAGATAGTCAAAGTGCCTGCTAGGTAACCTAGATATTCCAAGTGCCCACTAGGTAACCTACATAGTACAAGTTCCCGCTAGGTAACCTAAATAGTCCAAATGCCCGCTAGGGAATCTACATAGTCCAAGTGCCCGCTAGTTAACCTAGATAGTCCAAGTGCCTGCTAGTAAACCTACATAATCCATGGGCCCGCTAGTTAACCTACATAGTGCAACGGCCCGCTACTTAACCTAGATCGCGCAAGTGTCCGCTAGTTAACCTACATAGTCCTAGTGCCCGTTAGGGATCCTTCATAATCCAAGTACCCGCTAGGTAACCTAGATAGTCCAAGTGCCCGCTAGTAAACCTAGATAGTCCTAGTGCCCGTTAGTTAACCTAGATATTCCAAGTGCCCACTAGGGGACGTACATAGTCCAAGTGCCCGCTAGGTAACCTAGATAGTCCAAGTGCCCGCAGGGATCCTTCATAATCCAAGTGCCTGCTAGGCAACCTAGATAGTCCAAGTTCCCGCTAGGTAACCTAGATAGTCCAAGTGCCCGTTAACTAACCTAGATAGTCCATGTTCCCCCTAGGCAACCTACATAGTCCAAGTGCCCGTTAGTTAACCTAGAATTCCAAGAGCCCGCTATTTAACCTAGACTGTCCAAGTGCCCGCTAGGTTACCTGCATAGTCCAAGTGCCCGTTCGTTAACATAGATAGTCCAAGTGCCCGCTAGGGAACCTATATAGTCCAAGTGCTATCTAGGTAACCTAGAAAGTCCAAGGGCCCGCTAGTTAACCTACATAGACCAAGGGCTCGCTTGTTAACTTTGATAGTCCAAGTGCCCCTTAGTTAACCTAGATCGTTCAAGTGCCCGCTAGTTAACCTAGATCGTCCAAGTACTGGCTAGTTAACCTACATAGTCAAGGGCCCACTAGTTAACCTAGATTGTCCAAGTGTCCTCTATTTAACCTACATAGTCCAAGTGCCCGCTAGGTAACCTACATAGTGTAAGTGTGTGCTAGGTAAACTACATAGTCCAAGTGCCCGCTAGTTAACATAGATAGTCCAAGTGCCCTCTAGGGAAGGTACATATTCCAAGTGCCCGCTAGGTAACCTAGAGAGTGCAAGTACCCGCTAGTTAACCAACATAGTCCAAGTGCCTGCTAGGTAACCTAGACAATCCAAGGGCCTGCTAGTTAACCTACATAGTCCAAGTGCCCGCTAGGTAACCTACATAGTGCAAGTGTCCGCTAGTTAACCTACATAGTCCAAGCGCCCGCTAGTTACCATACATAGTCCAAGTACCCGCTAGTTAACTTACATAGTTCAAGTGTCCGTAGGGAACATACATAGTCCAAGTGCCCGCTAGGGAACCTACGTAGTCCAAGTACCCGCTAGTTAACCTAGATTGTCCAAGTGCACGCTAGTTAACCTACATAGTCCAAGGGCCCGCTAGTTAACCTAGATAGTCCAAGTGCCCGCTAGTTAACCCACATAGTCCAAGTGCCCGCTAGGTAACCTAGACAGTTCAAGTGACCACTAGGTTACTTACATAGTCCAAGTGCCTGTTCGTTAACCTACATAGTCCAAGTGCCCGCTATTTAACCTAGATCGTCCAAGTGCACGCTAGTTAACCTAGATAGTCCACGTGCCCGCTAGTTAACCTAGATAGACCAAGTGCCCGCTAGGGAACCTACCTCGTCTAAGTGCCCGCTAGGGAACCTATATAGTCCAAGTGCTATCTAGGTAACCTAGATAGTCCAAGGGCCCGCTAGATAACCTACATCGTCCAAGGGCCCGCAAGTTAACCTAGATAGTCCAAGTGCCCGCTAGTTAACCTACATAATCCAAGTGCCCGCTAGGTAACCTAGACAGTTCAAGTGACCACTAGGTTACTTACATAGTCCAAGTGCCTGTTCGTTAACCTACATAGTCCAAGTGCCCGCTAGTTAACCTAGATCGTCCAAGTGCACGCTAGTTAACCTACATAATCCAAGGGCCCACTAGTTAACCTACATAGTCCAAGGGCCCGCTAGTTAACCTACATCGTCCAAGGGTTTGCAAGTTAACCTAGATAGTCCTAGTGCCCGTTAGTTAACCTACATAGACCAAGTGCCCGCTAGGTAACCTAGACAGTTCAAGTGACCACTAGGTTACTTACATAGTCCAAGTGCCTGTTCGTTAACCTACATAGTCCAAGTGCCCGCTAGGTAACCTATATAGTCCAAATGCCCGCTAGGGACCCTAATAGTCCAAGTGCCCGCTAGTTATGCTAGATAGTCCAAGTGCTCGCTAGTTAACCTTGATAGTCCACGTGCCCGCTAGATAACCTAGATAGACCAAGTGCCCGCTAGGGAACCTACCTAGTCCAAGTGCCCGCTAGGGAACCTATATAGTCCAAGTGCTATCTAGGTAACCTAGATAGTCCAAGGGCCCGCTAGATAACCTACATCATCCAAGGGCCTGCAAGTTAACCTAGATAGTCCAAGTGCCCGCTAGTTAACCTACATAGTCCAAGTGCCCGCTAGGTAACCTAGACAGTTCAAGTGACCACTAGGTTACTTACAAAGTCCAAGTGCCTGTTCGTTAACCTACATAGTCCAAGTGCCCGCTAGTTAACCTAGATCGTCCAAGTGCACGCTAGTTAGCCTACATAGTCCAAGGGCCCGCTAGTTAACCTACATAGTTCAAGGGCCCGCTAGTTAACCTACATCGTCCAAGGGCCTGCAAGTTAACCTAGATAGTCCGAGTGCCCGCTAGGTAACCTAGACAGTTCAAGCGACCACTAGGTTACTTACATAGTCCAAGTGCCTGTTCGTTAACCTACATAGTCCAAGTGCCCGCTAGGTAACCTATATAGTCCAAATGCCCGCTAGGGACCCTAATAGTCCAAGTGCCCGCTAGTTATCCTAGATAATCCAAGTGCTCGCTAGTTAACCTAGATACTCCAAGTGTCCGCTAGTTAGCCTAGATAGACCAAGTGCCCGCTAGGGAACCTACCTAGTCCAAGTGCCCGATAGGGAACTTACATAGTCCAAGGCCTGCTAGGGAACCTACATCGTCCAAGTGCCTGTTAGTTAACCTAGATAGTACAAGTGCCCGCTAGGTAACCTAGATCGTCCAAGTGCACGCTAGTTAACCTACATAGTCCAAGGGCCCGCTAGTTAACCTACATAGTCCAAGGGCCCGCTAGTTAACCTACATCATCCAAGGGTCTGCAAGTTAACCTAGATAGTCCAAGTGCCCGTTAGTTAACCTACATAGTTCAAGTGCCCGCTAGGTAACCTAGACAGTTCAAGTGACCACTAGGTTACTTACATAGTCCAAGTGCCTGTTCGTTAACCTACATAGACCAAGTGCCCGCTAGGTAACCTATGTAGTCCAAATGCCCGCTAGGGACCCTAATAGTCCAAGTGCCCGCTAGTTATCCTAGATAGTCCAAATGCTCGCTAGTTAACCTTGATAGTCCACGTGCCCGCTAGTTAACCTAGATAGACCAAGTGCCCGCTAGGGAACCTACCTAATCCAAGTGCCCTCTAGGGAACCTATATAGTCCAAGTGCTATCTAGGTAACCTAGATAGTCCAAGGGCCCGCTAGATAACCTACATCGTCCAAGGGCCCGCAAGTTAACCTAGATTGTCCAAGTGCCAGCTAGTTAACCTACATAGTCCAAGTGCCCGCTAGGTAACCTAGACAGTTCAAGTGACCACTAGGTTACTTACATAGTCCAAGTGCCTGTTCGTTAACCTACATAGTCCAAGTGCCCGCTAGTTAACCTAGATCGTCCAAGTGCACGCTAGTTAACCTACATAGTCCAAGGGCCCGCTAGTTAACCTACATAGTTCAAGGGCCCGCTAGTTAACCTACATCGTCCAAGGGCCTGCAAGTTAACCTAGATAGTCCGAGTGCCCGCTAGGTAACCTAGACAGTTCAAGCGACCACTAGGTTACTTACATAGTCCAAGTGCCTGTTCGTTAACCTACATAGTCCAAGTGCCCGCTAGGTAACCTATATAGTCCAAATGCCCGCTAGGGACCCTAATAGTCCAAGTGCCCGCTAGTTATCCTAGATAATCCAAGTGCTCGCTAGTTAACCTAGATAGTCCAAGTGTCCGCTAGTTAGCCTAGATAGACCAAGTGCCCGCTAGGGAACCTACCTAGTCCAAGTGCCCGATAGGGAACTTACATAGTCCAAGGCCTGCTAGGGAGCCTACATAGTCCAAGTGCCTGTTAGTTAACCTAGATAGTACAAGTGCCCGCTAGGTAACCTAGATCGTCCAAGTGCACGCTAGTTAACCTACATAGTCCAAGGGCCCGCTAGTTAACCTACATAGTCCAAGGGCCCGCTAGTTAACCTACATCATCCAAGGGTCTGCAAGTTAACCTAGATAGTCCAAGTGCCCGTTAGTTAACCTACATAGTCCAAGTGCCCGCTAGGTAACCTAGACAGTTCAAGTGACCACTAGGTTACTTACATAGTCCAAGTGCCTGTTCGTTAACCTACATAGACCAAGTGCCCGCTAGGTAACCTATGTAGTCCAAATGCCTGCTAGGGACCCTAATAGTCCAAGTGCCCGCTAGTTATCCTAGATAGTCCAAGTGCTCGCTAGTTAACCTTGATAGTCCACGTGCCCGCTAGTTAACCTAGATAGACCAAGTGCCCGCTAGGGAACCTACCTAATCCAAGTGCCCTCTAGGGAACCTATATAGTCCAAGTGCTATCTAGGTAACCTAGATAGTCCAAGGGCCCGCTAGATAACCTACATCGTCCAAGGGCCCGCAAGTTAACCTAGATTGTCCAAGTGCCCGCTAGTTAACCTACATAGTCCAAGTGCCCGCTAGGTAACCTAGACAGTTCAAGTGACCACTAGGTTACTTACATAGTCCAAGTGCCTGTTCGTTAACCTACATAGTCCAAGTGCCCGCTAGTTAACCTAGATCGTCCAAGTGCACGCTAGTTAACCTACATAGTCCAAGGGCCCGCTAGTTAACCTACATAGTTCAAGGGCCCGCTAGTTAACCTACATCGTCCAAGGGCCTGCAAGTTAACCTAGATAGTCCGAGTGCCCGCTAGGTAACCTAGACAGTTCAAGCGACCACTAGGTTACTTACATAGTCCAAGTGCCTGTTCGTTAACCTACATAGTCCAAGTGCCCGCTAGGTAACCTATATAGTCCAAATGCCCGCTAGGGACCCTAATAGTCCAAGTGCCCGCTAGTTATCCTAGATAATCCAAGTGCTCGCTACTTAACCTAGATAGTCCAAGTGTCCGCTAGTTAGCCTAGATAGATAAAGTGCCCGCTAGGGAACCTATCTAGTCCAAGTGCCCGATAGGGAACTTACATAGTCCAAGGCCTGCTAGGGAACCTACATAGTCCAAGTGCCTGTTAGTTAACCTAGATAGTACAAGTGCCCGCTAGTTAACCTAGATAGTCCAAGTGCCTGCTAGTATACCTACATAATCCATGGGCCCGCTAGTTAACCTACATAGTGCAAGGGCCCGCTAGTTAACCTACATCGTCTAAGGGCCCGCTAGTTAACGTAGATAGTCCAAGTGCCCGCTAGTTAACCTGCATAGTCTAAGTGCCCGCTAGGTAACCTAGACAGTTCAAGTGACCAATAGGTTACCTACATAATCCAAGTGCCCGTTCGTTAACCTACATAGTCCAAGTACCCGCTAGGTACCCAATATAGTCCAAATGCCCGCTAGGGGCCCTAATAGTCCAAATGCCCGCTAGTTAACCTAGATAGTCCAAGTGCTCGCTAGTTAACCTAGATAATCCAAGTGCCCGCTAGTTAACCTAGATAGATAAAGTGCCCGCTAGGGAACCTATCTAGTCCAAGAACCGGCTAGGAAACGTACATAGTCCAAGTGCCCGCTAGGTAACATACATAGTCCAAGTGCCCGCTAGGTAACGTAGATATTCCAAGTGCCCGCTAGGGAAGTACATAGTCCAAGTGCCCGCTAGGAAACCTAGATAGTCCAAGGGCCCGCTAGGTAACCTACATTGTTCTAGTGCCCCCTAGTTAACCTACATTCTCCAAGTGCCCGATAGGGAACCTACATAGTCCAAGTGCCCGCTAGGTAACCTACATAGTCCAAATGCCCGCTAGTTAACCTACATAGTACAAGTGCCCGATAAGGAACCTACATAATCCAATTGCCCGCTAGGGAACCTACATACTCCAAGTGCCCGCTAGGTAACCTACATAGTCCAAATGCCGGCTAGTTAACCTACATAGTCCAAGTGCCCGATCGGGAGCCTATATAATCCAAGTGCCGGCTAGGGAACCTACATAGTCCAAGTGCCCGCTAGGTAACCTACATAGTCCAAATGCCCACTAGTTAACCTACATAGTCCAAGTGCAATATAGGGAACCTACATAATCCAAGTGCCCGCTAGGGAACCTACATAGTCCAAGTGCTCGTTAGGTAACCTACATAGTCCATTGGCCCACTGGTTAACCTACATATTCCAAGTGCCCGCTAGTAAACCCACATAATCTAAGTGCCCGTTAGCTAACCTAGATAGTCCAAGGGCCCGCTAGTTGACCTACATAGTCCAAGTGCCCGCTAGGTAACCTAGACAGTCCAAGTGCCCGCTAATTAACCTACATAGTCCAAGTGCCCGATAGGGAACCTAGATAGTCCAAGTGTCCTCTAGTTAACTTACATAGTCCAAGTGTCCGTTAGTTAACCTAGATAGTCAAAGTGCCTGCTAGGTAACCTAGATATTCCAAGTGCCCACTAGGTAACCTACATAGTACAAGTTCCCGCTAGGTAACCTAAATAGTCCAAATGCCCTCTAGGGAATCTACATAGTCCAAGTGCCCGCTAGTTAACCTAGATAGTCCAAATGCCTGCTAGTAAACCTACATAATCCATGGGCCCGCTAGTTAACCTACATAGTGCAACGGCCCGCTACTTAACCTAGATCGCGCAAGTGTCCGCTAGTTAACCTACATAGTCCTAGTGCCCGTTAGGGATCCTTCATAATCCAAGTACCCGCTAGGTAACCTAGATAGTCCAAGTGCCCGCTAGTAAACCTAGATAGTCCTAGTGCCCTTTAGTTAACCTAGATATTCCAAGTGCCCACTAGGGGACGTACATAGTCCAAGTGCCCGCTAGGTAACCTAGATAGTCCAAGTGCCCGCAGGGATCCTTCATAATCCAAGTGCCTGCTAGGCAACCTAGATAGTCCAAGTTCCCGCTAGGTAACCTAGATAGTCCAAGTGCCCGTTAACTAACCTAGATAGTCCATGTTCCCCCTAGGCAACCTACATAGTCCAAGTGCCCGTTAGTTAACCTAGAATTCCAAGAGCCCGCTATTTAACCTAGACTGTCCAAGTGCCCGCTAGGTTACCTGCATAGTCCAAGTGCCCGTTCGTTAACATAGATAGTCCAAGTGCCCGCTAGGGAACCTATATAGTCCAAGTGCTATCTAGGTAACCTAGAAAGTCCAAGGGCCCGCTAGTTAACCTACATAGACCAAGGGCTCGCTTGTTAACTTTGATAGTCCAAGTGCCCCTTAGTTAACCTAGATCGTTCAAGTGCCCGCTAGTTAACCTAGATCGTCCAAGTACTGGCTAGTTAACCTACATAGTCAAGGGCCCACTAGTTAACCTAGATTGTCCAAGTGTCCTCTATTTAACCTACATAGTCCAAGTGCCCGCTAGGTAACCTACATAGTGTAAGTGTGTGCTAGGTAAACTACATAGTCCAAGTGCCCGCTAGTTAACATAGATAGTCCAAGTGCCCTCTAGGGAAGGTACATATTCCAAGTGCCCGCTAGGTAACCTAGAGAGTGCAAGTACCCGCTAGTTAACCAACATAGTCCAAGTGCCTGCTAGGTAACCTAGACAATCCAAGGGCCTGCTAGTTAACCTACATAGTCCAAGTGCCCGCTAGGTAACCTACATAGTGCAAGTGTCCGCTAGTTAACCTACATAGTCCAAGCGCCCGCTAGTTACCATACATAGTCCAAGTACCCGCTAGTTAACTTACATAGTTCAAGTGTCCGTAGGGAACATACATAGTCCAAGTGCCCGCTAGGGAACCTACGTAGTCCAAGTACCCGCTAGTTAACCTAGATTGTCCAAGTGCACGCTAGTTAACCTACATAGTCCAAGGGCCCGCTAGTTAACCTAGATAGTCCAAGTGCCCGCTAGTTAACCCACATAGTCCAAGTGCCCGCTAGGTAACCTAGACAGTTCAAGTGACCACTAGGTTACTTACATAGTCCAAGTGCCTGTTCGTTAACCTACATAGTCCAAGTGCCCGCTATTTAACCTAGATCGTCCAAGTGCACGCTAGTTAACCTAGATAGTCCACGTGCCCGCTAGTTAACCTAGATAGACCAAGTGCCCGCTAGGGAACCTACTACGTCTAAGTGCCCGCTAGGGAACCTATATAGTCCAAGTGCTATCTAGGTAACCTAGATAGTCCAAGGGCCCGCTAGATAACCTACATCGTCCAAGGGCCCGCAAGTTAACCTAGATAGTCCAAGTGCCCGCTAGTTAACCTATATAATCCAAGTGCCCGCTAGGTAACCTAGACAGTTCAAGTGACCACTAGGTTACTTACATAGTCCAAGTGCCTGTTCGTTAACCTACATAGTCCAAGTGCCCGCTAGTTAACCTAGATCGTCCAAGTGCACGCTAGTTAACCTACATAATCCAAGGGCCCACTAGTTAACCTACATAGTCCAAGGGCCCGCTAGTTAACCTACATCGTCCAAGGGTCTGCAAGTTAACCTAGATAGTCCTAGTGCCCGTTAGTTAACCTACATAGTCCAAGTGCCCGCTAGGTAACCTAGACAGTTCAAGTGACCACTAGGTTACTTACATAGTCCAAGTGCCTGTTCGTTAACCTACATAGTCCAAGTGCCCGCTAGGTAACCTATATAGTCCAAATGCCCGCTAGGGACCCTAATAGTCCAAGTGCCCGCTAGTTATGCTAGATAGTCCAAGTGCTCGCTAGTTAACCTTGATAGTCCACGTGCCCGCTAAATAACCTAGATAGACCAAGTGCCCGCTAGGGAACCTACCTAGTCCAAGTGCCCGCTAGGGAACCTATATAGTCCAAGTGCTATCTAGGTAACCTAGATAGTCCAAGGGCCCGCTAGATAACCTACATCATCCAAGGGCCTGCAAGTTAACCTAGATAGTCCAAGTGCCCGCTAGTTAACCTACATAGTCCAAGTGCCCGCTAGGTAACCTAGACAGTTCAAGTGACCACTAGGTTACTTACAAAGTCCAAGTGCCTGTTCGTTAACCTACATAGTCCAAGTGCCCGCTAGTTAACCTAGATCGTCCAAGTGCACGCTAGTTAGCCTACATAGTCCAAGGGCCCGCTAGTTAACCTACATAGTTCAAGGGCCCGCTAGTTAACCTACATCGTCCAAGGGCCTGCAAGTTAACCTAGATAGTCCGAGTGCCCGCTAGGTAACCTAGACAGTTCAAGCGACCACTAGGTTACTTACATAGTCCAAGTGCCTGTTCGTTAACCTACATAGTCCAAGTGCCCGCTAGGTAACCTATATAGTCCAAATGCCCGCTAGGGACCCTAATAGTCCAAGTGCCCGCTAGTTATCCTAGATAATCCAAGTGCTCGCTAGTTAACCTAGATACTCCAAGTGTCCGCTAGTTAACCTAGATAGACCAAGTGCCCGCTAGGGAACCTACCTAGTCCAAGTGCCCGATAGGGAACTTACATAGTCCAAGGCCTGCTAGGGAACCTACATCGTCCAAGTGCCTGTTAGTTAACCTAGATAGTACAAGTGCCCGCTAGGTAAAATAGATCGTCCAAGTGCACGCTAGTTAACCTACATAGTCCAAGGGCCCGCTAGTTAACCTACATAGTCCAAGGGCCCGCTAATTAACCTACATCATCCAAGGGTCTGCAAGTTAACCTAGATAGTCCAAGTGCCCGTTAGTTAACCTACATAGTCCAAGTGCCCGCTAGGTAACCTAGACAGTTCAAGTGACCACTAGGTTACTTACATAGTCCAAGTGACTGTTCGTTAACCTACATAGTCCAAGTGCCCGCTAGGTAACCTATATAGTCCAAATGCCCGCTAGGGACCCTAGTAGTCCAAGTGCCCGCTAGTTATCCTAGATAGTCCAAGTGCTCGCTAGTTAACCTTGATAGTCCACGTGCTCGCTAGTTAACCTAGATAGACCAAGTGCCCACTAGGGAACCTACCTAGTCCAAGTGCCCCTAGGGAACCTATATAGTCCAAGTGCTATCTAGGTAACCTAGATAGTCCAAGGGCCCGCTAGATAACCTACATCGTCCAAGGGCCCGCAAGTTAACCTAGATTGTCCAAGTGCCCGCTAGTTAACCTACATACTCCAAGTGCCCGCTAGGTAACCTAGACAGATCAAGTGACCACTAGGTTACTTACATAGTCCAAGTGCCTGTTCGTTAACCTACATAGTCCAAGTGCCCGCTAGTTAACCTAGATCGTCCAAGTGCACGCTAGTTAACCTACATAGTCCAAGGGCCCGCTAGTTAACCTACATAGTTCAAGGGCCCGCTAGTTAACCTACATCGTCCAAGGGCCTGCAAGTTAACCTAGATAGTCCGAGTGCCCGCTAGGTAACCTAGACAGTTCAAGCGACCACTAGGTTACTTACATAGTCCAAGTGCCTGTTCGTTAACCTACATAGTCCAAGTGCCCGCTAGGTAACCTATATTGTCCAAATGCCCGCTGGGGACACTAATAGTCCAAGTGCCCGCTAGTTATCCTAGATAATCCATGTGCTCGCTAGTTAACCTAGATACTCCAAGTGTCCTCTAGTTAACCTAGATAGACCTAGTGCCTGCTAGGGATCCTTCATAATCCAAGTGCCCGCAAGGTAACCTAGATAGTATAAGTGCCCGCTAGTTAACCTAGAAAGTCCTAGTGCCCGTTAGTTAACCTAGATATTCCAAGTGCCCACTAGGGGACGTACATAGTCCAAGTGCCCGCTAGGTAACCTAGATAGTCCAAGTGCCCGCAGGGATCCTTCATAATCCAAGTGCCTGCTAGGCAACCTAGATAGTCCAAGTTCCCACTAGGTAACCTAGATAGTCCAAGTGTCCGTAAACTAACCTAGATTGTCCAAGTCCCCGCTAGGCATCCTACATAGTCCAAGTGCCCGTTCGTTAACATAGATAGTCCAAGTGCCCGCTAGGGAAACTATATAGTCCAAGTGCTATCTAGGTAACCTAGATAGTCCAAGGGCCCGCTACTTGACCTACATAGACCAAGGGCTCGCTTGTTAACTTTGATAGTCCAAGTGCCCCTTAGTTAACCTAGATCGTTCAAGTGCCCGCTAGTTAACCTAAATCGTCCAAGTACTGGCTAGTTAACCTACATAGTCAAGGGCCCACTAGTTAACCTAGATTGTCCAAGTGTCCTCTAGTTAACCTACATAGTCCAAGTGCACGGTAGGTAACCTACATATTGTAAGTGTTGGCTAGGTAAACTACATAGTCCAAGTGCCCGCTAGGTAACATAGATAGTCCAAGTGCCCTCTAGGGAAGGTACATATTCCAAGTGCCCGCTAGGTAACCTAGAGGGTGCAAGTGCCCGCTAGTTAACCTACATAGTCCAAGTGCCTGCTAGGTAACCTAGACAGTCCAAGGGCCTGCTAGTTAACCTACATAGTCCAAGTGCCCGCTAGGTAACCTACATAGTGCAAGTGTCCGCTAGTTAACCTACATAGTCCAAGCACCCGCTAGTTAACATACATAGTCCAAGTGCCCGCTAGGTAACCTACATAGTCCAAGTGCCCGCTAGGTAACCTAGACAGTTCAAGTGACCACTAGGTTACTTACATAGTCCAAGTGCCTGTTCATTAACCTACATAGTCCAAGTGCCCGCTAGTTAACCTACATCGTCCAAGTGCACGCTAGTTAACCTACATAGTCCAAGGGCCCGCTAGTTAACCTACATAGTCCAAGGGCCCGCTAGTTAACCTACATCGTCCAAGGGTCTGCAAGTTAACATAGATAGTCCAAGTGCCGCTAGTTAACCTACATAGTTCAAGTGCCCCCTAGGTAACCTAGACAGTTCAAGTGACCACTAGGTTACTTACATAGTCCAAGTGCCTGTTCGTTAACCTACATAGTCCAAGTGCCCGCTAGTTAACCTAGATCGTCCAAGTGCACGCTAGTTAACCTACATAGTCCAAGGGCCCGCTAGTTAAGCTACATAGTCCAAGGGCCCGCTAGTTAACCTACATCGTCCAAGGGCCTGCAAGTTAACCTAGATAGGCCGAGTGCCCGCTAGGTAACCTAGACAGTTCAAGCGACCACTAGGTTACTTACATAGTCCAAGTGCCTGTTCGTTAACCTACATAGTCCACGTGCCCGCTAGGTAACCTATATAGTCCAAATGCCCGCTAGGGACACTAATAGTCCAAGTGCCCGCTAGTTATCCTAGATAATCCAAGTGCTCGCTAGTTAACCTAGATACTCCAAGTGCCCGCTAGTTAACCTAGATAGACCAAGTGCCCGCAAGGGAACCTAACTAGTCCAAGTGCCCGATAGGGAACTTACATAGTCTAAGGCCTCCTAGGGAACCTACATAGTCCCAGTGCCTGTTAGTTCACCTAGATAGTACAAGTGCCCGCTAGGTAACCTAGATAGTCCGACAGCCCGCTAGATAACCTACATACTCCAAGAACCCACTAGGCAACATAGATATTTCAAGTGCCAGCAAGGTAACCTAGATAGTCCAAGTGCCCGCTAGGTAACCTACAAAGTCTATGTGCCCGCTAGGTTATCTATATAGTCCAAGTGCCCGTTAGGTAACCTTGATAGTCCAATTACCCGTTAGCTAACCTAGATAGTCCATGTGTCCGCTAGTTAACCTACATAGTCCAAGTGCCCGATAGGGAACCTAGATAATCCAAGTGCCCGCTAGTTCACCTAGATCGTCCAAGTGCCCGCTAGTTAACCTACATAGTCAATGGGCCCGCTAGTTAACCTACATAGTGCAAGAGCCCGCTAGTCAACCTAGATCGTGTAAGTGTCCACTAGCTAACCTACATAGTCCACGTGCCAGTTAGCTAGCCTAGATAGTTAAGGGCCCGCTAGTTGACCTTCATAGTCCAAGTGCCCGCTGGGTTACCTAGATAATCCAAGTGCCCGCTAGGGAACCTTCATAGTCTAAGGGCCTGCTAGGTAACCTAGATAGTCCAAGTGCCCGTTAGTTAACCTACATAGTCCAAGTGCCCACTAGAGGACATACTTAGTCAGTGTGCCCGTTAGCTAACCTAGATAGTCCAAGTGCCCGCTAGTTAACCTAGATAGTCCAAGTGCCCTCTAGTTAACCTAGACGTCCAAGTACCCACTAGTTAACCTACATAGTCCAAAGGCCCGCTAGTTAACCTACAGAGTCCAAGGTCCGCTAGTTAACCTAGATAGTCCATGTGCTCGCTAGTTAACCTACATAGCACAAGGGCCCACTAGTTGACCTAGATAGTCCTAGTGCCCGCTAGTTAACCTAGATAGTCCAAGTGCCCTCTAGTTAACCTAGATCGTCCAAGGGCCCACTAGTTAACCTACATAGTCCAAAGGCCCGCTAGTTAACCTACAGAGTCCAAGGTCCGCTAGTTAACCTACATAGTCCAAGTGCTCGCTAGTTAACCTACATAGTACAAGGGCCCACTAGTTGACCCAGATACTCCAAGTGCCCGCTAGTTAACCTAGATAGTCCAAGTGCCCGCTAGGTAACCTAAGTAGTCCAAATGCCCGATATGGATCCTACATAGTCCAAGTGCCCTCTAGGTAACCTACATTGTCCAAGTGCCCGTTCGTTTACCTAGATAGTCCAAGTGTCCGCTTGGTAACCTATACTGCCCAAGTGCCCGCCAGGTTACCTATATAGTCCAAGTGCCCGTTCTTAACCTAGATAGTCCAAGTGCCCGCTAGGAAACCTACATAGTCCAAGGGCCCGCTAGGTAACCTAGATAGTCCAAGTGCCCGCTAGATAACCTAGAGTCCAAGTGCTCGCTAGTTAACCTACATAGTCCAAGTGCCCGCTATGTAACCTAGATAGTAAAAATGCCCGTTAGGTAACCTAGATAGTCCAAGTGCCCGCTAGGTAACTTACATTGTCCAAGTTCCCGCTAGGTAACTTAGATAGTCCAAGAGCCCGTTCGTTAACCTAGAAGTCAAAGTGCCCGCTAGGTAACCTAGACAGTCCAAGTGCCCGCTAGGTTACCTGCATATTCCAAGTGCCCGTTCGTTAACCTAGATAGTCCAAGTGCCCACTAGGTAACCTACATAGTCCAAGTGCCCGCTAGGTAACCTATATAGTCCAAGTGCCCGCTAGGTAACCTAGATAGTCCAAGGTCCCGCTAGTTAACCTACATAGTGCAAGGGCTCACTTGTTCACTTTGATAGTCCAAGTGCCCGCTAGTTAACCTTGATAGTCCAAGTGCCCACTAGTTAACCTAGATTGTCCAAGTGCCCGCTAGTTAACCTACATAGTCCAAGGGCCCACTAGTTAACCTAGATAGTCCAAGTGTCCTCTAGTTAACCTACATAGTCTAAGTGCCTGCTAGTTAACCTATATACCAAGTGCCCGCTATGTAAGCTAGATATTCCAAGGGCACGCTAGTTAACCTATATCGTCCAAGTGCCCGCTAGGCAACCTAGATAGTCCAAGTGCCCGCTATGGAACTTACATAGTCCAAGTGCACGGTAGTTAACCTAGATAGTCCAAGGGCCCGTTCGGTAACCTAGATAGTCCAAGTGCCCTTTAGGGAACCTAGATATTCCAAGGGCCCGCTAGTAAACCTACATAGTCCTTGGGCCCGCTAGTTAACCTTCATAATCTAAGTGCCCGTTAGCTAACCTAGATAGTCCAAACGCCCGCTAGTTGACCTACATAGTCCAAGTGCCAGCTAGGTAACCTAGTTAGTCCAAGTGCCTGCTTGGTAACCTACATAGTGCAAATGTCCGCTAGTTAACCTACATATTCCATGTGCCCGCTAGGTAACCTAGATACTGCAAGTGCCCGCTAGTTTACCTAGAATAGTTCAAGTACCGGCTAGGTAAGCTAGATCATCCAAGAGCCCCCTAGTTACCCTACATAGTCCAAGTGCCCGCTAGTTAACAAACATAATATAAGTGCCCGTTGGCTAACCTAGATAGTCCAAGGGCCCGCTAGTTAACCTACATAGTCCAAGGGCCCGCTAGTTAACCTACATGGTCCAAGGGCCCGCTAGTTAACCTAGATAGTCCAAGTGCCCGTTCGTTAACCTACATAGTCCAAGTGCCCGCTAGGTAACCAATATAGTCCAAATGCCCGCTAGGGGCCCTAATAGTCCAAATGCCTGCTAGTTAACCTAGATAGTCCAAGTGCTCGCTAGTTAACCTAGATAGTCCAAGTGCCCGCTAGTTAACATAGATAGATAAAGTGCCCGCTAGGGAACCTATATAGTCCAAGTATCCGCTAGGATACATACACAGTCCAAGTGCCCGCTAGGTAACGTACATAGTCCAAGTGCCCGCTAGGGTACGTAGAGAGTCCAAGTGCCCGCTAGGGAACGTACATACTCCAAGTGCCCGCTAGGTAACCTAGATAGTCCAAGTGCCCGCTAGTTAACCTACATTGTCCAAGTGCCTGCTAGGTTACCTAGATAATCCAATGCCAACTAGTTAACCTACATAGTCCAGGTTCCAACTAGGTAACCTAGATAGTCCAAGGGCCCCCTAGTTAACCTACATTCTCAAAGTGCCTGATAGGGAACCTACATAGTCCAAGTGCCTGCTAGGTAACATACATAGTCCAAATGCCCGTTAGTTAACCTACATAGTCCAAGTGACCCATAGGGAACCTACATAATCCAAGTGCCCGCTAGGGAACCTACATAGTCCATGTGCCCGTTAGGTAACCTAGATAGTCCAAATGCCAGCTAGGGAACCCACATAGTCCAAGTGCCCGCTAGGGAACTTCCATAGTCCAAGGGCCCGCTAGGGAATCTACAAAATCCAAGTGCCCGTTAGTTAACCTAGAAAGTCCAAGTGCCCGCATGGTAACCTAGATAGTCCAACAGCCCGGTAGGTAACCTACATACTCCAAGTACCCGCTAGGTAACGTAGATAGTTCAAGTGCCAGCTAGGTAACCTAGATAGTCCAAGTGCCCGCTAGGTAACCTACAAAGTCTAAGTGTCCGCTAGGTAATCTATATAGTCCAAATGACCGCAGGGAGCCTACATTGTCCAATGCCCGCTAGGTAACCTAGATAGTCTAAGGGCCCGCTAGGTATCCTACATAGTCCTAGTGCCCCCTAGTTAACCTACATTTTCCAAGTGCCCGAATTGGAAACTACATAGTCCACGTGCCCGCTAGGTAACCTACATAGTCCAAGTGCCCGCTAGGTAACCTACATTGTCCAAATGCCCTCTAGTTATTCTACATAGTCCAAGTGCCCGATAGGGAACCTACATAATCCAAATGCCCGCTAGAAAACATACATAGTCCAAGTGCCCGTTAGGTAACCTAGAAAGTCCAAATGCCCGCCAGGAAACCCACATAGTCCAAGTGCCCGCTAGGGAACTTACATAGTCCAAGGGCCCGCTAGGGAACCTACACAGTCCAAGTGCCCGTTAGTTAACTTAGATAGTCCAAGTGCCCGCTTGGTAACCTAGATAGTCCAACAGCCCGCTAGGTAACCTACATACTCCAAGAACGCACTAGGTATCGTGGATAGTTCAAGTGCGAGCTAGGTAACCTAGATAGTCCAATTGCCCGCTAGGTAACCTACAAAATCTAAGGGCCCGCTAGGTTATCTATGTAGTCCAAATGCCCGCTAGGGAATCTACATAGTCCAAGGGCCCGCTAGTTAACGTAGATAGTCCAAGTGCCGCTAGTTATTCTACATAGTTCAAGGGCCCACTAGTTAACCTACACAGTCCAAGTACCCGCTAAGAAACCTAGATAGTCCAAGTGCACGCTAGTTAACCTAGATAGTCCAAGTGCCCTCTAGTTAACCTAGATCGTCCAAGTGCCCGCTAAGAAACCTAGATAGTCCAAGTGCCCGTTACCTAACCTAGATAGTCCAATTGCCCGCTATGCAACATACATAGTCCAAGTGCCCGTTCGTTAACCTAGAAGTCCAAGTGCCCGCTAGGTAACCTAGACTCTCCAAGTGCCCGCTAGGTTGCCTACATAGTCCAAATGCCCGTTCGGTAACCTAGATAGTGCAAGTGCCCGGTAGTTAACCTACATAGTCCAAGTGCACGCTAGGTAACCTAGATAGTCCAAGGGCCCGCTAGTTAACCTACATAGTCCAAGTGCCCGGTAGTTAACTTACATAGTTCAAGTGTCCGTAGGGAACATACATAGTCCAAGTGCCCGCTAGGGAACCTACATAGTCCAAGTGCCCGCTAGTTAATCTACATAGTTCAACGCCCGCTAGTTAACCTACATAATCCAAGTACCCGCTAGTTAACCTAGATCGTCCAAGTGTCCGCTAATTAACCTACATAGTACAAGTGCCCGCTAGGGAAACTAGATAGTCTAAGTGCCCGCTCTGGAACCTACATAGTCCAAGTGACTGCTAGGGAACCTACATAGTCCATGTGCCCGTTCTGGAACATACATAGTCCAAGTGCCCGCTAGGGAATCTACATAGTCCAAGGGCCCGCTAGTTAACGTAGATAGTCCAAGTGCCGCTAATTAATCTACATAGTCCAAGGGCCCGCTAGTTAACCTACATAGTCCAAGTACCCGCTAGCTAACCTAGATCGTCCAAGTGCCCACTAGGTAACCTGCATAGTCCAAGGGCCCGCTAGTTAACCTACATAGTTCAAGGGCCCGCTAGTTAACCTACATAGTCCAAGGGCCCGCTAGTTAACCTAGATAGACCAAGTGCCCGCTAGTTAACCTACATAGTCCAAGTGCCCACTAGGTAACCAATATAGTCCAAATGCCCGCTAGGGGCCCTAATAGTCCATATGCCCGCTAGTTAACCTAGATAGTCCAAGTGTTCGCTAGTTAACCTAGATAGACCAAGTGCCCGCTAGGGAACCTATCTAGTCCAAATACCCGCTAGGAAACGTACATAGTCCAAGTGCCCGCTAGGTAACGTACATAGTCCAAGTGCCCGCTAGGTAACGTAGATAGTCCAAGTGCCCGTTTGGGATCGTACATAATCCAAGTGCCTGCTAGGTAACCGAGATAGTCCAAGTGCCCACTAGTTAACCTACATAGTCCAGGTTCCCCCTAGGTAACCTAGATAGTCCAAGGCCCGCTAGGTAACCTACATAGTCCTAGTGCCCCCTAGTTAACCTACATTCTCCAAGTGCCCGATAGGGAACCTACATAGTCCACGTGCCCGCTAGGTAATGTACATATTCCAAATGCCCTCTAGTTAATCTACATAGTCCAAGTGCCCGATAGGGAACCTACATAATCCAAGTGCTCGCTAGGGAACCTACATAGTCCAAGTGCCCGTTAGGTAACCTAGATAGTCCAAATGCCCGCCAGGAAACCCACATAGTCCAAGTGCCCGCTAGGGAACTTACATAGTCCAAGGGCCCGCTAGGGAATCTACACAGTCCAAGTGCCTGTTATTTAACCTAGATAGTCCAAGTGCCCGCTTGGTAAACTAGATAGTCCAACAGCCCGCTAGGTAACCTACATACTCTAAGAACCAGCTATAAGGTAGATAGTTCAAGTGCCAGCTAGGTAACCTAGATAGTCTAAGGCCCCGCTAGGTAACCTACATAGTCCTAGTGCCCCCTAGTTAACCTACATTCTCCAAGTGCCTGATAGGGAACCTACATAGAACAAGTGCCCGCTAGGTAACCTACATAGTCCAAATGCCCGCAAGTTAATCTACATAGTCCAAGTGCCCGCTAGGGTCCTTACATAGTCCAAGGGCCCGCTAGGTAACCTACATAGTCCAAGTGCCCGTTAGTTAACCTAGATAGTCCCAGTGCCCGCTAGGTAACCTAGATAGTCCAACAGCCCGGTAGGTAACCTACATACTCCAAGTACCCGCTAGGTAACGTAGATAGCTCAAGTGCCAGCTAGGTAACCTAGATTGTCCAATTGCCCGCTAGGTAACCTACAATGTCTAAGTGCCCGCTAGGTAATCTATATAGTCCAAATGTCCGCTAGGGAGCCTACATAGTCCAAATGCCCGCTAGGTAACCTAGATAGTCTAAGGGCCCGCTAGGTAACCTACATAGTCCTAGTGCCCCATAGTTAACCTACATTCTCCAAGTGCCCGATAGGGAACCTACATAGAACAAATGCCCGCTAGGTAACCTACATAGTCCAAATGCCCGCTAGTTAATCTACATAGTCCAAGTGCCCGATAGGGAACCTACATAATCCAAGTGCCTGCTAGGGAACCTACATAGTCCAAGTGCCCGTTAGGTAACCTAGATAGTACAAGCCCGCTAGGGAACCCACATAGTCCAAGTGCCCGATAGGGAACCTACATAATCCAAGTGCCCGCTAGGGAACCTACATAGTCCAAGTGCCCGTTAGGTAAGCTAGATAGTCCAAATGCCCGCTAGGGAACCCACATAGTCCAAGTGCCCGCCAGGGAACTTACATAGTCTATGGGCCCGCTAGGGAACCTACATAGTCCAAGTGCCCTTTAGTTAACCTAGATAGTCCCAGTGACCACTAGGTAACCTAGATAGTCCAACAGCCCGGTAGGTAACCTACATACTCCAAGTACTCGCTAGGTAACGTAGATAGTTCAAGTGCCAGCTAGGTAACCTAGATAGTCCAAGTGCCCGCTAGGTAACCTACAAAGTCTATGTTCCCGCTAGGTAAATTATATAGTCCAAATCACCGCTAGGGAGCCTACATAGTCCAAATGCTCGCTAGGTAACCTAGATAGTCTAAGGGCCCGCTTGGTAACCTACATAGTCCTAGTGCCCCCTGGTTAACCTACATTTTCCAAGTGCCCGATAGGGAACCTACATAGTCCAAGTGCCTGCTAGGTAACCTACATAGTCCAAGTGCCCTCTAGTTAACCTACATAGTCCAAGTGCCCGACAGGGAACCTACATAATCCAAGTGCCCGCTAGGGAACCTACATAGTCCAACTGCCCGTTAGGTAACCTAGATAGTCCAAATGCCCGCCAGGAAACCCACATAGTCCAAGTGCCCGCTAGGGAACTTACATAGTCCAAGGGCCCGCTAGGGAACCTACACAGTCCAAGTGTCCGTTAGTTAACCTAGATAGTCCAAGTGCCCGCTTGGTAACCTAGATAGTCCAACAGCCCTCTAGGTAACCTACATACTCCAAGAGCCCGCTATAACGTAGATAGTTCAGGTGCCAGCTAGGTAACCTAGATAGTCCATGTGCCGCTAGGTAACCTACAAAGTCTAAGTGCCCGCTAGGTTATCTATATAGTCCAAATGCCCGCTAGGGAATCTACATAGTGCAAGGGCCCGCTAGTTAACGTAGATCGTCCAAGTGCCGCTAGTTAATCTACATAGTCCAAGGGCCCGCTAGTTAACCTACATACTCCAAGTACCCGCTAAGAAACCTTCATAGTCCAAGTGCCCGCTAGTTAACCTAGATAGTCCAAGTGCCCTCTAGTTAACCTAGATCGTCCAAGTGCCCGCTAAGAAACCTAGATATTCCAAGTGCCCGTTACCTAACCTAGATAGTCCAATTGCCCGCTAGGTTACCTACATAGTCCAAATGCCCATTCGGTAACCTAGATAGTGCAAGTGCCCGGTTGTTAACCTACATAGTCCAAGTGCCCGGTAGTTAACTTACGTAGTTCAAGTGTCCGTAGGGAACATACAGAGTCCAAGTGCCCACTAGGGAACCTACATAGTCCAAGTGCCCGCTAGTTAATCTACATAGTTCAAGGGCCCGCTAGTTAACCTACATAATCCAAGTACCCGCTAGTTAACCTAGATCGTCCAAGTGTCCGCTAATTAACCTACATAGTACAAGTGCCCGCTAGGGAACCTAGATAGTCTAAGTGCCCGCTCTGGAACCTACATAGTCCAAGTGACTGCTAGGGAACCTACATAGTCCAAGTGCCCGCTCTGGAACATACATAGTCCAAGTGCCCGCTAGGGAATCTACATACTCCAAGGCCCGCTAGTTAACGTAGATAGTCCAAGTGCCGCTAGTTAATCTACATAGTCCAAGGGCCTGCTAGTTAACCTACATAGTCCAAGTACCCGCTAGTTAACCTAAATCGTCCAAGGGCCCGCTAGTTAACCTACATAGTCCAAGTGCCCGCTAGGTAACCTAGATAGTCCAATTGCCCGTTAGCTAACCTAGATAGTCGAAGTGTACGCTAGTTAACCTACATAGTCCAAGTGCCTGTTGGTTAACGTAGATAGTCCAAGTGCCCGCTAGGTAACATAGACAGTCCAAGTGCCCGCTAGGTTACCTACATAGTCCAAGTGCCCGTTCGTTAACCTACATATCCAAGTTCCCGCTAGGTAACCAATATAGTAAAAATGCCCGCTAGGGGCCCTAATAGTCCATATGCCCGCTAGTTAACCTAGATAGTCCAAGTGCTCGCGAGTTAACATAGATAGACCAAGTGCCCGCTAGGGAACCTATCTAGTCCAAGTACCCACTAGGAAACGTACATAGTCCAACTGCCCGCTAGGTAACTTAGATAGTCCAAGTGCCCGCTAGGGAACGTACATAGTCCAAGTGCCTGCTAGGTAACCTAGATAGTTCAAGTGCCCACTAGTTAACCTACATAGTCCAGGTTCCCCCTAGGTAACCTAGATAGTCCAAGGGCCCGCTAGGTAACCTACATTGTCCTGATGCCCGCTAGTTAACCTGCAAAGTCTATGTGCCCGCTAGGTAATCTATATATTCCAAATGACCGCTAGGGAGCCTACATAGTCCAAGTGCCCGCTAGGTAACCTACATAGTCCAAATGCCCTCTAGTTAACCTACATAGTCCACGTGCTCGATAGGGAACTTACATAATCCAAGTGCCCGCTAGGGAACCTACATAGTCCAAGTGCCCGTTAAGTAACCTAGATAGTACAAATGCCCGCCAGGAAACCCACATAGTCCAAGTGCTCGCTATGGAACTTACATAGGCCAAGGGCCCGCTAGGGAACCTACATAGTCCAAGTGCCCGTTAGTTAACCTAGATAGTCCAAGTGCCCTCTTGGTAACCTAGATAGTCCAACAGCCCGCTAGGTGACCTACATACTCCAAGAACCCACTAGGTAACGTAGATAGTTCAAGTGCCAGCTAGGTAACCTACAGAGTCTAAGTGCCCACTAGGTAACCTAGATAATCCAAGTGCCCGCTACTTAACAACCTAGATACTCCAAGTACCCGCTAGTTAACCTAGATCGGCCAATTGTCAGCTAGTTAACCTACATAGTCCAAGTGCCCGCTAGGTAACCTAGATAGTCCAAGTGCCCTTTAGGGAACCTACATAGTCCAAGAGCCCGCTAGCGAACCTACATAGTCCAATTGCCCGCTCTGGAACATACATAGTCCAAGTCCCCATTAGTTAACATAGATAATCCAAGTGCCTGCTAGTTAACCTAGATAGTCCAAGTGCCCGCTAGGTAACCTAGATAGTCCAAGTGCCCGCTAGTTAACCAGGATCGTCAAAGTGCCCTCTAGTTAACTTACATAGTCCAAAGGACTGCTAGTTAACCTACATAGACCAAGGGCCCGCTAGTTAACCTACATAGTCCAAGTCCCTGCTAGGTAACCTAGACAGTCCAAGTGACCATTAGGTTACCTACATAGTCCAAGTGCCCGTTTGTTAACCTACATAATCCAAGTGCCGCTCGGTAACGTAGATAGCCCAAGAGCCCGCTAGAGAACGTATATAGTCCAAGTGCCCGCTAAGTAACCTAGATAGTCCAAGTGCCCGCTAGTTAACCTACATAGTCCAAGTGCCTGCTAGGTAAACTACATAGTCCAAGTGCCCACTAGGTAACCTAGACAGTCCAATTGCCCGCTAGTTAACCTAGACAATCCAAGTTCCCGATAGGGAACCTACATAGTCCAAGTGCTCGCTAGGCATCCTACATAGTCCAAATGCCCGTTAGTTAACCTAGATAGTCAAAGTGCCTGCTAGGTAACCTAAACAGTCCAAGTGCCCGCTAGGGAACCTACATAGTCCAAGTGCCCGCTAGGTAACCTTGATAGTCCAATTGCCCGTTAGCTAACCTAGATAGTCGAAGTGTCCGCTAGTTAACCTACATAGTCCAAGTGCCCGTTGGTTAACCTAGATAGGCCAAGTGCCCGCTAGGTAACCTAGACAGTCCAAAAGCCCGCTAGGTTACCTACATAGTCCAAGTGCACGTTCGTTAACCTAGATAGTCCAAGTGCCCGCTGGTAACCTACATAGTCCTAGTGCCCCCTAGTTAACCTACATTCTTCAAGTGCCCGATAGGGAAGCTACATAGTCCACGTGCCCGCTAGGTAACCTACATATTCCAAATGCCCTCTAGTTAATCTACATAGTCCAAGTGCCCGATAGGGAACCTACATAATCCAAGTGCCCGCTAGGGAACCTACATAGTCCAAGTGCCCGTTTGGTAACCTAGATAGTCCAAATGCCCGCCAGGAAACCCACATAGTCCAAGTTCCCGCTAGGGAACTTACATAGTCCAAGGGCCCGCTAGGGAATCTACACAGTCCAAGTGCCCGTTATTTAACCTAGATAGTCCAAGTGCCTGCTTGGTAACCTCGATAGTCCAACAGCCCGCTAGGTAACCGACATACCCTAAAAACCCGCTATAACGTAGATAGTTCAAGTGCCAGCTAGGTAACCTAGATAGTCTAAGGGCCCGCTAGGAAACCTACATAGTCCTAGTGCCCCCTAGTTAACCTACATTCTCCAAGTGTCCGATAGGGAACCTACATAGAACAAGTGCCCGCTAGGTAACCTACATAATCCACATGCCCGCTAGTTAATCTACATAGTCCAAGTGCCCGATAGGGAACCTACATAATCCAAGTGCCCACTAGGGAACCTACATAGTCCATGTGCCCGCTAGGTAACCTAGATAGTCCAAATGCCCGCTAGGGAACCCACATAGTCCAAGTGCCCGATAGGGAACCTACATAATCCAAGTGCCCGCTAGGGAACCTACATAGTCCAAGTGCCCGTTAGGTAACCTAGATAGTCCAAATGCCCGCTAGAGAACCCACATAGTCCAAGTGCCCACTAGGGAACTTACATAGTCCAAGGGCCCGCTAGGGAACCTACATAGTCCAAGTGCCCGTTAGTTAACCTAGATAGTCCCAATGCACGCTAGGTAACCTAGATAGTCCAACATCCCAGTAGGTAACCTACATACTCCAAGTACCCGCTAGGTAATGTAGATAGTTCAAGTGCCAGCTAGGTAACCTAGATAATCCAAGTGCCCGCTAGGTAACCTACAAAGTCTAAGTTCCCGCTAAGTAATCTATATAGTCCAAATGACCGCTAGGGAGTCTACATAATCCAAATGCTCGCTAGGTAACCTAGATAGTCTAAGGGCCCGCTTGGTAACCTACATAGTCCTAGTGCCCCCTAGTTAACCTACATTTTCCAAGTGCCCGATAGGGAACCTACATAGTCCAAGTGCCTGCTAGGTAACCTACATAGTCCAAATGCCCTCGAGTTAACCTACATAGTCCAAGTGCCCGACAGGGAACCTACATAATCCAAGTGCCCGCTAGGGAACCTACATAGTCCAAGTGCCCGTTAGGTAACCTAGATAGTCCAAATGCCCGCCAGGAAACCCACATAGTCCAAGTGCCCGCTAGGGAACTTACATAGTCCAAGGGCCCGCTAGGGAACCTACACAGTCCAAGTGTCCGTTAGTTAACCTAGATAGTCCAAGTGCCCGCTTGGTAACCTAGATAGTCCAACAGCCCTCTAGGTAACCTACATACTCCAAGAACCCGCTATAACGTAGATAGTTCAAGTGCCAGCTAGGTAACCTAGATAGTCCACGTGCCGCTAGGTAACCTACAAAGTCTAAGTGCCCGCTAGGTTATCTATATAGTCCAAAGCCCGCTAGGGATCTACATAGTCCAAGGGCACACTAGTTAACGTAGATCGTCCAAGTGCCGCTAGTTAATCTACATAGTCCAAGGGCCCGCTAGTTAACCCACATACTCCAAGTACCCGCTAAGAAACCTTCATAATCCAAGTGCCCGCTAGTTAACCTAGATAGTTCAAGTGCCCTCTAGTTAACCTAGATCCTCCAAGTGCCCGCTAAGAAACCTAGATATTCCAAGTGCCCGTTACCTAACCTAGATAGTCCAATTGCCCGCTAGGTTACCTACATAGTCCAAATGCCCGTTCGGTAACCTAGATAGTGCAAGTGCCCGGTAGGTAACCTAGATAGTCCAAGGGACCGCTAGTTAACCTACATAGTCCAAGTGCCCGGTAGTTAACTTACGTAGTTCAAGTGTCCGTAGGGAACATACAGTGTCCAAGTGCCCATTAGGGAACCTACATAGTCCTAGTGCCCGCTAGTTAATTTACATAGTTCAAGGACCCCTAGTTAACCTACATAATCCAAGTACCCGCTAGTTAACCTAGATCGTCCAAGGGTCCGCTAATTAACCTACATATTACAAGTGCCCACTAGGGAACCTAGATAGTCTAAGTGCCCGCTCTGGAACCTACATAGTCCAAGTGACTACTAGGGAACCTACATAGTCCAAGTGCCCGCTATGGATCATCCATAGTCCAAGTGCCGCTAGTTAACCTACATAGTCCAAGTACCCGCTAGTTAACCTAGATCGTCCAAGGGCCCGCTAGTTAACCTACATAGTCCAAGTGCCCGCTAGGTAACCTAGATAGTCCAATTGCCCGTTAGCTATCCTAGATTGTCGAAGTGTCCGCTAGTTAACCTACATAGTCCAAGTGCCCGTTGGTTAACCTAGATAGGCCAAGTGCCCGCTAGGTAACCTAGACAGTCCAAGTGCCCGCTAGGTTACGTACAATATCCAAGTGCCCGTTCGTTAACCTACATATCCAAGTACCCGCTAGGTAACCAATATAGTAAAAATGCCCGCCAGGGCCCTAATAGTCTATATGCCCGCTAGTTAACCTAGATAGTCCAAGTGCTCGCGAGTTAACATAGATAGACCAAGTGCCAGCTAGGGAACCTATCTAGTCCAAGTACCCACTAGGAAACGTACATAGTCCAAGTGCCCGCTAGGTATAACGTACATAGTCCAAGTGCCCGCTAGGTAACTTAGATAGTCCAAGTGCACGCTAGGGAACGTACATAGTCCAAGTGCCTGCAAGGTAACCTAGATAGTTCAAGTGCCCACTAGTTAACCTACATAGTCCAGGTTCCCCCTAGGTAACCTAGATAGTCCAAGGGCCCGCTAGGTAACCTACATTGTCCTGGTTCCCCCAAGTTAACCTACATTCTCCAAGTGCCCGATAGGGAACCTACATAGTCCAAGTGCCCGCTAGGTAACCTAGATAGTCCAAATGCCCGCTAGGGAACTCACATAGTCCAAGTGCCCTCTAGGGAACTTATATAGTCCAAGGGCCCGCTACGGATCCTACATAGTCCAAGTGCCCGTTAGTTAACCTAGATAGTCCAAGTGCCCCCTAGGTAACCTAGATACTGCAACAGCCCGGTAGGTAACCTACATACTCCAAGTACCCGCTAGGTAACATAGATAGTTCAAGTGCCTGCTAGGTAACCTAGATAGTCCTAGTGCCTGCGAGGTAACCTACAAAGTCTAAGTGCCCGCTAGGTAATCTATATAGTCCAAATGACCGCAAGGGAGCCTACATAGTCCAAATGCCCGCTAGGTAACCTAGATAGTCTAAGGGCCCTCTAGGTAACCTACATAGTCCTAGTGTCCCTTAGTTAACCTACATTTTCCAAGTGCCCGATAGGGAACCTACATAGTCCAAGTGCCAGCTAGGTAACCTACATAGTCCAAATGCCCTCTAGTTAACCTACATAGTCCACGTGCCCGATAGGGAACTTACATAATCCAAGTGCCCGCTAGGGAACCTACTTAGCCCAAGTGCCCGTTAAGTAATCTAGGTAGTCCAAATGCCCGCCAGGAAACCCACATAGTCCAAGTGCCCGCTAGGGAACTTACATAGGCCAAGGGCCCGCTAGGGAACCTACATAGTCCAAGTGCCCGTTAGTTAACCTAGATAGTCCAAGTGCCCTCTTGGTAACCTAGATAGTCAAACAGCCCGCTAGGTAACCTACATACTCCAAGAACCCGCTAGGTAACGTAGATAGTTCAAGTGCCAGCTAGGTAACCTACAGAGTCTAAGTGCCCGCTAGGTTATCTATATGGTCCAAATACCCGCCAGGGAACCTACATAGTCCACGTGCCCGCTAGGTAACCTAGATAATCCAAGTGCCCGCTAGTTAACCTAGATAGTCCAAGTACCCGCTAGTTAACCTAGATTGGCCAATTGTCCGCTAGTTAACGTACATAGTCCAAGTGCCCGCTAGGTAACCTGGATAGTCCAAGTGCCCTTTAGGGAACCTACATAGTCCAAGTGCCCGCTAGGGAACCTACATAGTCCAATTGCCCGCTCTGGAACATACATAGTCCAAGTCCCCATTAGTTAACATAGATAATCCAAGTGCCCGCTAGGTAACCTATATAGTCCAAATGCCCGCTAGGGAACCTACATAGTCCAAGTGCCCGCTAGTTAACCTAGATAGTCCAAGTGCCCGCTAGTTAACCTAGATAGTCCAAGTGCCCGCTAGTTAACCAGGATCATCAAAGTGCCCTCTAGTTAACTTACATAGTCCAAAGGCCTGCTAGTTAACCTACATAGACCCAGGGCCCGCTAGTTAACCTACATAGTCCAAGTCCCCGCTAGGTAACCTAGACAGTCCAAGTGACCATTAGGTTACCTACATAGTCCAAGTGCCCGTTCGTTAACCTACATAATCCAAGTGCCCGGTAGGTAACGTCGATAGCCCAAGTGCCTGCTAGGGAACGTACATATTCCAAGTGCCAGCTAAGTAACCTAGATAGTCCAAGAGCCCACTAGTTAACCTACATAGTCCAAGTGCCTGCTAGGTAAACTACATAGTCCAAGTTCCCACTAGGTAACCTAGACAGTCCAATTGCCCGCTAGTTAACCTAGACAGTCCAAGTTCCCGATAGGGAACCTACATAGTCCCAGTGCTCGCTAGGGAACCTACATAGTCAAAGTGCTCGGTAGGCATCCTACATAGTCCAAATGCCCGTTAGTTAACCTAGATAGTCAAAGTGCCTGGTAGGTAACGTAAATAGTCCAAGTGCCCGCTAGGGAACTTACATAGTCCAAGTGCCCGCTAGGTAACCTAGATTGTGCAATTGCCCGTTAGCTAACCTAGATAGTCGAAGTGTCCGCTAGTTAACCTACATAGTCCAAGTGCCCGTTGGTTAACCTAGATAGGCCAAGTGCCCGCTAGGTAACCTAGACAGTCCAAGTGACCGCTAGATACCTACATAGTCCAAGTGCCAGTTAGGTAACCTAGATAGTCCAAGTGCCCACTAGGTAACCTAAATAATCCAAATGCCCACTAGGGAAACTACATAGTCCATGTGCCCGCTAGTTAACCTAGATAGTCCTAGTGCCCGCTAGTAAACCTAGATAAAATAAGGGCCCGTTAGTTAATCTAGATAATCCAAGTGCCAGCTAGTTAACCTACATAGTCCATGGGCCCTCTAGTTAACCTAGATAGTCCAAGTGCCCGCTAGGGGACGTACATAGTCCAAGTGCCCGCTAGGTTACCTAGATAGTCCAAGTGCCCGCCAAGGTATGTACATAGTTCAAGTGCCCGCTAGGTAACCTAGATTGTCCAAGTGTCCGCTAGTTAACCTACATAGTCCAAGTGCCCGCTAAGTAACCTAGATAGTCAAAGGTCCTGCTAGTTAACCTACATTGTCCAATGTCCGAAAGGGAACCTACATAGTCCAAGTGCCCGCTGAGGAACCTACATAGTCCAAGTGCCCGATAGGGAACCTACATATTCCAAGTGCCCGTTAGGGAACCTAGATAGTCCAAGTGCCCGTAGGGAACCTATATAGTCCAAGTGCCCGCTAGGGAACCTACATACTCAAAATGCCCGCTAGGGAACCTGCATTATACAAGTGCCCGCTAATTAACCTAGATAGTCCACGGGCCCGCTAGTTAACCTAGATAGTCCAAGTGCCTGATAGTTAACCTACATAGTCCAGTGCCTGATAGGGAACCTACATAGTCCAAGTGCCCGCAGAGGAACCTACATAGTCCAAGTGCCCGTTAGGGAACCTAGATAGTCCAAGCCCGTAGGGAACCTAGATAGTCCAAGTGCCCGCTAGGGAACCTACATAGTAAAAGTGCCCGCTAGGGAAAATGCTTTGTGCAAGTGCCCGCTAGTTAACCTAGATAGTCCAAGTGCCCGCTAGTTAACCTAGATAGTCGAAGTGCCCGATAGTTAAGCTACATAATCCAAGGTCAGCTAGTTAACCTAGATAGTCCAAGTGCCCGCTAGTTAACCTACATAGTCCAAGTGCCTGCTAGTTAACCTACATAGTCCAAGACCCCGCTAGTTAACCTAGATATTCCAAGTGCCCGCTAGTTAACCTAGATCGTCCAAGTGTATGCTAGTTAACCTACACAGTCCAAGTTCCCGTTAGGTAACCTAGATAGTACAAGTGCCCGCAAGGTAACCTCCATAGTCCAAGTGCCCGCTAGGTAACCTAGATATTCCAAGTTCCTGTTAGCTAACCTAGATAATCCAAGTGCCCGCTAGGTAACCTACATAGTCCAAGTGCCATTTCGTTAACCTAGATAGTCGACGTGCCTGCTAGGTAACCTACATAGTCCAACGGCCCGCTAGGTAACCTATATAGTCCAAGTGCCCGCTAAGAAGCCAAGATAGTCCAAGTGCCCGTTAGGTAACCTAGATAGTCCAAGTGCCCGCTAGGTAACCTACATAGTACAAGTTCCCGCTAGGTAACCTAGATAGTCCAAATGCCCGTTACCTAACCTAGATAATCCAATTGCCCGCTATGCAACATACATAGTCCAAGTGCCCATTCGTTAACCTAGAAATCCAAGTGCCTGCTAGGTAACCGGGACTGTCCAAGTACCCGCTAGGTTACCTACATAGTCCAAATGCCCGCTAATTAACCTACATTGTCCAAGTGCCCGCTAAGTAACCTAGATAGTGCAAGTGCCCGCTAGGTAACCTACATAGTCCAAGTGCCCGCTACTTAACCTAGGTAGTCCAAGTGCCCGTTCGTTAACCTAGATAGTCCAAGTGCCCGCTAGGTAACCTAGACAGTTCAAGTGCCTGCTAGGTAACCTAAATAGTCCAAATGCCCATTCGTTAACCTACATAGTCCAAGGGCCCACTATTTAACCTAGATCGTCCAAGTGTCTTTGGTTAACCTACATAGTCCAAGTGCCCGTAAGGTAACCTATATAGTCCAAGTTCAAGCTATGTAACCTAGATAGTCCAAGGGCCCGCTAGTTAACCTACATAGTCCAAGTGCCCGCTAGGTAAACTAGATATCCAAATTCCCGCTAAGGAACCTACATAGTCCAAGTGAACGCTAGTTAACCCAGATATCCAAGTGCGCGCTAGTTAACCTGGATAGTCCAAGTGCCGCTAGGTAACCTATATAGTGCAAGTGTCCCCTAGTTAACCTACATAGTCCAAGTGCCCGCTAGTTAACATAGATAGTCCAAGTGCCCGCTAGGGAACGTACATAGTCCAAGTGCCCGTTAGGTAACCTAGATAGTGCAAGTGCCCGGTAGTTAACCTACATAGCCCAAGTGCCCGCTAGGTTACCTAAATAGTCCAAGGGCGCGCTAGTTAACCTACATAGTCCAAGTGCCCGTTAGTTAACTTACATAGTTCAAGTGCCCGCTAGGTAACCTAGGTAGTGCAAGTGCCCGCTAGGTAACATACATAGCCCAAGTTCCCGCTAGGTAACCTAGATAGTCCAAATGCCCGTTACCTAACCTAGATAATCCATTTGCCCGCTATGCAACATACATATTCCAAGTGCCCATTCGTTAACCTAGAAATCCAAGTGCCCGCTTGGTAACCGGGACTGTCCAATTGCCCGCTAGGTTACCTACATAGTCCAAATGCCCGCTAATTAACCTACATAGTCCAAGTGCCCGCTAGGTAACCTAGATAGTGCAAGTGCCCGCTAGGTAACCTACATAGTCCAAGTGCCCGCTAGTTAACCTAGATAGTCCAAGTGCCCGTTCGTTAACCTAGATAGTCCAAGTGCCCGCTAGGTAACCTAGACAGTCCAAGTGCCTGCTAGGTAACCTACATAGTCCAAATGCCCGTTCGTTAACCTACATAGTCCAAGGGCCCACTATTTAACTTAGATCGTCCAAGTGCCTCGGTTAACCTACATAGTCCAAGTGCCCGCAAGGTAACCTATAAAATCCAAGTTCCATCTATGTAACCTAGATAGTTCAAGGGCCCGCTAGTTAACCTACATAGTCCAAGTGCCCGCTAGGTAAACTAGATATCCAAATTCCCGCTAAGGAACCTACATAGTCCAAGTGCACGCTAGGTAAACCAGATAGTCCAAGTGCCCGCTAGTTAACCTAGATAGTCCAAGTGCCGCTAGGTAATCTATATAGTGCAAGTGTCCCCTAGTTAACCTACATAGTCCAAGTGCCCGCTAGTTTACCTAGATAGTCCAAGGGCGCGCTAGTTAACCTACATAGTCCAAGTGCCCGTTAGTTAACTTACATAGTTCAAGTGTCCGTAAGGAACATATATAGTCCAAGTGCCCGCTAGGGAACATACAGAGTCTAAGTGCCCGCTAGGGAACCTACGTAGTCCAAGTGCCCGCTAGGGAATCTACATAGTCCAAGGGCCCGCTAGTTAACGTAGATAGTCCAAGTGCCGCTAGTTAATCTACATAGTTCAAGGGACCGCTAGTTAACCTACATAGTCCAAGTACCGGCTAGTTAACCTAGATCGTCCAAGTGTCCGCTAGTTAACCTACATAGTACAAGTGCCCGCTAGGGAACCTACATAGTCCAAGTGCCTGCTAGGGAACCTACATAGTCCAAGTGCCCGCTCTGGAACATACATAGTCCAAGTGCCCGCCAGGGAATCTACATAGTCCAAGGGCCCGCTAGTTAACGAAGATACTCCAAGTGCCTCTAGTTAATCTACATAGTTTAATGGCCCGCAAGTTAACCTACATAGTCCAAGTATCCGCTAGTCAACCTAGATCGTCCAAGTGACCGCTAGTTAACTTACATAGTCCAAGGGCCCGCTAGTTAACCTACATAGTCCAAGGGCCCGCTAGTTAACCTACATCGTCCAAGGGCCCGCTAGTTAACCTACGTAGTCCAAGTGCCCCCTAGTTAACCTACATACTCCAAGTGCCCGCTAGGTAACCTAGACAGTTCAAGTGAGCACTAGGTTACCTACATAGTCCAAGTGCCCGTTCGTTTACCTACATAATCCAAGTGCCCGCTAGGTAACCAATATAGTCCAAATGCCCGCTAGGGACCCTAATAGTCCAAATGTCCGCTAGTTAACCTAGATAGTCCAAGTGCTCGCTACTTAACATAGATAGTCCAAGTGCCCACTAGTTAACCTAGATAGACCAAGTGCCCGCTAGGGAACCTATCTAGTCCAAGTGCCCGATAGGGAACCTACATAGTCCAAGTGCCCGCTAGATAACATAGATAGTCCAAGTACCCGCTAGGAAACGTACATAGTCCAAGTGCCCGCTAGGGAACGTACATAGTCCAAGGGCCCGCTAGGTAACCTAGATAGTCCAAGTGCCCGCTAGTAAACCTAGATAGTATAAGGGCCCGCTAGTTAACCTAGATAGTCCAAGTGCCCGCTAGTTAACCTAGATCGTCTAAGTGCCTGTTAGTTAACCTTGATAATCCAAGTGCCCGCTAGTTAACCTACATAGTACAAGGGCCTTCTAGTTAACCTAAATAGTCCAAGTGCCCTCTAGGGGACGTACATAGACCCAGTGCCCGCTAGGTAAACTAGATATCCAAATTCTCGCTAAGGAACCTACATAGTCCAAGTGCACGCTTGTTAACCCAGATATTCCAAGTGCCCGCTAGTTAACCTAGATAGTCCAAGTGCCGCTAGGTAACCTATATAGAGCAAGTGTCCCCTAGTTAACCTACATAGTACAAGTTCCCGCTAGGGAACCTACATAGTCCAAGTGCCTGCTAGGGAACCTACATAGTCCAAGTGCCCGCTCTGGAACATACATAGTCCAAGTGCCCGCTAGGGAATCTACATAGGCCAAGGGCCCGGTAGTTAACGTAGATACTCCAAGTGCCTCTAGTTAATCTACATAGTTTAAGGGCCCGCAAGTTAACCTACATAGTCCAAGTATCCGCTAGTTAACCTAGATCGTCCAAGTGCCCGCTAGTTAACTTATATAGTCCAAGGGCCCGCTAGTTAACCTACATAGTCCACGGGCCCGCTAGTTAACCTACATCGTCCAAGGGCCCACCAGTTAACCTACGTAGTCCAAGTGCCCCCTAGTTAACCTACATACTCCAAGTGCCCGCTAGGTAACCTAGACAGTTCAAGTGAGCACTAGGTTACCTACATAGTCCAAGTGCCCGTTCGTTTACCTACATAATCCAAGTGCCCGCTAGGTAACCAATATAGTCCAAATGCCCGCTAGGGACCCTAATAGTCCAAATGCCCGCTAGTTAACCTAGATAGTCCAAGCGCTCGCTACTTAACATAGATAGTCCAAGTGCCCACTAGTTAGCCTAGATAGACCAAGTGCCCGCTAGGGAACCTATTAAGTCCAAGTGCCCGATAGGGAACCTACATAGTCCAAGTGCCCCCTAGATAACATAGATAGTCCAAGTACCCGCTAGGAAACGTACATAGTCCAAGTGCCCGCTAGGGAACGTACATAGTCCAAGTGCCCGCTAGGTAACCTAGATAGTCCAAGTGCCCGCTAGTAAACCTAGATAGTATAAGGGCCCGCTAGTTAACCTAGATAGTCCAAGTGCCCGCTAGTTAACCTAGATCGTCTAAGTGCCCGTTAGTTAACCTTGATAATCCAAGTGCCCGCTAGTTAACCTACATAGTACAAGGGCCTTCTAGTTAACCTAAATAGTCCAAGTGCCCTCTAGGGGACGTACATAGTCCCAGTGCCCGCTAGGTAAACTAGATATCCAAATTCTCGCTAAGGAACCTACATAGTCCAAGTGCACGCTTGTTAACCCAGATATTCCAAGTGCCCGCTAGTTAACCTAGATAGTCCAAGTGCCGCTAGGTAACCTATATAGAGCAAGTGTCCCCTAGTTAACCTACATAGTACAAGTTCCCGCTAGGGAACCTACATAGTCCAAGTGCCTGCTAGGGAACCTACATAGTCCAAGTGCCCGCTCTGGAACATACATAGTCCAAGTGCCCGCTAGGGAATCTACATAGTCCAAGGGCCCGGTAGTTAACGTAGATACTCCAAGTGCCTCTAGTTAATCTACATAGTTTAAGGGCCCGCAAGTTAACCTACATAGTCCAAGTATCCGCTAGTTAACCTAGATCCTCCAAGTGCCCGCTAGTTAACTTACATAGTCCAAGGGCCCGCTAGTTAACCTACATAGTCCAAGGGCCCGCTAGTTAACCTACATCGTCCAAGGGCCCACCAGTTAACCTACGTAGTCCAAGTGCCCCCTAGTTAACCTACATACTCCAAGTGCCCGCTAGGTAACCTAGACAGTTCAAGTGAGCACTAGGTTACCTACATAGTCCAAGTGCCCGTTCGTTTACCTACATAATCCAAGTGCCCGCTAGGTAACCAATATAGTCCAAATGCCCAATAGGGACCCTAATAGTCCAAATGCCCGCTAGGGACCCTAATAGTCCAAATGCCCGCTAGTTAACCTAGATAGTCCAAGTGCTCGCTACTTAACATAGATAGTCCAAGTGCCCACTAGTTAGCCTAGATAGACCAAGTGCCCGCTAGGGAACCTATTAAGTCCAAGTGCCCGATAGGGAACCTACATAGTCCAAGTGCCCCCTAGATAACATAGATAGTCCATACCCGCTAGGAAACGTACATAGTCCAAGTGCCCGCTAGGGAACGTACATAGTCCAAGTGCCCGCTAGGTAACCTGGATAGTCCAAATGCCCGCTAGGGAACCCACATAGTCCAAGTGCCCGTTACGTAACCTAGATAGTCCAAATGCCCGCTAGGGAACCCACATAGTCCAAGTGCCCGCTAGGGAACTTACATAGTCCAAGGGCCCGCTAGGGAACCTACAAAGTCCAAGTGCCCGTTAGTTAACCTAGATAGTCCAAGTTCCCGCTAGGTAACCTAAATATTCCAAGTGCCCGTTACCTAACCTAGATAATCCAATTGCCCGCTATGCAACATACATAGTCCAAGTGCCCATTCGTTAACCTAGAAATCCAAGTGCCCGCTAGGTAACCGGGACTGTCCAATTGCCCGCTAGGTTACCTACATAGTCCAAATGCCCGCTAATTAACCTACATAGTCCAAATGCCCGCTAAGTAACCTAGATAGTGCAAGTGCCCGCTAGGTAACCTACATAGTCCAAGTGCCCGCTAGTTAACCTAGATAGTCCAAGTGCCCGTTCGTTAACCTAGATAGTCCAAGTGCCCGCTAGGTAACCTAGACAGTCCAAGTGCCTGCTAGGTAACCTACATAGTCCAAATGCCCGTTCGTTAACCTACATAGTCCAAGGGCCCACTATTTAACTTAGATCGTCCAAGTGCCTCGGTTAACCTACATAGTCCAAGTGCCCGCAAGGTGACCTATAAAATCCAAGTTCCATCTATGTAACCTAGATAGTCCAAGGGCCCGCTAGTTAACCTACATAGTCCAAGTGCCCGCTAGGTAAACTAGATATCCAAATTCCCGCTAAGGAACCTACATAGTCCAAGTGCACGCTAGTTAACCCAGATAGTCCAAGTGCCCGCTAGTTAACCTAGATAGTCCAAGTGCCGCTAGGTAACCTATATAGTGCAAGTGTCCCCTAGTTAACCTACATAGTCCAAGTGCCCGCTAGTTAACATAGATAGTCCAAGTGCCCGCTAGGGAACGTACATAGTCCAAGTGCCCGTTAGGTAACCTAGATAGTGCAAGTGCCCCGTAGTTAACCTACATAGCCCAAGTGCCCGCTAGGTTACCTAGATAGTCCAAGGGCGCGCTAGTTAACCAACATAGTCCAAGTGCCCGTTAATTAACTTACATAGTTCAAGTGTCCATAAGGAACATATATAGTCCAAGTGCCCGCTAGGGAACATATAGAGTCTAAGTGCCCGCTAGGGAACCTACGTAGTCCAAGTGCCCGCTAGGGAATCTACATAGTCCAAGGGCTCGCTAGTTAACGTAGATAGTACAAGTGCCGCTAGTTAATCTACATAGTTCAAGGGACCGCTAGTTAACCTACATAGTCCAAGTACCGGCTACTTAACCTAGATCGTCCAAGTGTCCGCTAGTTAACCTACATAGTACAAGTGCCCGCTAGGGAACCTACATAGTCCAAGTGCCTGCTAGGGAACCTACATAGTCCAAGTGCCTGCTCTGGAACATACATAGTCCAAGTGCCCGCCAGGGAATCTACATAGTCCAAGGGTCCGCTAGTTAACGTAGATACTCCAACTGCCTCTAGTTAATCTACATAGTTTAAGGGCCCGCAAGTTAACCTACATAGTCCAAGGGCCCGCTAGTTAACCTACATCGTCCAAGGGACCGCTAGTTAACCTACGTAGTCTAAGTGCCCCCTAGTTAACCTACATACTCCAAGTGCCCGCTAGGTAACCTAGACAGTTCAAGTGAGCACTAGGTTACCTACATAGTCCAAGTGCCCGTTCGTTTACCTACATAATCCAAGTGCCCGCTAGGTAACCAATATAGTCTAAATGCCCGCTAGGGACCCTAATAGTCCAAATGTCCGCTAGTTAACCTAGATAGTCCAAGTGCTCGCTACTTAACATAGATAGTCCAAGTGCCCACTAGTTAACCTAGATAGACCAAGTGCCCGCTAGGGAACCTATCTAGTCCAAGTGCCCGATAGGGAACCTACATAGTCCAAGTGCCCGCTAGATAACATAGATAGTCCAAGTACCCGCTAGGAAACGTACATAGTCCAAGTGCCCGCTAGGGAACGTACATAGTCCAAGTGCCCGCTAGGCAACCTAGATAGTCCAAGAGACCGCTAGTAAACCTAGATAGTATAAGGGCCCGTTAGTTAATCTAGATAGTCCAATTGCCCGCTAGTTAACCTAGATAGTCCAAGTGCCCGCTAGTTAACCTAGATCGTCTAAGTGCCCGCTAGTTAACCTAGATAATCCAAGTGCCCGCTAGTTAACCTACATAGTACAAGGGCCTTCTAGTTAACCTAAATAGTCCAAGTGCCCGCTAGGGGACGTACATAGTCCAAGTGCCCGCTAGGTAACCTAGATAGTCCAAGTGCCCGCCAAGGTATGTACATAGTTCAAGTGCCCGCTAGGTAACCTAGATTGTCCAAGTGTCCGCTAGTTAACCTACATAGTCCAAGTGCCCGCTAGGTAACCTAGATAGTCCAAGGTCCTGCTAGTTAACCTACATAGTCCAAGTGCCCGTTGGTTAACCTAGATAGGCCAAGTGCCCGCTAGGTAACCTAGACAGTCCAAAAGCCCGCTAGGTTACCTACATAGTGCAAGTGCACGTTCGTTAACCTAGATAGTCCAAGTGCCCGCTGGTAACCTACATAGTCCTAGTGCCCCCTAGTTAACCTACATTCTTCAAGTGCCCGATAGGGAAGCTACATAGTCCACGTGCCCGCTAGGTAACCTACATATTCCAAATGCCCTCTAGTTAATCTACATAGTCCAAGTGCCCGATAGGGAACCTACATAATCCAAGTGCCCGCTAGGGAACCTACATAGTCCAAGTGCCCGTTAGGTAACCTAGATAGTCCAAATGCCCGCCAGGAAACCCACATAGTCCAAGTTCCCGCTAGGGAACTTACATAGTCCAAGGGCCCGCTAGGGAATCTACACAGTCCAAGTGCCCGTTATTTAACCTAGATAGTCCAAGTGCCTGCTTGGTAACCTCGATAGTCCAACAGCCCGCTAGGTAACCGACATACCCTAAAAACCCGCTATAACGTAGATAGTTCAAGTGCCAGCTAGGTAACCTAGATAGTCTAAGGGCCCGCTAGGAAACCTACATAGTCCTAGTGCCCCCTAGTTAACCTACATTCTCCAAGTGTCCGATAGGGAACCTACATAGAACAAGTGCCCGCTAGGTAACCTACATAATCCACATGCCCGCTAGTTAATCTACATAGTCCAAGTGCCCGATAGGGAACCTACATAATCCAAGTGCCCACTAGGGAACCTACATAGTCCATGTGCCCGCTAGGTAACCTAGATAGTCCAAATGCCCGCTAGGGAACCCACATAGTCCAAGTGCCCGATAGGGAACCTACATAATCCAAGTGCCCGCTAGGGAACCTACATAGTCCAAGTGCCCGTTAGGTAACCTAGATAGTCCAAATGCCCGCTAGAGAACCCACATAGTCCAAGTGCCCACTAGGGAACTTACATAGTCCAAGGGCCCGCTAGGGAACCTACATAGTCCAAGTGCCCGTTAGTTAACCTAGATAGTCCCAATGCACGCTAGGTAACCTAGATAGTCCAACATCCCGGTAGGTAACCTACATACTCCAAGTACCCGCTAGGTAATGTAGATAGTTCAAGTGCCAGCTAGGTAACCTAGATAATCCAAGTGCCCGCTAGGTAACCTACAAAGTCTAAGTTCCCGCTAAGTAATCTATATAGTCCAAATGACCGCTAGGGAGTCTACATAATCCAAATGCTCGCTAGGTAACCTAGATAGTCTAAGGGCCCGCTTGGTAACCTACATAGTCCTAGTGCCCCCTAGTTAACCTACATTTTCCAAGTGCCCGATAGGGAACCTACATAGTCCAAGTGCCTGCTAGGTAACCTACATAGTCCAAATGCCCTCGAGTTAACCTACATAGTCCAAGTGCCCGACAGGGAACCTACATAATCCAAGTGCCCGCTAGGGAACCTACATAGTCCAAGTGCCCGTTAGGTAACCTAGATAGTCCAAATGCCCGCCAGGAAACCCACATAGTCCAAGTGCCCGCTAGGGAACTTACATAGTCCAAGGGCCCGCTAGGGAACCTACACAGTCCAAGTGTCCGTTAGTTAACCTAGATAGTCCAAGTGCCCGCTTGGTAACCTAGATAGTCCAACAGCCCTCTAGGTAACCTACATACTCCAAGAACCCGCTATAACGTAGATAGTTCAAGTGCCAGCTAGGTAACCTAGATAGTCCACGTGCCGCTAGGAAACCTACAAAGTCTAAGTGCCCGCTAGGTTATCTATATAGTCCAAAGCCCGCTAGGGATCTACATAGTCCAAGGGCACACTAGTTAACGTAGATCGTCCAAGTGCCGCTAGTTAATCTACATAGTCCAAGGGCCCGCTAGTTAACCCACATACTCCAAGTACCCGCTAAGAAACCTTCATAATCCAAGTGCCCGCTAGTTAACCTAGATAGTCCAAGTGCCCTCTAGTTAACCTAGATCCTCCAAGTGCCCGCTAAGAAACCTAGATATTCCAAGTGCCCGTTACCTAACCTAGATAGTCCAATTGCCCGCTAGGTTACCTACATAGTCCAAATGCCCGTTCGGTAACCTAGATAGTGCAAGTGCCCGGTAGGTAACCTAGATAGTCCAAGGGACCGCTAGTTAACCTACATAGTCCAAGTGCCCGGTAGTTAACTTACGTAGTTCAAGTGTCCGTAGGGAACATACAGTGTCCAAGTGCCCATTAGGGAACCTACATAGTCCTAGTGCCCGCTAGTTAATTTACATAGTTCAAGGACCCCTAGTTAACCTACATAATCCAAGTACCCGCTAGTTAACCTCGATCGTCCAAGGGTCCGCTAATTAACCTACATATTACAAGTGCCCACTAGGGAACCTAGATAGTCTAAGTGCCCGCTCTGGAACCTACATAGTCCAAGTGACTACTAGGGAACCTACATAGTCCAAGTGCCCGCTCTGGATCATCCATAGTCCAAGTGCCGCTAGTTAACCTACATAGTCCAAGTACCCGCTAGTTAACCTAGATCGTCCAAGGGCCCGCTAGTTAACCTACATAGTCCAAGTGCCCGCTAGGTAACCTAGATAGTCCAATTGCCCGTTAGCTATCCTAGATTGTCGAAATGCCCGCTAGTTAACCTACATAGTCCAAGTGCCCGTTGGTTAACCTAGATAGGCCAAGTGCCCGCTAGGTAACCTAGACAGTCCAAGTGCCCGCTAGGTTACGTACAATATCCAAGTGCCCGTTCGTTAACCTACATATCCAAGTACCCGCTAGGTAACCAATATAGTAAAAATGCCCGCCGGGGCCCTAATAGTCTATATGCCCGCTAGTTAACCTAGATAGTCCAAGTGCTCGCGAGTTAACATAGATAGACCAAGTGCCAGCTAGGGAACCTATCTAGTCCAAGTACCCACTAGGAAACGTACATAGTCCAAGTGCCCGCTAGGTATAACGTACATAGTCCAAGTGCCCGCTAGGTAACTTAGATAGTCCAAGTGCACGCTAGGGAACGTACATAGTCCAAGTGCCTGCAAGGTAACCTAGATAGTTCAAGTGCCCACTAGTTAACCTACATAGTCCAGGTTCCCCCTAGGTAACCTAGATAGTCCAAGGGCCCGCTAGGTAACCTACATTGTCCTGGTTCCCCCTAGTTAACCTACATTCTCCAAGTGCCCGATAGGGAACCTACATAGTCCAAGTGCCCGCTAGGTAACCTAGATAGTCCAAATGCCCGCTAGGGAACCCACATAGTCCAAGTGCCCGCTAGGGAACTTATATAGTCCAAGGGCCCGCTACGGATCCTACATAGTCCAAGTGCCCGTTAGTTAACCTAGATAGTCCAAGTGCCCCCTAGGTAACCTAGATACTGCAACAGCCCGGTAGGTAACCTACATACTCCAAGTACCCGCTAGGTAACATAGATAGTTCAAGGGCCTGCTAGGTAACCTAGATAGTCCTAGTGCCTGCGAGGTAACCTACAAAATCTAAGTGCCCGCTAGGTAATCTATATAGTCCAAATGACTGCTAGAGAGCCTACATAGTCCAAATGCCCGCTAGGTAACCTAGATAGTCTAAGGGCCCTCTAGGTAACCTACATAGTCCTAGTGTCCCTTAGTTAACCTACATTTTCCAAGTGCCAGCTAGGTAACCTACATAGTCCAAATGCCCTCTAGTTAACCTACATAGTCCACGTGCCCGATAGGGAACTTACATAATCCAAGTGCCCGCTAGGGAACCTACTTAGCCCAAGTGCCCGTTAAGTAACCTAGGTAGTCCAAATGCCCGCCAGGAAACCCACATAGTCCAAGTGCCCGCTAGGGAACTTACATAGGCCAAGGGCCCGCTAGGGAACCTACATAGTCCAAGTGCCCGTTAGTTAACCTAGATAGGCCAAGTGCCCTCTTGGTAACCTAGATAGTCCAACAGCCCGCTAGGTAACCTACATACTCCAAGAACCCGCTAGGTAACGTAGATAGTTCAAGTGCCAGCTAGGTAACCTACAGAGTCTAAGTGCCCGCTAGGTTATCTATATGGTCCAAATGCCCGCCAGGGAACCTACATAGTCCACGTGCCCGCTAGGTAACCTAGATAATCCAAGTGCCCGCTAGTTAACCTAGATAGTCCAAGTACCCTCTAGTTAACCTAGATTGGCCAATTGTCCGCTAGTTAACCTACATAGTCCAAGTGCCCGCTAGGTAACCTGGATAGTCCAAGTGCCCTTTAGGGAACCTACATAGTCCAAGTGCCCGCTAGGGAACCTACATAGTCCAATTGCCCGCTCTGGAACATACATAGTCCAAGTCCCCATTAGTTAACATAGATAATCCAAGTGCCCGCTAGGTAACCTATATAGTCCAAATGCCCGCTAGGGAACCTACATAGTCCAAGTGCCCGCTAGTTAACCTAGATAGTCCAAGTGCCCGCTAGTTAACCTAGATAGTCCAAGTGCCCGCTAGTTAACCAGGATCATCAAAGTGCCCTCTAGTTAACTTACATAGTCCAAAGGCCTGCTAGTTAACCTACATAGACCCAGGGCCCGCTAGTTAACCTACATAGTCCAAGTCCCCGCTAGGTAACCTAGACAGTCCAAGTGACCATTAGGTTACCTACATAGTCCAAGTGCCCATTCGTTAACCTACATAATCCAAGTGCCCGGTAGGTAACGTCGATAGCCCAAGTGCCTGCTAGGGAACGTACATATTCCAAGTGCCAGCTAAGTAACCTAGATAGTCCAAGAGCCCACTAGTTAACCTACATAGTCCAAGTGCCTGCTAGGTAAACTACATAGTCCAAGTTCCCACTAGGTAACCTAGACAGTCCAATTGCCCGCTAGTTAACCTAGACAGTCCAAGTTCCCGATAGGGAACCTACATAGTCCCAATGCTCGCTAGGGAACCTACATAGTCCAAGTGCTCGCTAGGCATCCTACATAGTCCAAATGCCCGTTAGTTAACCTAGATAGTCAAAGTGCCTGGTAGGTAACGTAAATAGTCCAAGTGCCCGCTAGGGAACTTACATAGTCCAAGTGCCCGCTAGGTAACCTAGATTGTGCAATTGCCCGTTAGCTAACCTAGATAGTCGAATGTCCGCTAGTTAACCTACATAGTCCAAGTGCCCGTTGGTTAACCTAGATAGGCCAAGTGCCCGCTAGGTAACCTAGACAGTCCAAGTGACCGCTAGATACCTACATAGTCCAAGTGCCAGTTAGGTAACCTAGATAGTCCAAGTGCCCACTAGGTAACCTAAATAATCCAAATGCCCACTAGGGAAACTACATAGTCCATGTGCCCGCTAGTTAACCTAGATAGTCCTAGTGCCCGCTAGTAAACCTAGATAAAATAAGGGCCCGTTAGTTAATCTAGATAATCCAAGTGCCAGCTAGTTAACCTACATAGTCCATGGGCCCTCTAGTTAACCTAGATAGTCCAAGTGCCCGCTAGGGGACGTACATAGTCCAAGTGCCCGCTAGGTTACCTAGATAGTCCAAGTGCCCGCCAAGGTATGTACATAGTTCAAGTGCCCGCTAGGTAACCTAGATTGTCCAAGTGTCCGCTAGTTAACCTACATAGTCCAAGTGCCCGCTAAGTAACCTAGATAGTCCAAGGTCCTGCTAGTTAACCTACATTGTCCAATGTCCGAAAGGGAACCTACATAGTCCAAGTGCCCGCTGAGGAACCTACATAGTCCAAGTGCCCGATAGGGAACCTACATATTCCAAGTGCCCGTTAGGGAACCTAGATAGTCCAAGTGCCCGTAGGGAACCTATATAGTCCAAGTGCCCGCTAGGTAACCTAGATAGTCCAACAGCCCGGTAGGTAACCTACATACTCCAAGTACCCGCTAGGTGATGTAGATAGTTCAAGTGCCAGCTAGGTAACCTAGATAATCCAAGTGCCCGCTAGGTAACCTACAAAGTCTAAGTGCCCGCTAGGTAATCTATATAGTCCAAATGCCCGCTAGGGAGCCTATATAGTCCAAATGCCCGCTAGGTAACTTAGATAGTCCAAGGGCCCGCTAGGTAACCTACATAGTCCTAGTGCCCCCTAGTTAACATACATTCTACAAGTGCCCGATAGGGAACCTACATAGTCCAAGTGCCCGCTAGGTAACCTACATAGTCCAAATGCCCGCTAGTTAACCTACATAGTCCAAATGCCCGATAGGGAACCTAGACAGTCCAAGTGCCCGCTAGGTTACCTGCATATTCCAAGTGCCCGTTCGTTAACCTACATAGTCCAAGTGCCCGCTAGGTAACCAATATAGTCCAAATGCCCGCTAGGGGCCCTAATAGTCCAAATGCCCGCTAGTTAACCTAGATAGTCCAAGTGATCGCTAGTTAACCTAGATAGTCCAAGTGCCCGCTAATTAACCTAGATAGACCAAGTGCCCGCTAGGGAACCTATCTAGTCCAAGTACCCACTAGGAAACGTACATAGTCCAAGTGCCCGCTAGGTAACGTACATAGTCCAAGTGCCCGCTAGGTAACGTACATAGTCCAAGTGCCCGCTAGGTAACCTAGATAGTCCAAGTGACCGCTAGTTAACCTACATAGTCCAAGTGCCTGCTAGGTAACCTAGATATTCCAAGTGCCCACTAGTTAACCTATATAGTCCAGGTTCCCCCTAAGTAACCTAGAGAGTCCAAGGGTCCGCTAGGTAACCTACATTGTCCTAGTGCCCCCTAGTTAACCTACATTCTCCAAGTGCCCGATAGGGAACCTATATAATCAAGTGCCCGCTAGGGAACCTACATAGTGAAAGTGTCCGCTAGTTAACCTAAGTAGTCCAAGGGCCTGTTAGTTAACATACATAGTCCAAGTGCCCGGTAGTTAACTTACATAGTTCAAGTGTCCGTAGGGAACATTCATAGTCCAAGTGCCCGCTAGGGAACCTACATAGTCTAAGTGCCCGCTAGGGAACCTACGTAGTCCAATTGCCTGCTAGGGAATCTACATAGTCCAAGGGCCCCGCTAGTTAAAGTAGATAGTCCAAGTGCTGCTAGTTAATCTACATAGTCCAAGGGCCCGCTAGTTAACCTACATAGTCCAAATACCCGCTAGTTAACCTAGATCGTCCAAGTGTCCGCTAGTTAACCTAGATCGTCCAAGTGTCCGCTAGTTAACCTACATAGTCCAAGTGCCCGCTAGGGAACCTACATAGTCCAAGTGCCTGCTAGGGAACCTACATAGTCCAAGTGCCCGCTCTGGAACATACATAGTCCAAGTGCCCGCTAGGGAATCTACATAGTCCAAGGGCCCGTTGGTTAACCTACATAGTCCAAATACCCGCTAGTTAACCTAGATCGTCCAAGGGCCCGCTAGTTAACATACATCGTCCAAGGGCCCGCTAGTTAACCTAGATAGTCCAAGTGCCCGCTAGTTAACCTAGATAGACCAAGTGCCCGCTAGGGAACCTATCTAGTCCAAGTACCCACTAGGAAACGTACATACTCCAAGTGCCCGCTAGGTAACGTACATAGTCCAAGTGCCCGCTAGGTAACGTACATAGTCCAAGTGCCCGCTAGGTAACCTAGATAGTCCAAGTGACCGCTAGTTAACCTAGATAGTCCAAGTGCCCGCTAGGTAACCTAGATAGTCCAAGTGACCGCTAGTTAACCTACATAGTCCAAGTGCCTGCTAGGTAACCTAGATATTCCAAGTGCCCACTAGTTAACCTATATAGTCCAGGTTCCCCCTAAGTAACCTAGAGAGTCCAAGGGTCCGCTAGGTAACCTACATTGTCCTAGTGCCCCCTAGTTAACCTACATTCTCCAAGTGCCCGATAGGGAACCTATATAATCAAGTGCCCGCTAGGGAACCTACATAGTGCAAGTGTCCGCTAGTTAACCTAAGTAGTCCAAGGGCCTGTTAGTTAACATACATAGTCCAAGTGCCCGGTAGTTAACTTACATAGTTCAAGTGTCCGTAGGGAACATTCATAGTCCAAGTGCCCGCTAGGGAACCTACATAGTCTAAGTGCCCGCTAGGGAACCTACGTAGTCCAATTGCCCGCTAGGGAATCTACATAGTCCAAGGGCCCCGCTAGTTAAAGTAGATAGTCCAAGTGCTGCTAGTTAATCTACATAGTCCAAGGGCCCGCTAGTTAACCTACATAGTCCAAATACCCGCTAGTTAACCTAGATCGTCCAAGTGTCCGCTAGTTAACCTAGATCGTCCAAGTGTCCGCTAGTTAACCTACATAGTCCAAGTGCCCGCTCTGGAACCTACATAGTCCAAGTGCCCGCTAGGGAATCTACATAGTCCAAGGGCCCGTTGGTTAACCTACATAGTCCAAATACCCGCTAGTTAACCTAGATCGTCCAAGGGCCCGCTAGTTAACATACATCGTCCAAGGGCCCGCTAGTTAACCTAGATAGTCCAATGCCGCTAGTTAACCTACATAATCCAAGTGTACGCTAGGTAACCTAGACAGTTCAAGTGACCACTAGGTTACCTACATAGTCCAAGTGCCCACTAGTTATCCTACATGGTCCAAGTGCTCACTAGTTAACCTAGATAGTCCAAGTGCCCGCTAGTTAACCTAGATAGACCAAGTGCCCGCTAGGGAACCTACCTAGTCCAGGTGCCCCATAGGGAACCTACATAGTCCAAGTGCCCGCTAGTTAACATAGATAGTCCAAGTACCCGCTAGGAAACGTAAATAGGCCAAGTGCCCGCTAGGGAACGTACATAGTCCAAGTGCCCGCTAGGTAACCTAGATAGTCCAAGTGCCCGCTAGTAAACCTAGATAGTATAAGGGCCCGCTAGTTAACCTAGATAGTCCAAGTGCCCACTAGTTAACCTACATAGTCAAAGTTCCCCATAGATAACCTAGATCGTCCAAGTACCCGCTAGTTAACCTAAATAGTCAATGGGCCCGCTAGTTAACCTACATAGTGCAAGAGCCCGCTAGCTAACCTAGATAATCCAAGTGCCCGCTAGTTAACCTTGATCGTCCAAGTGCCCGCTAGTTAACCTACGTAGTCGAAGTGCCCGGTAGTTAACTTACATAGTTCAAGTGTCCGTAGGGAACATTCATAGTCCAAGTGCCCGCTAGGGAATCTACATAGTCCAAGTGCCCGCTAGGGAACCTACGTAGTCCAAGTGTCCGCTAGGGAATCTACATAGTCCAAGGGCGCGCTAGTTAACCTACATAGTCCAAATACCCGCTAGTTAACCTAGATCGTCCAAGTGTCCGCTAGTTAACCTACATAGTCCAAGTGCCCGCTAGGGAACCTACATAGTCCAAGTGCCCGCTCTGGAACATACATAGTCCAAGTGCCCACTAGGGAATCTACATAGTCCAAGGGCCCGCTAGTTAACGTAGATAGTCCATGTTCCGCTAGTTAATCTACATAGTCCAAGGGCCCGTTAGTTAACTTACATAGTCCAAATACCTGCTAGTTAACCTAGATCGTCCAAGGGCCCGCTAGTTAACCTACATCGTCCAAGGGCCCGCTAGTTAACCTAGATAGTCCAAGTGCCCGCTAGTTAACCTACATAATCCAAGTGCCCGCTAGGGAACCTAGAGAGTTCAAGTGACCACTAGGTTACCTACATAGTCCAAGTGCCCGCTAGTTATCCTAGATAGTCCAAGTGCTCACTAGTTAACCTAGATAGTGCAAGTGCCTGCTAGTTAACCTAGATAGACCAAGTGCCCGCTAGGGAACCTACCTAGTCCAGTTGCCCCATAGGGAACCTACATAGTCTAGTGCCCGCTAGTTAACATAGATAGTCTAAGTACCCGCTAGGAAACGTACATAGTCGAAGTGCCCGCTAGTTAACGTACATAGTCCAAGTGCCTGCTAGGTAACCTAGATAGTCCAAGTGCCCACTAGTTAACCTACATAGTCAAAGTTCCCCATAGATAACCTAGATCGTCCAAGTACCCGCTAGTTAACCTAAATAGTCAATGGGCCCGCTAGTTAACCTACATAGTGCAAGAGCCCGCTAGCTAACCTAGATAATCCAAGTGCCCTCTAGTTAACCTATATTGTCCAAGTGCCCGCTAGTTAACCTAGATCGTCCAAGGGACCGCTAGTTAACCTAAGTAGTCCAAGGGCCCGTTAGTTAACATACATAGTCCAAGTGCCCGGTAGTTAACTTACATAGTTCAAGTGTCCGTAGGGAACATTCATAGTCCAAGTGCCCGCTAGGGAATCTACATAGTCCAAGTGCCCGCTAGGGAACCTACGTAGTCCAAGTGTCCGCTAGGGAATCTACATAGTCCAAGGGCCCGCTAGTTAACCTACATAGTCCAAATACCCGCTAGTTAATCTAGATCGTCCAAGTGTCCGCTAGTTAACCTACATAATCCAAGTGCCCGCTAGGGAACCTACATAGTCCAAGTGCCCGCTCTGGAACATACATAGTCCAAGTGCCCACTAGGGAATCTACATAGTCCAAGGGCCCGTTAGTTAACATAGATAGTCCATGTTCCGCTAGTTAATCTACATAGTCCAAGGGCCCGTTAGTTAACCTACATAGTCCAAATACCCGCTAGTTAACCTAGATCGTCCAAGGACCCTCTAGTTAACCTACATCGTCCAAGGGCCCGCTAGTTAACCTAGATAGTCCAAGTGCCCGCTAGTTAACCTACATAATCCAAGTGCCCGCTAGGTAACCTAGACAGTTCAAGTGACCACTAGGTTACCTACATAGTCCAAGTGCCCGCTAGTTATCCTAGATAGTCCAAGTGGTCACTAGTTAACCTAGATAGTCCAAGTGCCTGCTAGTTAACCTAGATAGACCAAGTGCCCGCTAGGGAACCTACCTAGTCCAGGTGCCCCATCAGGAACCTACATAGTCTAGTGCCCGCTAGTTAACATAGATAGTCTAAGTACCCGCTAGGAAACGTACATAGTCGAAGTGCCCGCTAGTTAACGTACATAGTTCAAGTGCCCGCTACGTAAGGTAGATAGTCCAAGTGCCCGCTAGGGAACGTACATAGTCCAAGTGCCCGCTATATAACCTAGATAGTCCAAGTGCCCGCTAGTTAACCTACATAGTCCAAGTGCCTGTTAGTTAACTTTGATAGTCCAAGTGCCCACTAGTTAACCTACATAGTCAAAGTTCCCCCTAGGTAACCTAGATCGTCCAAGTGCCCGCTAGTTAACCTAAATAGTCAATGGGCCCGCTAGTTAACCTACATAGTGCAAGAGCCCGCTAGCTAACCTAGATAATTCATGTGCCCGCTAGTTAACCTATATCGTCCAAGTTCCCGCTAGTTAACCTAGATCGTCGAAGTGCCCGCTAGTTAACCTACATTGTCAATGGGCCCGCTAGTTAACCTACATAGTGCAAGAGCCCGCTAGTTAACCTAGGTAGTCCAAGTGTCCGCTAGTTAACCTACATAGTCCACGTGCCAGTTAGCTAACCTAGATAGTTCAAGGGCCTGCTAGTTGACCTACATAGTCCAAGTGCCCGCTAGGGAACCTTCATAGTTCAAGTGCCAGCTAGGTAACCTAGACTGTCCAAGTGCCCGCTAGGTTACCTACATAGTCCAAGTGCCAGTTCGTTAACCTAGATAGTCCAAGTGCCCGCTAGGAAACCTACATAGTCCAAGGGCCCGCTAGGTAACCTAGATAGTCCAAGTGCCCGCTAGGTAACTTACATTGTCCAAGTTCCCACTAGGTAACGTAGATACTCAAAGTGCCCGTTACCTAACCTAGAGTGTCCAAGTGCCCGCTAAGCAACTAACATAGTCCAAGTGGCCATTCGTTAATCTATATAGTCCAAGTGCCCGCTAGGTAACCTAGATAGTCCAAGGGCCCTCTAGTAAACCTACATAGTCCAAGGGTTCACTTGTTAACTTTGATAGTCCAAGTGCCTGCTAGTTAACCTAGATCGTCCAAGTGCCCCCTAGTTAACCTAGATTGTCCAAGTGCCCCCTAGTTAGCCTACATAGTCCATGTTCCAGCTAGTTAACCTAGATCGTCTAAGTGCCTGCTAGTTAACCTAGATAATCCAAGTGCCCGCTAGTTAGCCTCCATAGTCCAAGTGCCCGTTCGGTAACCTAGATAGTCCAAGTGCACTTTAGGGAACCTAGATAGTCCAAGGGCCCGCTAGTAAACCTACAAAGTCCATGGGCCCGCTAGTTAACCTTCAGTGTGCAAGTGTCCGCTACTTAACCTACATATTCCAAGTGCCCGCCAGTTAACCTACACAATCTAAGTGCCCGTTGGCTAACCTAGATGGTCCAAGGGACCGCTAGTTCACCTACATAGTCCAAGTGCCCCTCTAGTTAACCTAGATAGTCCAAGTGCCTGCTAGGTAACCAACATAGTGCAAGTGTCCGCTAGTTAACCTACATATTCCAATTGCCCGCTAGTTAACATATATAGTCCAAGTGCCTGCTAGGTAAGGTACATAGTCCAAGTGCCCGCTAGGTAACCTACATACTGCAAATTCCCGCTAGTTAACCTAGATAGTTCAAGTACCCGCTAGGTAACCTAGATCGTCCAAGGGCCCCCTAGTTAGCCTACATAGTCCAAGTGCCCGCTAGTTATCCTACATTATCTAAGTGCCCGTTGGCTAACCTAGATAGTCCAAGGGCCCGCTAGTTGACCTACATAGTCCAAGTGCCAGCTAGGTAACCTGGATAGTACAAGTGCCCTCTAGGGAACCTAGATAGTCAAAGTGCCTGCTAGGTAACCTAGATAGTCCAAGAGCCCGCTAGGTAACCTACATAGTTCAAGTGCCCTTTAGTTAACCTATATAGTCAAAGTGCCTGCCATGTAACCTAGATAGTCCAAGTGCCTGCTAGGCAACCTACATAGTCCAAGTGCCCGTTAGTTAACCTAGATAGTCAAAGTGCCTGCTAGGTAACCTAGATAGTCCAAGTGCCCGCTAGCTAACCTACATAGTCCAAGTGCCCGCTAGGTTACCTAAATAGTCCAAAAGCCCGCTAGGGAATCTACATAGTCCAAATGCCCGCTAGTTAACCTAGATAGTCCAAGTGCCTGCTAGTATACCTACATAATCCATGGGCCCGCTAGTTAACCTACATAGTGCAAGGGCCCGCTAGTTAACCTACATCGTCTAAGGGCCCGCTAGTTAACCTAGATAGTCCAAGTGCCCGCTAGTTAACCTACATAGTCTAAGTGCCCGCTAGTTAAACTAGATAGATAAAGTGCCCGCTAGGGAACCTATCTGGTCCAAGAACCGACTAGGAAACGTACATAGTCCAAGTGCCCGCTAGGTAACCAATATAGTCCAAATGCCCACTAGGGGCCCTAATAGTCCAAATGCCCGCTAGTGAACCTAGATAGTCCAAGTGTTCGCTAGTTAACCTAGATAGTCCAAGTGCCCGCTAGTTAACCTAGATAGATAAAGTGCCCGCTAGGGAACCTATCTAGTCCAAGAACCGGCTAGGAAACGTACATAGTCCAAGTGCCCGCTAGGTAACATACATAGTCCAAGTGCCCGCTAGGTAACGTAGATATTCCAAGTGCCCGCTAGGGAAAGTCATAGTCCAAGAGCCCACTAGGAAACCTAGATAGTCCAAGGGCCCGCTAGGTAACCTACATTGTTCTAGTGCCCCCTAGTTAACCTACATTCTCCAAGTGCCCGATAGGGAACCTACATAGTCCAAGTGCCCGCTAGGTAACCTACATAATCCAAATGCCCGCTAGTTAACTTACATAGTCCAAGTGCCCGATAGGGAACCTACATAATCCAATTGTCCGCTAGGGAACCTACATACTCCAAGTGCCCGCTAGGTAACCTACATAGTCCAAATGCCCGCTAGTTAACCTACATAGTCCAAGTGCCCGATAGGGAACCTATATAATCCAAGTGCCCGCTAGGGAACCTACATAGTCCAAGTGCCCGCTAGGTAACCTACATAGTCCAAATGCCCACTAGTTAACCTACATAGTCCAAGTGCAATATAGGGAACCTACATAATCCAAGTGCCCGCTTGGGAACCTACATAGTCCAAGTGCTCGTTAGATAACCTACATAGTCCATGGGTCCGCTGGTTAACCTACATATTCCAAGTGACCGCTAGTTAACCCACATAATCTAAGTGCCCGTTAGCTAACCTAGATAGTCCAAGGGCCCGCTAGTTGACCTACTTAGTCCAAGTGCCCGCTAGGTAACCTAGACAGTCCAAGTGCCCGCTAGTTAACCTACATAGTCCAAGTGCCCGATAGGGAACCTAGATAGTCCAAGGGTCCTTTAGTTAACTTACATAGTCCAAGTGCCCGTTAGTTAACCTAGATAGTCAAAGTGCCTGCTAGGTAACCTAGATATCCCAAGTGCCCACTAGGTAACCTACATAGCACAAGTTCCCGCTAGGTAACCTAAATTGTCCAAATGCCCGCTAGGGAATCTACATAGTCCAAGTGCCCGCTAGTTAACCTAGATAGTCCAAGTGCCTGCTAGTAAACCTACATATTCCATGGGCCCGCTAGTTAACCTACATAGTGCAACGGCCCGCTAGTTAACCTAGATCGCGCAAGTGTCCGCTAGTTAACCTACATAGTCCTAGTGCCCGCTAGGGATCCTTCATAATCCAAGTGCCCGCTAGGTAACCTAGATAGTCCAAGTGCCCGCTAGTAAACCTAGATAGTCCTAGTGCCCGTTAGTTAACCTAGATATTCCAAGTGCCCACTAGGGGACGTACATAGTCAAAGTGCCCGCTAGGTAACCTAGATAGTCCAAGTGCCCGCAGGGATCCTTCATAATCCAAGTGCCTGCTAGGCAACCTAGATAGTCCAAGTTCCCGCTAGGTAACCTAGATAGTCCAAGTGCCCGTTAACTAACCTAGATAGTCCATGTTCCCCCTAAGCAACCTACATAGTCCAAGTGCCCGTTAGTTAACCTAGAATTCCAAGAGCCCGCTATTTAACCTAGACTGTCCAAGTGCCCGCTAGGTTACCTGCATAGTCCAAGTGCCCGTTCGTTAACATAGATAGTCCAAGTGCCCGCTAGGGAACCTATATAGTCCAAGTGCTGTCTAGGTAACCTAGAAAGTCCAAGGGCCCGCTAGTTAACCTACATAGACCAAGGGCTCGCTTGTTAACTTTGATAGTCCAAGTGCCCCTTAGTTAACCTAGACCGTTCAAGTGCCCGCTAGTTAACCTAGATCGTCCAAGTACTGGCTAGTTAACCTACATAGTCAAGGGCCCACTAGTTAACCTAGATTGTCCAAGTGTCCTCTATTTAACCTACATAGTCCAAGTGCCTGCTAGGTAACCTACATAGTGTAAGTGTGTGCTAGGTAAACTACATAGTCCAAGTGCCTGCTAGGTAACCTAGACAATCCAAGGGCCTGCTAGTTAACCTACATAGTCCAAGTGCCCGCTAGGTAACCTACATAGTGCAAGTGTCCGCTAGTTAACCTACATAGTCCAAGCGCCCGCTAGTTAACCTAGATTGTCCAAGTGCACACTAGTTAACCTACATAGTCCAAGGGCCCGCTAGTTAACCTAGACAGTCCAAGTGCCCGCTAGTTAACCCACATAGTCCAAGTGCCCGCTAGGTAACCTAGACAGTTCAAGTGACCACTAGGTTACTTACATAGTCCAAGTGCCTGTTCGTTAACCTACATAGTCCAAGTGCCCGCTATTTAACCTAGATCGTCCAAGTGCACGCTAGTTAACCTAGATAGTCCACGTGCCCGCTAGATAACCTAGATAGACCAAGTGCCCGCTAGGGAACCTACCTCGTCTAAGTGCCCGCTAGGGAACCTATATAGTCCAAGTGCTATCTAGGTAACCTAGATAGTCCAAGGGCCCGCTAGATAACCTACATCGTCCAAGGGCCCGCAAGTTAACCTACATAATCCAAGTGCCCGCTAGGTAACCTAGACAGTTCAAGTGACCACTAGGTTACTTACATAGTCCAAGTGCCTGTTCGTTAACATACATAGTCCAAGTGCCCGCTAGTTAACCTAGATCCTCCAAGTGCACGCTAGTTAACATACATAGTCCAAGGGCCCGCTAGTTAACCTACATAGTCCAAGGGCCCGCTAGTTAACCTACATCGTCCAAGGGTCTGCAAGTTAACCTAGATAGTCCTAGTGCCCGTTAGTTAACCTACATAGTGCAAGTGCCCGCTAGGTAACCTAGACAGTTCAAGTGACCACTAGGTTACTTACATAGTCCAAGTGCCTGTTCGTTAACCTACATAGTCCAAGTGCCCGCTAGGTAACCTATATAGTCCAAATGCCCGCTAGGGACCCTAATAGTCCAAGTGCCCGCTAGTTATGCTAGATAGTCCAAGTGCTCGCTAGTTAACCTTGATAGTCCACGTGCCCGCTAGATAACCTAGATAGACCAAGTGCCTGCTAGGTAACCTACCTAGTCCAAGTGCCCGCTAGGGAACCTATATAGTCCAAGTGCTATCTAGGTAACCTAGATAGTCCAAGGGCCCGCTAGATAACCTACATCATCCAAGGGCCTGCAAGTTAACCTAGATAGTCCAAGTGCCTGCTAGTTAACCTACATAGTCCAAGTGCCCGCTAGGTAACCTAGACAGTTCAAGTGACCACTAGGTTACTTACATAGTCCAAGTGCCTGTTCGTTAACCTACATAGTCCAAGTGCCCGCTAGTTAACCTAGATCGTCCAAGTGCACGCTAGTTAGCCTACATAGTCCAAGGGCCCGCTAGTTAACCTACATAGTTCAAGGGCCCGCTAGTTAACCTACATCGTCCAAGGGCCTGCAAGTTAACCTAGATAGTCCGAGTGCCCGCTAGGTAACCTAGACAGTTCAAGCGACCACTAGGTTACTTACATAGTCCAAGTGCCTGTTCGTTAACATACATAGTCCAAGTGCCCGCTAGGTAACCTATATAGTCTAAATGCCCGCTAGGGACCCTAATAGTCCAAGTGCCCGCTGGTTATCCTAGATAATCCAAGTGCTCGCTAGTTAACCTAGATACTCCAAGTGTCCGCTAGTTAACCTAGATAGACCAAGTGCCCGCTAGGGAACCTACCTAGTCCAAGTGCCCGATAGGGAACTTACATAGTCCAAGGCCTGCTAGGGAACCTACATAGTCCAAGTGCCTGTTAGTTAACCTAGATAGTACAAGTGCCCGCTAGGTAACCTAGATCGTCCAAGTGCACGCTAGTTAACCTACATAGTCCAAGGGCCCGCTAGTTAACCTACATAGTCCAAGGGCCCGCTAGTTAACCTACATCATCCAAGGGTCTGCAAGTTAACCTAGATAGTCCAAGTGCCCGTTAGTTAACCTACATAGTCCAAGTGCCCGCTAGGTAACCTAGACAGTTCAAGTGACCACTAGGTTACTTACATAGTCCAAGTGCCTGTTCGTTAACCTACATAGACCAAGTGCCCGCTAGGTAACCTATGTAGTCCAAATGCCCGCTAGGGACCCTAATAGTCCAAGTGCCCGCTAGTTATCCTAGATAGTCCAAGTGCTCGCTAGTTAACCTTGATAGTCCACGTGCCCGCTAGTTAACCTAGATAGACCAAGTGCCCGCTAGGGAACCTACCTAATCCAAGTGCCCTCTAGGGAACCTATATAGTCCAAGTGCTATCTAGGTAACCTAGATAGTCCAAGGGCCCGCTAGATAACCTACATCGTCCAAGGGCCCGCAAGTTAACCTAGATTGTCCAAGTGCCAGCTAGTTAACCTACATAGTCCAAGTGCCCGCTAGGTAACCTAGACAGTTCAAGTGACCACTAGGTTACTTACATAGTCCAAGTGCCTGTTCGTTAACCTACATAGTCCAAGTGCCCGCTAGTTAACCTAGATCGTCCAAGTGCACGCTAGTTAACCTACATAGTTCAAGGGCCCGCTAGTTAACCTACATAGTTCAAGGGCCCGCTAGTTAACGTACATCGTCCAAGGGCCTGCAAGTTAACCTAGATAGTCCGAGTGCCCGCTAGGTAACCTAGACAGTTCAAGCGACCACTAGGTTACTTACATAGTCCAAGTGCCTGTTCGTTAACCTCCATAGTCCAAGTGCCCGCTAGGTAACCTATATAGTCCAAATGCCCGCTAGGGACCCTAATAGTCCAAGTGCCCGCTAGTTATCCTAGATAATCCAAGTGCTCGCTAGTTAACCTAGATAGTCCAAGTGTCCGCTAGTTAGCCTAGATAGACCAAGTGCCCGCTAGGGAACCTACCTAGTCCAAGTGCCCGATAGGGAACTTACATAGTCCAAGGCCTGCTAGGGAACCTACATAGTCCAAGTGCCTGTTAGTTAACCTAGATAGTACAAGTGCCCGCTAGGTAACCTAGATCGTCCAAGTGCACGCTAGTTAACCTACATAGTCCAAGGGCCCGCTAGTTAACCTACATAGTCCAAGGGCCCGCTAGTTAACCTACATCATCCAAGGGTCTGCAAGTTAACCTAGATAGTCCAAGTGCCCGTTAGTTAACCTACATAGTCCAAGTGCCCGCTAGGTAACCTAGACAGTTCAAGTGACCACTAGGTTACTTACATAGTCCAAGTGCCTGTTCGTTAACCTACATAGACCAAGTGCCCGCTAGGTAACCTATGTAGTCCAAATGCCCGCTAGGGACCCTAATAGTCCAAGTGCCCGCAAGTTATCCTAGATAGTCCAAGTGCTCGCTAGTTAACCTTGATAGTCCACGTGCCCGCTAGTTAACCTAGATAGACCAAGTGCCCGCTAGGGAACCTACCTAATCCAAGTGCCCTCTAGGGAACCTATATAGTCCAAGTGCTATCTAGGTAACCTAGATAGTCCAAGGGCCCGCTAGATAACCTACATCGTCCAAGGGCCCGCAAGTTAACCTAGATTGTCCAAGTGCCCGCTAGTTAACCTACATAGTCCAAGTGCCCGCTAGGTAACCTAGACAGTTCAAGTGACCACTAGGTTACTTACATAGTCCAAGTGCCTGTTCGTTAACCTACATAGTCCAAGTGCCCGCTAGTTAACCTAGATTGTCCAAGTGCACGCTAGTTAACCTACATAGTCCAAGGGCCCGCTAGTTAACCTACATAGTTCAAGGGCCCGCTAGTTAACCTACATCGTCCAAGGGCCTGCAAGTTAACCTAGATAGTCCGAGTGCCCGCTAGGTAACCTAGACAGTTCAAGCGACCACTAGGTTACTTACATAGTCCAAGTGCCTGTTCGTTAACTTACATAGTCCAAGTGCCCGCTAGGTAACCTATATAGTCCAAATGCCCGCTAGGGACCCTAATAGTCCAAGTGCCCGCTAGTTATCCTAGATAATCCAAGTGCTCGCTAGTTAACCTAGATAGTCCAAGTGTCCGCTAGTTAGCCTAGATAGACCAAGTGCCCGCTAGGGAACCTACCTAGTCCAAGTGCCCGATAGGGAACTTACATAGTCCAAGGCCTGCTAGGGAACCTACATAGTCCAAGTGCCTGTTAGTTAACCTAGATAGTACAAGTGCCCGCTAGTTAACCTAGATAGTCCAAGTGCCTGCTAGTATACCTACATAATCCATGGGCCCGCTAGTTAACCTACATAGTGCAAGGGCCCGCTAGTTAACCTACATCGTCTAAGGGCCCGCTAGTTAACCTAGATAGTCCAAGTGCCCGCTAGTTAACCTACATAGTCTAAGTGCCCGCTAGGTAACCTAGACAGTTCAAGTGACCAATAGGTTACCTACATAGTCCAAGTGCCCGTTCGTTAACCTACATAGTCCAAGTACCCGCTAGGTACCCAATATAGTCCAAATGCCCGCTAGGGGCCCTAATAGTCCAAATGCCCGCTAGTTAACCTAGATAGTCCAAGTGCTCGCTAGTTAACCTAGATAATCCAAGTGCCCGCTAGTTAACCTAGATAGATAAAGTGCCCGCTAGGGAACCTATCTAGTCCAAGAACCGGCTAGGAAACGTACATAGTCCAAGTGCCCGCTAGGTAACATACATAGTCCAAGTGCCCGCTAGGTAACGTAGATATTCCAAGTGCCCGCTAGGGAAGTACATAGTGCAAGTGCCCTCTAGGAAACCTAGATAGTCCAAGGGCCCGCTAGGTAACTTACATTGTTCTAGTGCCCCCTAGTTAACCTACATTCTCCAAGTGCCCGATAGGGAACCTACATTGTCCAAGTGCCCGCTAGGTAACCTACATAGTCCAAATGCCCGCTAGTTAACCTACATAGTACAAGTGCCCGATAAGGAACCTACATAATCCAATTGCCCGCTAGGGAACCTACATACTCCAAGTGCCCGCTAGGTAACCTACATAGTCCAAATGCCGGCTAGTTAACCTACATAGTCCAAGTGCCCGATCGGGAGCCTATATAATCCAAGTGCCGGCTAGGGAACCTACATAGTCCAAGTGCCCGCTAGGTAACCTACATAGTCCAAATGCCCACTAGTTAACCTACATAGTCCAAGTGCAATATAGGGAACCTACATAATCCAAGTGCCCGCTAGGGAACCTACATAGTCCAAGTGCTCGTTAGGTAACCTACATAGTCCATTGGCCCACTGGTTAACCTACATTTTCCAAGTGCCCGCTAGTAAACCCACATAATCTAAGTGCCCGTTAGCTAACCTAGATAGTCCAAGGGACCGCTAGTTGACCTACATAGTCCAAGTGCCCGCTAGGTAACCTAGACAGTCCAAGTGCCCGCTAATTAACCTACATAGTCCAAGTGCCCGATAGGGAACCTAGATAGTCCAAGTGTCCTCTAGTTAACTTACATAGTCCAAGTGTCCGTTAGTTAACCTAGATAGTCAAAGTGCCTGCTAGGTAACCTAGATATTCCAAGTGCCCACTAGGTAACCTACATAGTACAAGTTCCCGCTAGGTAACCTAAATAGTCCAAATGCCCGCTAGGGAATCTACATAGTCCAAGTGCCCGCTAGTTAACCTAGATAGTCCAAGTGCCTGCTAGTAAACCTACATAATCCATGGGCCCGCTAGTTAACCTACATAGTGCAACGGCCCGCTACTTAACCTAGATCGCGCAAGTGTCCGCTAGTTAACCTACATAGTCCTAGTGCCCGTTAGGGATCCTTCATAATCCAAGTACCCGCTAGGTAACCTAGATAGTCCAAGTGCCCGCTAGTAAACCTAGATAGTCCTAGTGCCCGTTAGTTAACCTAGATATTCCAAGTGCCCACTAGGGGACGTACATAGTCCAAGTGCCCGCTAGGTAACCTAGATAGTCCAAGTGCCCGCAGGGATCCTTCATAATCCAAGTGCCTGCTAGGCAACCTAGATAGTCCAAGTTCCCGCTAGGTAACCTAGATAGTCCAAGTGCCCGTTAACTAACCTAGATAGTCCATGTTCCCCCTAGGCAACCTACATAGTCCAAGTGCCCGTTAGTTAACCTAGAATTCCAAGAGCCCGCTATTTAACCTAGACTGTCCAAGTGCCCGCTAGGTTACCTGCATAGTCCAAGTGCCCGTTCGTTAACATAGATAGTCCAAGTGCCCGCTAGGGAATCTATATAGTCCAAGTGCTGTCTAGGTAACCTAGAAAGTCCAAGGGCCCGCTAGTTAACCTACATAGACCAAGGGCTCGCTTGTTAACTTTGATAGTCCAAGTGCCCCTTAGTTAACCTAGACCGTTCAAGTGCCCGCTAGTTAACCTAGATCGTCCAAGTACTGGCTAGTTAACCTACATAGTCAAGGGCCCACTAGTTAACCTAGATTGTCCAAGTGTCCTCTATTTAACCTACATAGTCCAAGTGCCCGCTAGGTAACCTACATAGTGTAAGTGTGTGCTAGGTAAACTACATAGTCCAAGTGCCCGCTAGTTAACATAGATAGTCCAAGTGCCCTCTAGGGAAGGTACATATTCCAAGTGCCCGCTAGGTAACCTAGAGAGTGCAAGTACCCGCTAGTTAACCAACATAGTCCAAGTGCCTGCTAGGTAACCTAGACAATCCAAGGGCCTGCTAGTTAACCTACATAGTCCAAGTGCCCGCTAGGTAACCCACATAGTGCAAGTGTCCGCTAGTTAACCTACATAGTCCAAGCGCCCGCTAGTTACCATACATAGTCCAAGTACCCGCTAGTTAACTTACATAGTTCAAGTGTCCGTAGGGAACATACATAGTCCAAGTGCCCGCTAGGGAACCTACGTAGTCCAAGTACCCGCTAGTTAACATAGATTGTCCAAGTGCACGCTAGTTAACCCACATAATCCAAGTGCCCGCTAGGTAACCTAGACAGTTCAAGTGACCACTAGGTTACTTACATAGTCCAAGTGCCTGTTCGTTAACCTACATAGTCCAAGTGCCCGCTATTTAACCTAGATCGTCCAAGTGCACGCTAGTTAACCTAGATAGTCCACGTGCCCGCTAGTTAACCTAGATAGACCAAGTGCCCGCTAGGGAACCTACCTCGTCTAAGTGCCCGCTAGGGAACCTATATAGTCCAAGTGCTATCTAGGTAACCTAGATAGTCCAAGGGCCCGCTAGATAACCTACATCGTCCAAGGGCCCGCAAGTTAACCTAGATAGTCCAAGTGCCCGCTAGTTAACCTACATAATCCAAGTGCCCGCTAGGTAACCTAGACAGTTCAAGTGACCACTAGGTTACTTACATAGTCCAAGTGCCTGTTCGTTAACCTACATAGTCCAAGTGCCCGCTAGTTAACCTAGATCGTCCAAGTGCACGCTAGTTAACCTACATAATCCAAGGGCCCGCTAGTTAACCTACATAGTCCAAGGGCCCGCTAGTTAACCTACATCGTCCAAGGGTCTGCAAGTTAACCTAGATAGTCCTAGTGCCCGTTAGTTAACCTACATAGTCCAAGTGCCCGCTAGGTAACCTAGACAGTTCAAGTGACCACTAGGTTACTTACATAGTCCAAGTGCCTGTTCGTTAACCTACATAGTCCAAGTGCCCGCTAGGTAACCTATATAGTCCAAATGCCCGCTAGGGACCCTAATAGACCAAGTGCCCGCTAGTTATGCTAGATAGTCCAAGTGCTCGCTAGTTAACCTTGATAGTCCACGTGCCCGCTAGATAACCTAGATAGACCAAGTGCCCGCTAGGGAACCTACCTAGTCCAAGTGCCCGCTAGGGAACCTATATAGTCCAAGTGCTATCTAGGTAACCTAGATAGTCCAAGTGCCCGCTAGATAACCTACATCATCCAAGGGCCTGCAAGTTAACCTAGATAGTCCAAGTGCCCGCTAGTTAACCTACATAGTCCAAGTGCCCGCTAGGTAACCTAGACAGTTCAAGTGACCACTAGGTTACTTACAAAGTCCAAGTGCCTGTTCATTAACCTACATAGTCCAAGTGCCCGCTAGTTAACCTAGATCGTCCAAGTGCACGCTAGTTAGCCTACATAGTCCAAGGGCCCTCTAGTTAACCTACATAGTTCAAGGGCCCGCTAGTTAACCTACATCGTCCAAGGGCCTGCAAGTTAACCTAGATAGTCCGAGTGCCCGCTAGGTAACCTAGACAGTTCAAGCGACCACTAGGTTACTTACATAGTCCAAGTGCCTGTTCGTTAACCTACATAGTCCAAGTGCCCGCTAGGTAACCTATATAGTCCAAATGCCCGCTAGGGACCCTAATAGTCCAAGTGCCCGCTAGTTATCCTAGATAATCCAAGTGCTCGCTAGTTAACCTAGATACTCCAAGTGTCCGCTAGTTAACCTAGATAGACCAAGTGCCCGCTAGGGAACCTACCTAGTCCAAGTGCCCGATAGGGAACATAACATAGTCCAAGGCCTGCTAGGGAACCTACATAGTCCAAGTGCCTGTTAGTTAACCTAGATAGTACAAGTGCCCGCTAGGTAACCTAGATCGTCCAAGTGCACGCTAGTTAACCTACATAGTCCAAGGGCCCGCTAGTTAACCTACATAGTCCAAGGGCCCGCTAATTAACCTACATCATCCAAGTTTCTGCAAGTTAACCTAGATAGTCCAAGTGCCCGTTAGTTAACCTACATAGTCCAAGTGCCCGCTAGGTAACCTAGACAGTTCAAGTGACCACTAGGTTACTTACATAGTCCAAGTGACTGTTCGTTAACCTACATAGTCCAAGTGCCCGCTAGGTAACCTATATAGTCCAAATGCCCGCTAGGGACCCTAGTAGTCCAAGTGCCCGCTAGTTATCCTAGATAGTCCAAGTGCTCGCTAGTTAACCTTGATAGTCCACGTGCTCGCTAGTTAACCTAGATAGACCAAGTGCCCACTAGGGAACCTATCTAGTCCAAGTGCCCCTAGGGAACCTATATAGTCCAAGTGCTATCTAGGTAACCTAGATAGTCCAAGGGCCCGCTAGATAACCTACATCGTCCAAGGGCCCGCAAGTTAACCTAGATTGTCCAAGTGCCCGCTAGTTAACCTACATACTCCAAGTGCCCGCTAGGTAACCTAGACAGTTCAAGTGACCACTAGGTTACTTACATAGTCCAAATGCCTGTTCGTTAACCTACATAGTCCAAGTGCCCGCTAGTTAACCTAGATCGTCCAAGTGCACGCTAGTTAACCTACATAATCCAAGGGCCCGCTAGTTAACCTACATAGTTCAAGGGCCCGCTAGTTAACCTACATCGTCCAAGGGCCTGCAAGTTAACCTAGATAGTCCGAGTGCCCGCTAGGTAACCTAGACAGTTCAAGCGACCACTAGGTTACTTACATAGTCCAAGTGCCTGTTCGTTAACCTACATAGTCCAAGTGCCCGCTAGGTAACCTATATTGTCCAAATGCCCGCTGGGGACACTAATAGTCCAAGTGCCCGCTAGTTATCCTAGATAATCCATGTGCTCGCTAGTTAACCTAGATACTCCAAGTGTCCGCTAGTTAACCTAGATAGACCAAGTGCCCGCTAGGGAACCTACCTAGTCCAAGTGCCTTATAGGGAACTTACATAGTCCAAGGCCTGCTAGGGAACCTACATAGTCCAAGTGCCTGTTAGTTAACCTAGATAGTACAAGTGCCCGCTAGTTAACCTAGATAGTCCAAGTGCCTGCTAGTATACCTACATAATCCATGGGCCCGCTAGTTAACCTACATAGTGCAAGGGCCCGCTAGTTAACCTACATCGTCTAAGGGCCCGCTAGTTAACCTAGATAGTCCAAGTGCCCGCTAGTTAACCTACATAGTCTAAGTGCCCGCTAGGTAACCTAGACAGTTCAAGTGACCAATAGGTTACCTACATAGTCCAAGTGCCCGTTCGTTAGCCTACATAGTCCAAGTACCCGCTAGGTACCCAATATAGTCCAAATGCCAGCTAGGGGCCCTAATAGTCCAAATGCCCGCTAGTTAACCTAGATAATCCAAGTGCCCGCTAGTTAACCTAGATAGATAAAGTGCCCGCTAGGGAACCTATCTAGTCCAAGAACCGGCTAGGAAACGTACATAGTCCAAGTGCCCGCTAGGTAACATACATAGTCCAAGTGCCCGCTAGGTAACGTAGATATTCCAAGTGCCTGCTAGGGAAAGTACATAGTCCAAGTGCCCGCTAGGAAACCTAGATAGTCCAAGGGCCCGCTAGGTAACCTACATTGTTCTAGTGCCCCCTAGTTAACCTACATTCTCCAAGTGCCCGATAGGGAACCTACATAGTCCAAGTGCCCGCTAGGTAACCTACATAGTCCAAATGCCCGCTAGTTAACCTACATAGTACAAGTGCCCGATAAGTCACCTACATAATCCAATTGCCCGCTAGGGAACCTACATACTCCAAGTGCCCGCTAAGTAACCTACATAGTCCAAATGCCCGCTAGTTAACCTACATAGTCCAAGTGCCCGATCGGGAACCTATATAATCCAAGTGCCTGCTAGGGAACCTACATAGTCCAAGTGCCCACTAGGTAACCTACATAGTCCAAATGCCCACTAGTTAACCTACATAGTCCAAGTGCAATATAGGGAAACTACATAATCCAAGTGCCCGCTAGGGAACCTACATAGTCCAAGTGCTCGTTAGGTAACCTACATAGTCCATTGGCCCGCTGGTTAACCTACATATTCCAAGTGCCCGCTAGTAAACCCACATAATCTAAGTGCCCGTTAGCTAACCTAGATAGTCCAAGGGCCCGCTAGTTGACCTACATAGTCCAAGTGCCCGCTAGGTAACCTAGACAGTCCAAGTGCCCGCTAGTTAACCTACATAGTCCAAGTGCCCGATAGGGAACCTAGATAGTCCAAGTGTCCTCTAGTTAACTTACATAGTCCAAGTGCCCGTTAGTTAACCTAGATAGTCAAAGTGCCTGCTAGGTAACCTAGATATTCCAAGTGCCCACTAGGTAACCTACATAGTACAAGTTCCCGCTAGGTAACCTAAATAGTCCAAATGCCCGCTAGGGAATCTACATAGTCCAAGTGCCCGCTAGTTAACCTAGATAGTCCAAGTGCCTGCTAGTAAACCTACATAATCCATGGGACCGCTAGTTAACCTACATAGTGCAAGGGCCCGCTAGTTAACCTAGATCGTGTAAATGTCCGCTAGTTAACCTACATAGTCCTAGTGCCTGCTAGGGATCCTTCATAATCCAAGTGCCCACAAGGTAACCTAGATAGTATAAGTGCCCGCTAGTTAACCTAGATAGTCCTAGTGCCCGTTAGTTAACCTAGATATTCCAAGTGCCCACTAGGGGACGTACATAGTCCAAGTGCCCGCTAGGTAACCTAGATAGTCCAAGTGCCCGCAGGGATCCTTCATAATCCAAGTGCCTGCTAGGCAACCTAGATAGTCCAAGTTCCCGCTAGGTAACCTAGATAGTCCAAGTGTCCGTAAACTAACCTAGATAGTCCAAGTCCCCGCTAGGCATCCTACATAGTCCAAGTGCCCGTTCGTTAACATAGATAGTCCAAGTGCCCGCTAGGGAAACTATATAGTCCAAGTGCTATCTAGGTAACCTAGATAGTCCAAGGGCCCGCTAGTTGACCTACATAGACCAAGGGCTCGCTTGTTAACTTTGATAGTCCAAGTGCCCCTTAGTTAACCTAGATCGTTCAAGTGCCCGCTAGTTAACCTAAATCGTCCAAGTACTGGCTAGTTAACCTACATAGTCAAGGGCCCACTAGTTAACCTAGATTGTCCAAGTGTCCTCTAGTTAACCTACATAGTCCAAGTGCCCGGTAGGTAACCTACATAGTGTAAGTGTTGGCTAGGTAAACTACATAGTCCAAGTGCCCGCTAGGTAACATAGATAGTCCAAGTGCCCTCTAGGGAAGGTACATATTCCAAGTGCCGGCTAGGTAACCTAGAGGGTGCAAGTGCCCGCTAGTTAACCTACATAGTCCAAGTGCCTGCTAGGTAACCTAGACAGTCCAAGGGCCTGCTAGTTAACCTACATAGTCCAAGTGCCCGCTAGGTAACCTACATAGTGCAAGTGTCCGCTAGTTAACCTACATAGTCCAAGCACCCGCTAGTTAACATAGACAGTCCAAGTGCCCGCTAGGTAACCTACATAGTCCAAGTGCCCGCTAGGTAACCTAGACAGTTCAAGTGACCACTAGGTTACTTACATAGTCCAAGTGCCTGTTCATTAACCTACATAGTCCAAGTGCCCGCTAGTTAACCTACATCGTCCAAGTGCACGCTAGTTAACCTACATAGTCCAAGGGCCCGCAAGTTAACCTACATAGTCCAAGGGCCCGCTAGTTAACCTACATCGTCCAAGGGTCTGCAAGTTAACATAGATAGTCCAAGTGCCGCTAGTTAACCTACATAGTCCAAGTGCCCCCTAGGTAACCTAGACAGTTCAAGTGACCACTAGGTTACTTACATAGTCCAAGTGCCTGTTCGTTAACCTACATAGTCCAAGTGCCCGCTAGTTAACCTAGATCGTCCAAGTGCACGCTAGTTAACCTACATAGTCCAAGGGCCCGCTAGTTAAGCTACATAGTCCAAGGGCCCGCTAGTTAACCTACATCGTCCAAGGGCCTGCAAGTTAACCTAGATAGGCCGAGTGCCCGCTAGGTAACCTAGACAGTTCAAGCGACCACTAGGTTACTTACATAGTCCAAGTGCCTGTTCGTTAACCTACATAGTCCACGTGCCTGCTAGGTAACCTATATAGTCCAAATGCCCGCTAGGGACACTAATAGTCCAAGTGCCCGCTAGTTATCCTAGATAATCCAAGTGCTCGCTAGTTAACCTAGATACTCCAAGTGCCCGCTAGTTAACCTAGATAGACCAAGTGCCCGCTAGGGAACCTAACTAGTCCAAGTGCCCGATAGGGAACTTACATAGTCTAAGGCCTGCTAGGGAACCTACATAGTCCCAGTGCCTGTTAGTTCACCTAGATAGTACAAGTGCCCGCTAGGTAACCTAGATAGTCCAACAGCCCGCTAGATAACCTACATACTCCAAGAACCCACTAGGCAACATAGATATTTCAAGTGCCAGCAAGGTAACCTAGATAGTCCAAGTGCCCGCTAGGTAACCTACAAAGTCTATGTGCCCGCTAGGTTATCTATATAGTCCAAGTGCCCGTTAGGTAACCTTGATAGTCCAATTACCCGTTAGCTAACCTAGATAGTCCAAGTGTCCGCTAGTTAACCTACATAGTCCAAGTGCCCGATAGGGAACCTAGATAATTCAAGTGCCCGCTAGTTCACCTAGATCGTCCAAGTGCCCGCTAGTTAACCTACATAGTCAATGGGCCCGCTAGTTAACCTACATAGTGCAAGAGCCCGCTAGTCAACCTAGATCGTGTAAGTGTCCACTAGCTAACCTACATAGTCCACGTGCCAGTTAGCTAGCCTAGATAGTCCAAGGGCCCGCTAGTTGACCTTCATAGTCCAAGTGCCTGCTGGGTTACCTAGATAATCCAAGTGCCCGCTAGGGAACCTTCATAGTCTAAGTGCCTGCTAGGTAACCTAGATAGTCCAAGTGCCCGTTAGTTAACCTACATAGTCCAAGTGCCCACTAGAGGACATACTTAGTCAGTGTGCCCGTTAGCTAACCTAGATAGTCCAAGTGCCCGCTAGTTAACCTAGATAGTCCAAGTGCCCTCTAGTTAACCTAGACGTCCAAGTGCCCACTAGTTAACCTACATAGTCCAAAGGCCCGCTAGTTAACCTACAGAGTCCAAGGTCCGCTAGTTAACCTAGATAGTCCATGTGCTCGCTAGTTAACCTACATAGCACAAGGGCCCACTAGTTGACCTAGATAGTCCTAGTGCCCGCTAGTTAACCTAGAGAGTCCAAGTGCCCTCTAGTTAACCTAGATCGTCCAAGGGCCCACTAGTTAACCTACATAGTCCAATGGCCCGCTAGTTAACCTACAGAGTCCAAGGTCCGCTAGTTAACCTAGATAGTCCAAGTGCTCGCTAGTTAACCTACATAGTACAAGGGCCCACTAGTTGACCCAGATACTCCAAGTGCCCGCTAGTTAACCTAGATAGTCCAAGTGCCCGCTAGGTAACCTAAGTAGTCCAAATGCCCGATATGGATCCTACATAGTCCAAGTGCCCTCTAGGTAACCTACATTGTCCAAGTGCCCGTTCGTTTACCTAGATAGTCCAAGTGTCCGCTTGGTAACCTATACTGCCCAAGTGCCCGCCAGGTTACCTATATAGTCCAAGTGCCCGTTCTTAACCTAGATAGTCCAAGTGCCCGCTAGGAAACCTACATAATCCAAGGGCCCGCTAGGTAACCTAGATAGTCCAAGTGCCCGCTAGATAACCTAGAGTCCAAGTGCTCGCTAGTTAACCTACATAGTCCAAGTGCCCGCTATGTAACCTAGATAGTAAAAATGCCCGTTAGGTAACCTAGATAGTCCAAGTGCCCGCTAGGTAACTTACATTGTCCAAGTTCCCGCTAGGTAACTTAGATAGTCCAAGAGCCCGTTCGTTAACCTAGAAGTCAAAGTGCCCGCTAGGTAACCTAGACAGTCCAAGTGCCCGCTAGGTTACCTGCATATTCCAAGTGCCCGTTCGTTAACCTAGATAGTCCAAGTGCCCACTAGGTAACCTACATAGTCCAAGTGCCCGCTAGGTAACCTATATAGTCCAAGTGCCCGCTAGGTAACCTAGATAGTCCAAGGTCCCGCTAGTTAACCTACATAGTGCAAGGGCTCACTTGTTCACTTTGATAGTCCAAGTGCCCGCTAGTTAACCTTGATAGTCCAAGTGCCCACTAGTTAACCTAGATTGTCCAAGTGCCCGCTAGTTAACCTACATAGTCCAAGGGCCCACTAGTTAACCTAGATAGTCCAAGTGTCCTCTAGTTAACCTACATAGTCTAAGTGCCTGCTAGTTAACCTATATACCAAGTGCCCGCTATGTAAGCTAGATATTCCAAGGGCACGCTAGTTAACCTATATCGTCCAAGTGCCCGCTAGGCAACCTAGATAGTCCAAGTGCCCGCTAAGGAACCTACATAGTCCAAGTGCACGGTAGTTAACCTAGATAGTCCAAGGGCCCCCTAGTTAGCCTACATAGTCCAAGTTCCCGCTAGGTAACCTAGATAGTCCAAGTGCCCGTTCGGTAACCTAGATAGTCCAAGTGCCCTTTAGGGAACCTAGATATTCCAAGGGCCCGCTAGTAAACCTACATAGTCCTTGGGCCCGCTAGTTAACCTTCATAATCTAAGTGCCCGTTAGCTAACCTAGATAGTCCAAACGCCCGCTAGTTGACCTACATAGTCCAAGTGCCAGCTAGGTAACCTAGTTAGTCCAAGTGCCTGCTTGGTAACCTACATAGTGCAAATGTCCGCTAGTTAACCTACATATTCCATGTGCCCGCTAGGTAACCTAGATACTGCAAGTGCCCGCTAGTTTACCTAGAATAGTTCAAGTACCCGCTAGGTAAGCTAGATCATCCAAGAGCCCCCTAGTTACCCTACATAGTCCAAGTGCCCGCTAGTTAACAAACATAATATAAGTGCCCGTTGGCTAACCTAGATAGTCCAAGGGCCCGCTAGTTAACCTACATAGTCCAAGTGCCCGCTAGGTAACCTAGACAGTTCAAGTGACCACTAGGTTACTTACATAGTCCAAGTGCCTGTTCATTAACCTACATAGTCCAAGTGCCCGCTAGTTAACCTACATCGTCCAAGTGCACGCTAGTTAACCTACATAGTCCAAGGGCCCGCAAGTTAACCTACATAGTCCAAGGGCCCGCTAGTTAACCTACATCGTCCAAGGGTCTGCAAGTTAACATAGATAGTCCAAGTGCCGCTAGTTAACCTACATAGTCCAAGTGCCCCCTAGGTAACCTAGACAGTTCAAGTGACCACTAGGTTACTTACATAGTCCAAGTGCCTGTTCGTTAACCTACATAGTCCAAGTGCCCGCTAGTTAACCTAGATCGTCCAAGTGCACGCTAGTTAACCTACATAGTCCAAGGGCCCGCTAGTTAAGCTACATAGTCCAAGGGCCCGCTAGTTAACCTACATCGTCCAAGGGCCTGCAAGTTAACCTAGATAGGCCGAGTGCCCGCTAGGTAACCTAGACAGTTCAAGCGACCACTAGGTTACTTACATAGTCCAAGTGCCTGTTCGTTAACCTACATAGTCCACGTGCCTGCTAGGTAACCTATATAGTCCAAATGCCCGCTAGGGACACTAATAGTCCAAGTGCCCGCTAGTTATCCTAGATAATCCAAGTGCTCGCTAGTTAACCTAGATACTCCAAGTGCCCGCTAGTTAACCTAGATAGACCAAGTGCCCGCTAGGGAACCTAACTAGTCCAAGTGCCCGATAGGGAACTTACATAGTCTAAGGCCTGCTAGGGAACCTACATAGTCCCAGTGCCTGTTAGTTCACCTAGATAGTACAAGTGCCCGCTAGGTAACCTAGATAGTCCAACAGCCCGCTAGATAACCTACATACTCCAAGAACCCACTAGGCAACATAGATATTTCAAGTGCCAGCAAGGTAACCTAGATAGTCCAAGTGCCCGCTAGGTAACCTACAAAGTCTATGTGCCCGCTAGGTTATCTATATAGTCCAAGTGCCCGTTAGGTAACCTTGATAGTCCAATTACCCGTTAGCTAACCTAGATAGTCCAAGTGTCCGCTAGTTAACCTACATAGTCCAAGTGCCCGATAGGGAACCTAGATAATTCAAGTGCCCGCTAGTTCACCTAGATCGTCCAAGTGCCCGCTAGTTAACCTACATAGTCAATGGGCCCGCTAGTTAACCTACATAGTGCAAGAGCCCGCTAGTCAACCTAGATCGTGTAAGTGTCCACTAGCTAACCTACATAGTCCACGTGCCAGTTAGCTAGCCTAGATAGTCCAAGGGCCCGCTAGTTGACCTTCATAGTCCAAGTGCCTGCTGGGTTACCTAGATAATCCAAGTGCCCGCTAGGGAACCTTCATAGTCTAAGTGCCTGCTAGGTAACCTAGATAGTCCAAGTGCCCGTTAGTTAACCTACATAGTCCAAGTGCCCACTAGAGGACATACTTAGTCAGTGTGCCCGTTAGCTAACCTAGATAGTCCAAGTGCCCGCTAGTTAACCTAGATAGTCCAAGTGCCCTCTAGTTAACCTAGACGTCCAAGTGCCCACTAGTTAACCTACATAGTCCAAAGGCCCGCTAGTTAACCTACAGAGTCCAAGGTCCGCTAGTTAACCTAGATAGTCCATGTGCTCGCTAGTTAACCTACATAGCACAAGGGCCCACTAGTTGACCTAGATAGTCCTAGTGCCCGCTAGTTAACCTAGAGAGTCCAAGTGCCCTCTAGTTAACCTAGATCGTCCAAGGGCCCACTAGTTAACCTACATAGTCCAATGGCCCGCTAGTTAACCTACAGAGTCCAAGGTCCGCTAGTTAACCTAGATAGTCCAAGTGCTCGCTAGTTAACCTACATAGTACAAGGGCCCACTAGTTGACCCAGATACTCCAAGTGCCCGCTAGTTAACCTAGATAGTCCAAGTGCCCGCTAGGTAACCTAAGTAGTCCAAATGCCCGATATGGATCCTACATAGTCCAAGTGCCCTCTAGGTAACCTACATTGTCCAAGTGCCCGTTCGTTTACCTAGATAGTCCAAGTGTCCGCTTGGTAACCTATACTGCCCAAGTGCCCGCCAGGTTACCTATATAGTCCAAGTGCCCGTTCTTAACCTAGATAGTCCAAGTGCCCGCTAGGAAACCTACATAATCCAAGGGCCCGCTAGGTAACCTAGATAGTCCAAGTGCCCGCTAGATAACCTAGAGTCCAAGTGCTCGCTAGTTAACCTACATAGTCCAAGTGCCCGCTATGTAACCTAGATAGTAAAAATGCCCGTTAGGTAACCTAGATAGTCCAAGTGCCCGCTAGGTAACTTACATTGTCCAAGTTCCCGCTAGGTAACTTAGATAGTCCAAGAGCCCGTTCGTTAACCTAGAAGTCAAAGTGCCCGCTAGGTAACCTAGACAGTCCAAGTGCCCGCTAGGTTACCTGCATATTCCAAGTGCCCGTTCGTTAACCTAGATAGTCCAAGTGCCCACTAGGTAACCTACATAGTCCAAGTGCCCGCTAGGTAACCTATATAGTCCAAGTGCCCGCTAGGTAACCTAGATAGTCCAAGGTCCCGCTAGTTAACCTACAAAGTGCAAGGGCTCACTTGTTCACTTTGATAGTCCAAGTGCCCGCTAGTTAACCTTGATAGTCCAAGTGCCCACTAGTTAACCTAGATTGTCCAAGTGCCCGCTAGTTAACCTACATAGTCCAAGGGCCCACTAGTTAACCTAGATAGTCCAAGTGTCCTCTAGTTAACCTACATAGTCTAAGTGCCTGCTAGTTAACCTATATACCAAGTGCCCGCTATGTAAGCTAGATATTCCAAGGGCACGCTAGTTAACCTATATCGTCCAAGTGCCCGCTAGGCAACCTAGATAGTCCAAGTGCCCGCTAAGGAACCTACATAGTCCAAGTGCACGGTAGTTAACCTAGATAGTCCAAGGGCCCCCTAGTTAGCCTACATAGTCCAAGTTCCCGCTAGGTAACCTAGATAGTCCAAGTGCCCGTTCGGTAACCTAGATAGTCCAAGTGCCCTTTAGGGAACCTAGATATTCCAAGGGCCCGCTAGTAAACCTACATAGTCCTTGGGCCCGCTAGTTAACCTTCATAATCTAAGTGCCCGTTAGCTAACCTAGATAGTCCAAACGCCCGCTAGTTGACCTACATAGTCCAAGTGCCAGCTAGGTAACCTAGTTAGTCCAAGTGCCTGCTTGGTAACCTACATAGTGCAAATGTCCGCTAGTTAACCTACATATTCCATGTGCCCGCTAGGTAACCTAGATACTGCAAGTGCCCGCTAGTTTACCTAGAATAGTTCAAGTACCCGCTAGGTAAGCTAGATCATCCAAGAGCCCCCTAGTTACCCTACATAGTCCAAGTGCCCGCTAGTTAACAAACATAATATAAGTGCCCGTTGGCTAACCTAGATAGTCCAAGGGCCCGCTAGTTAACCTACATAGTCCAAGGGCCCGCTAGTTAACCTACATGGTCCAAGGGCCCGCTAGTTAACCTAGATAGTCCAAGTGCCCGTTCGTTAACCTACATAGTCCAAGTGCCCGCTAGGTAACCAATATAGTCCAAATGCCCGCTAGGGGCCCTAATAGTCCAAATGCCTGCTAGTTAACCTAGATAGTCCAAGTGCTCGCTAGTTAACCTAGATAGTCCAAGTGCCCGCTAGTTAACATAGATAGATAAAGTGCCCGCTAGGGAACCTATATAGTCCAAGTATCCGCTAGGATACGTACACAGTCCAAGTGCCCGCTAGGTAACGTACATAGTCCAAGTGCCCGCTAGGTTACGTAGAGAGTCCAAGTGCCCGCTAGGGAACGTACATACTCCAAGTGCCCGCTAGGTAACCTAGATAGTCCAAGTGCCCGCTAGTTAACCTACATTGTCCAAGTGCCTGCTAGGTTACCTAGATAATCCAATGCCAACTAGTTAACCTACATAGTCCAGGTTCCAACTAGGTAACCTAGATAGTCCAAGGGCCCCCTAGTTAACCTACATTCTCAAAGTGCCTGATAGGGAACCTACATAGTCCAAGTGCCTGCTAGGTAACATACATAGTCCAAATGCCCGTTAGTTAACCTACATAGTCCAAGTGACCCATAGGGAACCTACATAATCCAAGTGCCCGCTAGGGAACCTACATAGTCCATGTGCCCGTTAGGTAACCTAGATAGTCCAAATGCCAGCTAGGGAACCCACATAGTCCAAGTGCCCGCTAGGGAACTTCCATAGTCCAAGGGCCCGCTAGGGAATCTACAAAATCCAAGTGCCCGTTAGTTAACCTAGAAAGTCCAAGTGCCCGCATGGTAACCTAGATAGTCCAACAGCCCGGTAGGTAACCTACATACTCCAAGTACCCGCTAGGTAACGTAGATAGTTCAAGTGCCAGCTAGGTAACCTAGATAGTCCAAGTGCCCGCTAGGTAACCTACAAAGTCTAAGTGTCCGCTAGGTAATCTATATAGTCCAAATGACCGCAGGGAGCCTACATTGTCCAATGCCCGCTAGGTAACCTAGATAGTCTAAGGGCCCGCTAGGTATCCTACATAGTCCTAGTGCCCCCTAGTTAACCTACATTTTCCAAGTGCCCGAATTGGAAACTACATAGTCCACGTGCCCGCTAGGTAACCTACATAGTCCAAGTGCCCGCTAGGTAACCTACATTGTCCAAATGCCCTCTAGTTATTCTACATAGTCCAAGTGCCCGATAGGGAACCTACATAATCCAAATGCCCGCTAGAAAACATACATAGTCCAAGTGCCCGTTAGGTAACCTAGAAAGTCCAAATGCCCGCCAGGAAACCCACATAGTCCAAGTGCCCGCTAGGGAACTTACATAGTCCAAGGGCCCGCTAGGGAACCTACACAGTCCAAGTGCCCGTTAGTTAACCTAGATAGTCCAAGTGCCCGCTTGGTAACCTAGATAGTCCAACAGCCCGCTAGGTAACCTACATACTCCAAGAACGCACTAGGTAACGTGGATAGTTCAAGTGCGAGCTAGGTAACCTAGATAGTCCAATTGCCCGCTAGGTAACCTACAAAATCTAAGGGCCCGCTAGGTTATCTATGTAGTCCAAATGCCCGCTAGGGAATCTACATAGTCCAAGGGCCCGCTAGTTAACGTAGATAGTCCAAGTGCCGCTAGTTATTCTACATAGTTCAAGGGCCCACTAGTTAACCTACACAGTCCAAGTACCCGCTAAGAAACCTAGATAGTCCAAGTGCACGCTAGTTAACCTAGATAGTCCAAGTGCCCTCTAGTTAACCTAGATCGTCCAAGTGCCCGCTAAGAAACCTAGATAGTCCAAGTGCCCGTTACCTAACCTAGATAGTCCAATTGCCCGCTATGCAACATACATAGTCCAAGTGCCCGTTCGTTAACCTAGAAGTCCAAGTGCCCGCTAGGTAACCTAGACTCTCCAAGTGCCCGCTAGGTTGCCTACATAGTCCAAATGCCCGTTCGGTAACCTAGATAGTGCAAGTGCCCGGTAGTTAACCTACATAGTCCAAGTGCACGCTAGGTAACCTAGATAGTCCAAGGGCCCGCTAGTTAACCTACATAGTCCAAGTGCCCGGTAGTTAACTTACATAGTTCAAGTGTCCGTAGGGAACATACATAGTCCAAGTGCCCGCTAGGGAACCTACATAGTCCAAGTGCCCGCTAGTTAATCTACATAGTTCAACGCCCGCTAGTTAACCTACATAATCCAAGTACCCGCTAGTTAACCTAGATCGTCCAAGTGTCCGCTAATTAACCTACATAGTACAAGTGCCCGCTAGGGAAACTAGATAGTCTAAGTGCCCGCTCTGGAACCTACATAGTCCAAGTGACTGCTAGGGAACCTACATAGTCCATGTGCCCGTTCTGGAACATACATAGTCCAAGTGCCCGCTAGGGAATCTACATAGTCCAAGGGCCCGCTAGTTAACGTAGATAGTCCAAGTGCCGCTAATTAATCTACATAGTCCAAGGGCCCGCTAGTTAACCTACATAGTCCAAGTACCCGCTAGCTAACCTAGATCGTCCAAGTGCCCACTAGGTAACCTGCATAGTCCAAGGGCCCGCTAGTTAACCTACATAGTTCAAGGGCCCGCTAGTTAACCTACATAGTCCAAGGGCCCGCTAGTTAACCTAGATAGACCAAGTGCCCGCTAGTTAACCTACATAGTCCAAGTGCCCACTAGGTAACCAATATAGTCCAAATGCCCGCTAGGGGCCCTAATAGTCCATATGCCCGCTAGTTAACCTAGATAGTCCAAGTGTTCGCTAGTTAACCTAGATAGACCAAGTGCCCGCTAGGGAACCTATCTAGTCCAAATACCCGCTAGGAAACGTACATAGTCCAAGTGCCCGCTAGGTAACGTACATAGTCCAAGTGCCCGCTAGGTAACGTAGATAGTCCAAGTGCCCGTTTGGGATCGTACATAATCCAAGTGCCTGCTAGGTAACCGAGATAGTCCAAGTGCCCACTAGTTAACCTACATAGTCCAGGTTCCCCCTAGGTAACCTAGATAGTCCAAGGCCCGCTAGGTAACCTACATAGTCCTAGTGCCCCCTAGTTAACCTACATTCTCCAAGTGCCCGATAGGGAACCTACATAGTCCACGTGCCCGCTAGGTAATGTACATATTCCAAATGCCCTCTAGTTAATCTACATAGTCCAAGTGCCCGATAGGGAACCTACATAATCCAAGTGCTCGCTAGGGAACCTACATAGTCCAAGTGCCCGTTAGGTAACCTAGATAGTCCAAATGCCCGCCAGGAAACCCACATAGTCCAAGTGCCCGCTAGGGAACTTACATAGTCCAAGGGCCCGCTAGGGAATCTACACAGTCCAAGTGCCTGTTATTTAACCTAGATAGTCCAAGTGCCCGCTTGGTAAACTAGATAGTCCAACAGCCCGCTAGGTAACCTACATACTCTAAGAACCAGCTATAAGGTAGATAGTTCAAGTGCCAGCTAGGTAAACTAGATAGTCTAAGGGCCCGCTAGGTAACCTACATAGTCCTAGTGCCCCCTAGTTAACCTACATTCTCCAAGTGCCTGATAGGGAACCTACATAGAACAAGTGCCCGCTAGGTAACCTACATAGTCCAAATGCCCGCAAATTAATCTACATAGTCCAAGTGCCCGCTAGGGTCCTTACATAGTCCAAGGGCCCGCTAGGTAACCTACATAGTCCAAGTGCCCGTTAGTTAACCTAGATAGTCCCAGTGCCCGCTAGGTAACCTAGATAGTCCAACAGCCCGGTAGGTAACCTACATACTCCAAGTACCCGCTAGGTAACGTAGATAGCTCAAGTGCCAGCTAGGTAACCTAGATTGTCCAAGTGCCCGCTAGGTAACCTACAATGTCTAAGTGCCCGCTAGGTAATCTATATAGTCCAAATGTCCGCTAGGGAGCCTACATAGTCCAAATGCCCGCTAGGTAACCTAGATAGTCTAAGGGCCCGCTAGGTAACCTACATAGTCCTAGTGCCCCATAGTTAACCTACATTCTCCAAGTGCCCGATAGGGAACCTACATAGAACAAATGCCCGCTAGGTAACCTACATAGTCCAAATGCCCGCTAGTTAATCTACATAGTCCAAGTGCCCGATAGGGAACCTACATAATCCAAGTGCCTGCTAGGGAACCTACATAGTCCAAGTGCCCGTTAGGTAACCTAGATAGTACAAGCCCGCTAGGGAACCCACATAGTCCAAGTGCCCGATAGGGAACCTACATAATCCAAGTGCCCGCTAGGGAACCTACATAGTCCAAGTGCCCGTTAGGTAAGCTAGATAGTCCAAATGCCCGCTAGGGAACCCACATAGTCCAAGTGCCCGCCAGGGAACTTACATAGTCCATGGGCCCGCTAGGGAACCTACATAGTCCAAGTGCCCTTTAGTTAACCTAGATAGTCCCAGTGACCACTAGGTAACCTAGATAGTCCAACAGCCCGGTAGGTAACCTACATACTCCAAGTACTCGCTAGGTAACGTAGATAGTTCAAGTGCCAGCTAGGTAACCTAGATAGTCCAAGTGCCCGCTAGGTAACCTACAAAGTCTATGATCCCGCTAGGTAAATTATATAGTCCAAATCACCGCTAGGGAGCCTACATAGTCCAAATGCTCGCTAGGTAACCTAGATAGTCTAAGGGCCCGCTTGGTAACCTACATAGTCCTAGTGCCCCCTGGTTAACCTACATTTTCCAAGTGCCCGATAGGGAACCTACATAGTCCAAGTGCCTGCTAGGTAACCTACATAGTCCAAGTGCCCTCTAGTTAACCTACATAGTCCAAGTGCCCGACAGGGAACCTACATAATCCAAGTGCCCGCTAGGGAACCTACATAGTCCAACTGCCCGTTAGGTAACCTAGATAGTCCAAATGCCCGCCAGGAAACCCACATAGTCCAAGTGCCCGCTAGGGAACTTACATAGTCCAAGGGCCCGCTAGGGAACCTACACAGTCCAAGTGTCCGTTAGTTAACCTAGATAGTCCAAGTGCCCGCTTGGTAACCTAGATAGTCCAACAGCCCTCTAGGTAACCTACATACTCCAAGAGCCCGCTATAACGTAGATAGTTCAGGTGCCAGCTAGGTAACCTAGATAGTCCATGTGCCGCTAGGTAACCTACAAAGTCTAAGTGCCCGCTAGGTTATCTATATAGTCCAAATGCCCGCTAGGGAATCTACATAGTGCAAGGGCCCGCTAGTTAACGTAGATCGTCCAAGTGCCGCTAGTTAATCTACATAGTCCAAGGGCCCGCTAGTTAACCTACATACTCCAAGTACCCGCTAAGAAACCTTCATAGTCCAAGTGCCCGCTAGTTAACCTAGATAGTCCAAGTGCCCTCTAGTTAACCTAGATCGTCCAAGTGCCCGCTAAGAAACCTAGATATTCCAAGTGCCCGTTACCTAACCTAGATAGTCCAATTGCCCGCTAGGTTACCTACATAGTCCAAATGCCCATTCGGTAACCTAGATAGTGCAAGTGCCCGGTTGTTAACCTACATAGTCCAAGTGCCCGGTAGTTAACTTACGTAGTTCAAGTGTCCGTAGGGAACATACAGAGTCCAAGTGCCCACTAGGGAACCTACATAGTCCAAGTGCCCGCTAGTTAATCTACATAGTTCAAGGGCCCGCTAGTTAACCTACATAATCCAAGTACCCGCTAGTTAACTTAGATCGTCCAAGTGTCCGCTAATTAACCTACATAGTACAAGTGCCCGCTAGGGAACCTAGATAGTCTAAGTGCCCGCTCTGGAACCTACATAGTCCAAGTGACTGCTAGGGAACCTACATAGTCCAAGTGCCCGCTCTGGAACATACATAGTCCGAGTGCCCGCTAGGGAATCTACATACTCCAAGGCCCGCTAGTTAACGTAGATAGTCCAAGTGCCGCTAGTTAATCTACATAGTCCAAGTGCCCGCTAGGGTCCTTACATAGTCCAAGGGCCCGCTAGGTAACCTACATAGTCCAAGTGCCCGTTAGTTAACCTAGATAGTCCCAGTGCCCGCTAGGTAACCTAGATAGTCCAACAGCCCGGTAGGTAACCTACATACTCCAAGTACCCGCTAGGTAACATAGATAGCTCAAGTGCCAGCTAGGTAACCTAGATTGTCCAAGTGCCCGCTAGGTAACCTACAATGTCTAAGTGCCCGCTAGGTAATCTATATAGTCCAAATGTCCGCTAGGGAGCCTACATAGTCCAAATGCCCGCTAGGTAACCTAGATAGTCTAAGGGCCCGCTAGGTAACCTACATAGTCCTAGTGCTCCATAGTTAACCTACATTCTCCAAGTGCCCGATAGGGAACCTACATAGAACAAATGCCCGCTAGGTAACCTACATAGTCCAAATGCCCGCTAGTTAATCTACATAGTCCAAGTGCCCGATAGGGAACCTACATAATCCAAGTGCCTGCTAGGGAACCTACATAGTCCAAGTGCCCGTTAGGTAACCTAGATAGTACAAGCCCGCTAGGGAACCCACATAGTCCAAGTGCCCGATAGGGAACCTACATAATCCAAGTGCCCGCTAGGGAACCTACATAGTCCAAGTGCCCGTTAGGTAAGCTAGATAGTCCAAATGCCCGCTAGGGAACCCACATAGTCCAAGTGCCCGCCAGGGAACTTACATAGTCCATGGGCCCGCTAGGGAACCTACATAGTCCAAGTGCCCTTTAGTTAACCTAGATAGTCCCAGTGACCACTAGGTAACCTAGATAGTCCAACAGCCCGGTAGGTAACCTACATACTCCAAGTACTCGCTAGGTAACGTAGATAGTTCAAGTGCCAGCTAGGTAACCTAGATAGTCCAAGTGCCCGCTAGGTAACCTACAAAGTCTATGTTCCCGCTAGGTAAATTATATAGTCCAAATCACCGCTAGGGAGCCTACATAGTCCAAATGCTCGCTAGGTAACCTAGATAGTCTAAGGGCCCGCTTGGTAACCTACATAGTCCTAGTGCCCCCTGGTTAACCTACATTTTCCAAGTGCCCGATAGGGAACCTACATAGTCCAAGTGCCTGCTAGGTAACCTACATAGTCCAAGTGCCCTCTAGTTAACCTACATAGTCCAAGTGCCCGACAGGGAACCTACATAATCCAAGTGCCCGCTAGGGAACCTACATAGTCCAACTGCCCGTTAGGTAACCTAGATAGTCCAAATGCCCGCCAGGAAACCCACATAGTCCAAGTGCCCGCTAGGGAACTTACATAGTCCAAGGGCCCGCTAGGGAACCTACACAGTCCAAGTGTCCGTTAGTTAACCTAGATAGTCCAAGTGCCCGCTTGGTAACCTAGATAGTCCAACAGCCCTCTAGGTAACCTACATACTCCAAGAGCCCGCTATAACGTAGATAGTTCAGGTGCCAGCTAGGTAACCTAGATAGTCCATGTGCCGCTAGGTAACCTACAAAGTCTAAGTGCCCGCTAGGTTATCTATATAGTCCAAATGCCCGCTAGGGAATCTACATAGTGCAAGGGCCCGCTAGTTAACGTAGATCGTCCAAGTGCCGCTAGTTAATCTACATAGTCCAAGGGCCCGCTAGTTAACCTACATACTCCAAGTACCCGCTAAGAAACCTTCATAGTCCAAGTGCCCGCTAGTTAACCTAGATAGTCCAAGTGCCCTCTAGTTAACCTAGATCGTCCAAGTGCCCGCTAAGAAACCTAGATATTCCAAGTGCCCGTTACCTAACCTAGATAGTCCAATTGCCCGCTAGGTTACCTACATAGTCCAAATGCCCATTCGGTAACCTAGATAGTGCAAGTGCCCGGTTGTTAACCTACATAGTCCAAGTGCCCGGTAGTTAACTTACGTAGTTCAAGTGTCCGTAGGGAACATACAGAGTCCAAGTGCCCACTAGGGAACCTACATAGTCCAAGTGCCCGCTAGTTAATCTACATAGTTCAAGGGCCCGCTAGTTAACCTACATAATCCAAGTACCCGCTAGTTAACTTAGATCGTCCAAGTGTCCGCTAATTAACCTACATAGTACAAGTGCCCGCTAGGGAACCTAGATAGTCTAAGTGCCCGCTCTGGAACCTACATAGTCCAAGTGACTGCTAGGGAACCTACATAGTCCAAGTGCCCGCTCTGGAACATACATAGTCCGAGTGCCCGCTAGGGAATCTACATACTCCAAGGCCCGCTAGTTAACGTAGATAGTCCAAGTGCCGCTAGTTAATCTACATAGTCCAAGGGCCTGCTAGTTAACCTAGCTAGTCCAAGTACCCGCTAGTTAACCTAAATCGTCCAAGGGCCCGCTAGTTAACCTACATAGTCCAAGTGCCCGCTAGGTAACCTAGATAGTCCAATTGCCCGTTAGCTAACCTAGATAGTCGAAGTGTACGCTAGTTAACCTACATAGTCCAAGTGCCTGTTGGTTAACGTAGATAGTCCAAGTGCCCGCTAGGTAACATAGACAGTCCAAGTGCCCGCTAGGTAACCTACATAGTCCAAGTGCCCGCTAGGTAACCTAGACAGTTCAAGTGACCACTAGGTTACTTACATAGTCCAAGTGCCTGTTCATTAACCTACATAGTCCAAGTGCCCGCTAGTTAACCTACATCGTCCAAGTGCACGCTAGTTAACCTACATAGTCCAAGGGCCCGCTAGTTAACCTACATAGTCCAAGGGCCCGCTAGTTAACCTACATCGTCCAAGTGTCTGCAAGTTAACATAGATAGTCCAAGTGCCGCTAGTTAACCTACATAGTCCAAGTGCCCCCTAGGTAACCTAGACAGTTCAAGTGACCACTAGGTTACTTACATAGTCCAAGTGCCTGTTCGTTAACCTACATAGTCCAAGTGCCCGCTAGTTAACCTAGATCGTCCAAGTGCACGCTAGTTAACCTACATAGTCCAAGGGCCCGCTAGTTAAGCTACATAGTCCAAGGGCCCGCTAGTTAACCTACATCGTCCAAGGGCCTGCAAGTTAACCTAGATAGGCCGAGTGCCCGCTAGGTAACCTAGACAGTTCAAGCGACCACTAGGTTACTTACATAGTCCAAGTGCCTGTTCGTTAACCTACATAGTCCACGTGCCTGCTAGGTAACCTATATAGTCCAAATGCCCGCTAGGGACACTAATAGTCCAAGTGCCCGCTAGTTATCCTAGATAATCCAAGTGCTCGCTAGTTAACCTAGATACTCCAAGTGCCCGCTAGTTAACCTAGATAGACCAAGTGCCCGCTAGGGAACCTAACTAGTCCAAGTGCCCGATAGGGAACTTACATAGTCTAAGGCCTGCTAGGGAACCTACATAGTCCCAGTGCCTGTTAGTTCACCTAGATAGTACAAGTGCCCGCTAGGTAACCTAGATAGTCCAACAGCCCGCTAGATAACCTACATACTCCAAGAACCCACTAGGCAACATAGATATTTCAAGTGCCAGCAAGGTAACCTAGATAGTCCAAGTGCCCGCTAGGTAACCTACAAAGTCTATGTGCCCGCTAGGTTATCTATATAGTCCAAGTGCCCGTTAGGTAACCTTGATAGTCCAATTACCCGTTAGCTAACCTAGATAGTCCAAGTGTCCGCTAGTTAACCTACATAGTCCAAGTGCCCGATAGGGAACCTAGATAATCCAAGTGCCCGCTAGTTCACCTAGATCGTCCAAGTGCCCGCTAGTTAACCTACATAGTCAATGGGCCCGCTAGTTAACCTACATAGTGCAAGAGCCCGCTAGTCAACCTAGATCGTGTAAGTGTCCACTAGCTAACCTACATAGTCCACGTGCCAGTTAGCTAGCCTAGATAGTCCAAGGGCCCGCTAGTTGACCTTCATAGTCCAAGTGCCTGCTGGGTTACCTAGATAATCCAAGTGCCCGCTAGGGAACCTTCATAGTCTAAGTGCCTGCTAGGTAACCTAGATAGTCCAAGTGCCCGTTAGTTAACCTACATAGTCCAAGTGCCCACTAGAGGACATACTTAGTCAGTGTGCCCGTTAGCTAACCTAGATAGTCCAAGTGCCCGCTAGTTAACCTAGATAGTCCAAGTGCCCTCTAGTTAACCTAGACGTCCAAGTGCCCACTAGTTAACCTACATAGTCCAAAGGCCCGCTAGTTAACCTACAGAGTCCAAGGTCCGCTAGTTAACCTAGATAGTCCATGTGCTCGCTAGTTAACCTACATAGCACAAGGGCCCACTAGTTGACCTAGATAGTCCTAGTGCCCGCTAGTTAACCTAGAGAGTCCAAGTGCCCTCTAGTTAACCTAGATCGTCCAAGGGCCCACTAGTTAACCTACATAGTCCAATGGCCCGCTAGTTAACCTACAGAGTCCAAGGTCCGCTAGTTAACCTAGATAGTCCAAGTGCTCGCTAGTTAACCTACATAGTACAAGGGCCCACTAGTTGACCCAGATACTCCAAGTGCCCGCTAGTTAACCTAGATAGTCCAAGTGCCCGCTAGGTAACCTAAGTAGTCCAAATGCCCGATATGGATCCTACATAGTCCAAGTGCCCTCTAGGTAACCTACATTGTCCAAGTGCCCGTTCGTTTACCTAGATAGTCCAAGTGTCCGCTTGGTAACCTATACTGCCCAAGTGCCCGCCAGGTTACCTATATAGTCCAAGTGCCCGTTCTTAACCTAGATAGTCCAAGTGCCCGCTAGGAAACCTACATAATCCAAGGGCCCGCTAGGTAACCTAGATAGTCCAAGTGCCCGCTAGATAACCTAGAGTCCAAGTGCTCGCTAGTTAACCTACATAGTCCAAGTGCCCGCTTTGTAACCTAGATAGTAAAAATGCCCGTTAGGTAACCTAGATAGTCCAAGTGCCCGCTAGGTAACTTACATTGTCCAAGTTCCCGCTAGGTAACTTAGATAGTCCAAGAGCCCGTTCGTTAACCTAGAAGTCAAAGTGCCCGCTAGGTAACCTAGACAGTCCAAGTGCCCGCTAGGTTACCTGCATATTCCAAGTGCCCGTTCGTTAACCTAGATAGTCCAAGTGCCCACTAGGTAACCTACATAGTCCAAGTGCCCGCTAGGTAACCTATATAGTCCAAGTGCCCGCTAGGTAACCTAGATAGTCCAAGGTCCCGCTAGTTAACCTACATAGTGCAAGGGCTCACTTGTTCACTTTGATAGTCCAAGTGCCCGCTAGTTAACCTTGATAGTCCAAGTGCCCACTAGTTAACCTAGATTGTCCAAGTGCCCGCTAGTTAACCTACATAGTCCAAGGGCCCACTAGTTAACCTAGATAGTCCAAGTGTCCTCTAGTTAACCTACATAGTCTAAGTGCCTGCTAGTTAACCTATATACCAAGTGCCCGCTATGTAAGCTAGATATTCCAAGGGCACGCTAGTTAACCTATATCGTCCAAGTGCCCGCTAGGCAACCTAGATAGTCCAAGTGCCCGCTAAGGAACCTACATAGTCCAAGTGCACGGTAGTTAACCTAGATAGTCCAAGGGCCCCCTAGTTAGCCTACATAGTCCAAGTTCCCGCTAGGTAACCTAGATAGTCCAAGTGCCCGTTCGGTAACCTAGATAGTCCAAGTGCCCTTTAGGGAACCTAGATATTCCAAGGGCCCGCTAGTAAACCTACATAGTCCTTGGGCCCGCTAGTTAACCTTCATAATCTAAGTGCCCGTTAGCTAACCTAGATAGTCCAAACGCCCGCTAGTTGACCTACATAGTCCAAGTGCCAGCTAGGTAACCTAGTTAGTCCAAGTGCCTGCTTGGTAACCTACATAGTGCAAATGTCCGCTAGTTAACCTACATATTCCATGTGCCCGCTAGGTAACCTAGATACTGCAAGTGCCCGCTAGTTTACCTAGAATAGTTCAAGTACCCGCTAGGTAAGCTAGATCATCCAAGAGCCCCCTAGTTACCCTACATAGTCCAAGTGCCCGCTAGTTAACAAACATAATATAAGTGCCCGTTGGCTAACCTAGATAGTCCAAGGGCCCGCTAGTTAACCTACATAGTCCAAGGGCCCGCTAGTTAACCTACATGGTCCAAGGGCCCGCTAGTTAACCTAGATAGTCCAAATGTCCGCTAGTTAACCTACATATTCCATGTGCCCGCTAGGTAACCTAGATACTGCAAGTGCCCGCTAGTTTACCTAGAATAGTTCAAGTACCCGCTAGGTAAGCTAGATCATCCAAGAGCCCCCTAGTTACCCTACATAGTCCAAGTGCCCGCTAGTTAACAAACATAATATAAGTGCCTGTTGGCTAACCTAGATAGTCCAAGGGCCCGCTAGTTAACCTACATAGTCCAAGGGCCCGCTAGTTAACCTACATGGTCCAAGGGCCCGCTAGTTAACCTAGATAGTCCAAGTGCCCGTTCGTTAACCTACATAGTCCAAGTGCCCGCTAGGTAACCAATATAGTCCAAATGCCCGCTAGGGGCCCTAATAGTCCAAATGCCTGCTAGTTAACCTAGATAGTCCAAGTGCTCGCTAGTTAACCTAGATAGTCCAAGTGCCCGCTAGTTAACATAGATAGATAAAGTGCCCGCTAGGGAACCTATATAGTCCAAGTATCCGCTAGGATACGTACACAGTCCAAGTGCCCGCTAGGTAACGTACATAGTCCAAGTGCCCGCTAGGTTACGTAGAGAGTCCATGTGCCCGCTAGGGAACGTACATACTCCAAGTGCCCGCTAGGTAACCTAGATAGTCCAAGTGCCCGCTAGTTAACCTACATTGTCCAAGTGCCTGCTAGGTTACCTAGATAATCCAATGCCAACTAGTTAACCTACATAGTCCAGGTTCCAACTAGGTAACCTAGATAGTCCAAGGGCCCCCTAGTTAACCTACATTCTCAAAGTGCCTGATAGGGAACCTACATAGTCCAAGTGCCTGCTAGGTAACATACATAGTCCAAATGCCCGTTAGTTAACCTACATAGTCCAAGTGACCCATAGGGAACCTACATAATCCAAGTGCCCGCTAGGGAACCTACATAGTCCATGTGCCCGTTAGGTAACCTAGATAGTCCAAATGCCAGCTAGGGAACCCACATAGTCCAAGTGCCCGCTAGGGAACTTCCATAGTCCAAGGGCCCGCTAGGGAATCTACAAAATCCAAGTGCCCGTTAGTTAACCTAGAAAGTCCAAGTGCCCGCATGGTAACCTAGATAGTCCAACAGCCCGGTAGGTAACCTACATACTCCAAGTACCCGCTAGGTAACGTAGATAGTTCAAGTGCCAGCTAGGTAACCTAGATAGTCCAAGTGCCCGCTAGGTAACCTACAAAGTCTAAGTGTCCGCTAGGTAATCTATATAGTCCAAATGACCGCAGGGAGCCTACATTGTCCAATGCCCGCTAGGTAACCTAGATAGTCTAAGGGCCCGCTAGGTATCCTACATAGTCCTAGTGCCCCCTAGTTAACCTACATTTTCCAAGTGCCCGAATTGGAAACTACATAGTCCACGTGCCCGCTAGGTAACCTACATAGTCCAAGTGCCCGCTAGGTAACCTACATTGTCCAAATGCCCTCTAGTTATTCTACATAGTCCAAGTGCCCGATAGGGAACCTACATAATCCAAATGCCCGCTAGAAAACATACATAGTCCAAGTGCCCGTTAGGTAACCTAGAAAGTCCAAATGCCCGCCAGGAAACCCACATAGTCCAAGTGCCCGCTAGGGAACTTACATAGTCCAAGGGCCCGCTAGGGAACCTACACAGTCCAAGTGCCCGTTAGTTAACCTAGATAGTCCAAGTGCCCGCTTGGTAACCTAGATAGTCCAACAGCCCGCTAGGTAACCTACATACTCCAAGAACGCACTAGGTAACGTGGATAGTTCAAGTGCGAGCTAGGTAACCTAGATAGTCCAATTGCCCGCTAGGTAACCTACAAAATCTAAGGGCCCGCTAGGTTATCTATGTAGTCCAAATGCCCGCTAGGGAATCTACATAGTCCAAGGGCCCGCTAGTTAACGTAGATAGTCCAAGTGCCGCTAGTTATTCTACATAGTTCAAGGGCCCACTAGTTAACCTACACAGTCCAAGTACCCGCTAAGAAACCTAGATAGTCCAAGTGCACGCTAGTTAACCTAGATAGTCCAAGTGCCCTCTAGTTAACCTAGATCGTCCAAGTGCCCGCTAAGAAACCTAGATAGTCCAAGTGCCCGTTACCTAACCTAGATAGTCCAATTGCCCGCTATGCAACATACATAGTCCAAGTGCCCGTTCGTTAACCTAGAAGTCCAAGTGCCCGCTAGGTAACCTAGACTCTCCAAGTGCCCGCTAGGTTGCCTACATAGTCCAAATGCCCGTTCGGTAACCTAGATAGTGCAAGTGCCCGGTAGTTAACCTACATAGTCCAAGTGCACGCTAGGTAACCTAGATAGTCCAAGGGCCCGCTAGTTAACCTACATAGTCCAAGTGCCCGGTAGTTAACTTACATAGTTCAAGTGTCCGTAGGGAACATACATAGTCCAAGTGCCCGCTAGGGAACCTACATAGTCCAAGTGCCCGCTAGTTAATCTACATAGTTCAACGCCCGCTAGTTAACCTACATAATCCAAGTACCCGCTAGTTAACCTAGATCGTCCAAGTGTCCGCTAATTAACCTACATAGTACAAGTGCCCGCTAGGGAAACTAGATAGTCTAAGTGCCCGCTCTGGAACCTACATAGTCCAAGTGACTGCTAGGGAACCTACATAGTCCATGTGCCCGTTCTGGAACATACATAGTCCAAGTGCCCGCTAGGGAATCTACATAGTCCAAGGGCCCGCTAGTTAACGTAGATAGTCCAAGTGCCGCTAATTAATCTACATAGTCCAAGGGCCCGCTAGTTAACCTACATAGTCCAAGTACCCGCTAGCTAACCTAGATCGTCCAAGTGCCCACTAGGTAACCTGCATAGTCCAAGGGCCCGCTAGTTAACCTACATAGTTCAAGGGCCCGCTAGTTAACCTACATAGTCCAAGGGCCCGCTAGTTAACCTAGATAGACCAAGTGCCCGCTAGTTAACCTACATAGTCCAAGTGCCCACTAGGTAACCAATATAGTCCAAATGCCCGCTAGGGGCCCTAATAGTCCATATGCCCGCTAGTTAACCTAGATAGTCCAAGTGTTCGCTAGTTAACCTAGATAGACCAAGTGCCCGCTAGGGAACCTATCTAGTCCAAATACCCGCTAGGAAACGTACATAGTCCAAGTGCCCGCTAGGTAACGTACATAGTCCAAGTGCCCGCTAGGTAACGTAGATAGTCCAAGTGCCCGTTTGGGATCGTACATAATCCAAGTGCCTGCTAGGTAACCGAGATAGTCCAAGTGCCCACTAGTTAACCTACATAGTCCAGGTTCCCCCTAGGTAACCTAGATAGTCCAAGGCCCGCTAGGTAACCTACATAGTCCTAGTGCCCCCTAGTTAACCTACATTCTCCAAGTGCCCGATAGGGAACCTACATAGTCCACGTGCCCGCTAGGTAATGTACATATTCCAAATGCCCTCTAGTTAATCTACATAGTCCAAGTGCCCGATAGGGAACCTACATAATCCAAGTGCTCGCTAGGGAACCTACATAGTCCAAGTGCCCGTTAGGTAACCTAGATAGTCCAAATGCCCGCCAGGAAACCCACATAGTCCAAGTGCCCGCTAGGGAACTTACATAGTCCAAGGGCCCGCTAGGGAATCTACACAGTCCAAGTGCCTGTTATTTAACCTAGATAGTCCAAGTGCCCGCTTGGTAAACTAGATAGTCCAACAGCCCGCTAGGTAACCTACATACTCTAAGAACCAGCTATAAGGTAGATAGTTCAAGTGCCAGCTAGGTAACCTAGATAGTCTAAGGGCCCGCTAGGTAACCTACATAGTCCTAGTGCCCCCTAGTTAACCTACATTCTCCAAATGCCTGATAGGGAACCTACATAGAACAAGTGCCCGCTAGGTAACCTACATAGTCCAAATGCCCGCAAGTTAATCTACATAGTCCAAGTGCCCGCTAGGGTCCTTACATAGTCCAAGGGCCCGCTAGGTAACCTACATAGTCCAAGTGCCCGTTAGTTAACCTAGATAGTCCCAGTGCCCGCTAGGTAACCTAGATAGTCCAACAGCCCGGTAGGTAACCTACATACTCCAAGTACCCGCTAGGTAACGTAGATAGCTCAAGTGCCAGCTAGGTAACCTAGATTGTCCAAGTGCCCGCTAGGTAACCTACAATGTCTAAGTGACCGCTAGGTAATCTATATAGTCCAAATGTCCGCTAGGGAGCCTACATAGTCCAAATGCCCGCTAGGTAACCTAGATAGTCTAAGGGCCCGCTAGGTAACCTACATAGTCCTAGTGCCCCATAGTTAACCTACATTCTCCAAGTGCCCGATAGGGAACCTACATAGAACAAATGCCCGCTAGGTAACCTACATAGTCCAAATGCCCGCTAGTTAATCTACATAGTCCAAGTGCCCGATAGGGAACCTACATAATCCAAGTGCCTGCTAGGGAACCTACATAGTCCAAGTGCCCGTTAGGTAACCTAGATAGTACAAGCCCGCTAGGGAACCCACATAGTCCAAGTGCCCGATAGGGAACCTACATAATCCAAGTGCCCGCTAGGGAACCTACATAGTCCAAGTGCCCGTTAGGTAAGCTAGATAGTCCAAATGCCCGCTAGGGAACCCACATAGTCCAAGTGCCCGCCAGGGAACTTACATAGTCCATGGGCCCGCTAGGGAACCTACATAGTCCAAGTGCCCTTTAGTTAACCTAGATAGTCCCAGTGACCACTAGGTAACCTAGATAGTCCAACAGCCCGGTAGGTAACCTACATACTCCAAGTACTCGCTAGGTAACGTAGATAGTTCAAGTGCCAGCTAGGTAACCTAGATAGTCCAAGTGCCCGCTAGGTAACCTACAAAGTCTATGTTCCCGCTAGGTAAATTATATAGTCCAAATCACCGCTAGGGAGCCTATATAGTCCAAATGCTCGCTAGGTAACCTAGATAGTCTAAGGGCCCGCTTGGTAACCTACATAGTCCTAGTGCCCCCTGGTTAACCTACATTTTCCAAGTGCCCGATAGGGAACCTACATAGTCCAAGTGCCTGCTAGGTAACCTACATAGTCCAAGTGCCCTCTAGTTAACCTACATAGTCCAAGTGCCCGACAGGGAACCTACATAATCCAAGTGCCCGCTAGGGAACCTACATAGTCCAACTGCCCGTTAGGTAACCTAGATAGTCCAAATGCCCGCCAGGAAACCCACATAGTCCAAGTGCCCGCTAGGGAACTTACATAGTCCAAGGGCCCGCTAGGGAACCTACACAGTCCAAGTGTCCGTTAGTTAACCTAGATAGTCCAAGTGCCCGCTTGGTAACCTAGATAGTCCAACAGCCCTCTAGGTAACCTACATACTCCAAGAGCCCGCTATAAAGTAGATAGTTCAGGTGCCAGCTAGGTAACCTAGATAGTCCATGTGCCGCTAGGTAACCTACAAAGTCTAAGTGCCCGCTAGGTTATCTATATAGTCCAAATGCCCGCTAGGGAATCTACATAGTGCAAGGGCCCGCTAGTTAACGTAGATCGTCCAAGTGCCGCTAGTTAATCTACATAGTCCAAGGGCCCGCTAGTTAACCTACATACTCCAAGTACCCGCTAAGAAACCTTCATAGTCCAAGTGCCCGCTAGTTAACCTAGATAGTCCAAGTGCCCTCTAGTTAACCTAGATCGTCCAAGTGCCCGCTAAGAAACCTAGATATTCCAAGTGCCTGTTACCTAACCTAGATAGTCCAATTGCCCGCTAGGTTACCTACATAGTCCAAATGCCCATTCGGTAACCTAGATAGTGCAAGTGCCCGGTTGTTAACCTACATAGTCCAAGTGCCCGGTAGTTAACTTACGTAGTTCAAGTGTCCGTAGGGAACATACAGAGTCCAAGTGCCCACTAGGGAACCTACATAGTCCAAGTGCCCGCTAGTTAATCTACATAGTTCAAGGGCCCGCTAGTTAACCTACATAATCCAAGTACCCGCTAGTTAACCTAGATCGTCCAAGTGTCCGCTAATTAACCTACATAGTACAAGTGCCCGCTAGGGAACCTAGATAGTCTAAGTGCCCGCTCTGGAACCTACATAGTCCAAGTGACTGCTAGGGAACCTACATAGTCCAAGTGCCCGCTCTGGAACATACATAGTCCATGTGCCCGCTAGGGAATCTACATACTCCAAGGCCCGCTAGTTAACGTAGATAGTCCAAGTGCCGCTAGTTAATCTACATAGTCCAAGGGCCTGCTAGTTAACCTACATAGTCCAAGTGCCCGCTAGGTAACCTAGATAGTCCAATTGCCCGTTAGCTAACCTAGATAGTCCAAGTGTACGCTAGTTAACCTACATAGTCCAAGTGCCTGTTGGTTAACGTAGATAGTCCAAGTGCCCGCTAGGTAACATAGACAGTCCAAGTGCCCGCTAGGTTACCTACATAGTCCAAGTGCCCGTTCGTTAACCTACATATCCAAGTTCCCGCTAGGTAACCAATATAGTAAAAATGCCCGCTAGGGGCCCTAATAGTCCATATGCCCGCTAGTTAACCTAGATAGTCCAAGTGCTCGCGAGTTAACATAGATAGACCAAGTGCCCGCTAGGGAACCTATCTAGTCCAAGTACCCACTAGGAAACGTACATAGTCCAAGTGCCCGCTAGGTAACTTAGATAGTCCAAGTGCCCGCTAGGGAACGTACATAGTCCAAGTGCCTGCTAGGTAACCTAGATAGTTCAAGTGCCCACTAGTTAACCTACATAGTCCAGGTTCCCCCTAGGTAACCTAGATAGTCCAAGGGCCCGCTAGGTAACCTACATTGTCCTGATGCCCGCTAGTTAACCTGCAAAGTCTAAGTGCCCGCTAGGTAATCTATATATTCCAAATGACCGCTAGGGAGCCTACATAGTCCAAGTGCCCGCTAGGTAACCTACATAGTCCAAATGCCCTCTAGTTAACCTACATAGTCCACGTGCCCGATAGGGAACTTACATAATCCAAGTGCCCGCTAGGGAACCTACATAGTCCAAGTGCCCGTTAAGTAACCTAGATAGTACAAATGCCCGCCAGGAAACCCACATAGTCCAAGTGCTCGCTATGGAACTTACATAGGCCAAGGGCCCGCTAGGGAACCTACATAGTCCAAGTGCCCGTTAGTTAACCTAGATAGTCCAAGTGCCCTCTTGGTAACCTAGATAGTCCAACAGCCCGCTAGGTGACCTACATACTCCAAGAACCCGCTAGGTAACGTAGATAGTTCAAGTGCCAGCTAGGTAACCTACAGAGTCTAAGTGCCCACTAGGTAACCTAGATAATCCAAGTGCCCGCTACTTAACAACCTAGATACTCCAAGTACCCGCTAGTTAACCTAGATCGGCCAATTGTCAGCTAGTTAACCTACATAGTCCAAGTGCCCGCTAGGTAACCTAGATAGTCCAAGTGCCCTTTAGGGAACCTACATAGTCCAAGAGCCCGCTAGCGAACCTACATAGTCCAATTGCCCGCTCTGGAACATACATAGTCCAAGTCCCCATTAGTTAACATAGATAATCCAAGTGCCTGCTAGTTAACCTAGATAGTCCAAGTGCCCGCTAGGTAACCTAGATAGTCCAAGTGCCCGCTAGTTAACCTAGATAGTCCAAGTGCCCGCTAGTTAACCAGGATCGTCAAAGTGCCCTCTAGTTAACTTACATAGTCCAAAGGACTGCTAGTTAACCTACATAGACCAAGGACCCGCTAGTTAACCTACATAGTCCAAGTCCCTGTTAGGTAACCTAGACAGTCCAAGTGACCATTAGGTTACCTACATAGTCCAAGTGCCCGTTTGTTAACCTACATAATCCAAGTGCCGCTCGGTAACGTAGATAGCCCAAGAGCCCGCTAGAGAACGTATATAGTCCAAGTGCCCGCTAAGTAACCTAGATAGTCCAAGTGCCCGCTAGTTAACCTACATAGTCCAAGTGCCTGCTAGGTAAACTACATAGTCCAAGTGCCCACTAGGTAACCTAGACAGTCCAATTGCCCGCTAGTTAACCTAGACAATCCAAGTTCCCGATAGGGAACCTACATAGTCCAAGTGCTCGCTAGGGAACCTACATAGTCCAAGTGCTCGCTAGGCATCCTACATAGTCCAAATGCCCGTTAGTTAACCTAGATAGTCAAAGTGCCTGCTAGGTAACCTAAACAGTCCAAGTGCCCGCTAGGGAACCTACATAGTCCAAGTGCTCGCTAGGCATCCTACATAGTCCAAATGCCCGTTAGTTAACCTAGATAGTTGAAGTGTACGCTAGTTAACCTACATAGTCCAAGTGCCTGTTGGTTAACGTAGATAGTCCAAGTGCCCGCTAGGTAACATAGACAGTCCAAGTGCCCGCTAGGTTACCTACATAGTCCAAGTGCCCGTTCGTTAACCTACATATCCAAGTTCCCGCTAGGTAACCAATATAGTAAAAATGCCCGCTAGGGGCCCTAATAGTCCATATGCCCGCTAGTTAACCTAGATAGTCCAAGTGCTCGCGAGTTAACATAGATAGACCAAGTGCCCGCTAGGGAACCTATCTAGTCCAAGTACCCACTAGGAAACGTACATAGTCCAAGTGCCCGCTAGGTAACTTAGATAGTCCAAGTGCCCGCTAGGGAACGTACATAGTCCAAGTGCCTGCTAGGTAACCTAGATAGTTCAAGTGCCCACTAGTTAACCTACATAGTCCAGGTTCCCCCTAGGTAACCTAGATAGTCCAAGGGCCCGCTAGGTAACCTACATTGTCCTGATGCCCGCTAGTTAACCTGCAAAGTCTAAGTGCCCGCTAGGTAATCTATATATTCCAAATGACCGCTAGGGAGCCTACATAGTCCAAGTGCCCGCTAGGTAACCTACATAGTCCAAATGCCCTCTAGTTAACCTACATAGTCCACGTGCCCGATAGGGAACTTACATAATCCAAGTGCCCGCTAGGGAACCTACATAGTCCAAGTGCCCGTTAAGTAACCTAGATAGTACAAATGCCCGCCAGGAAACCCACATAGTCCAAGTGCTCGCTATGGAACTTACATAGGCCAAGGGCCCGCTAGGGAACCTACATAGTCCAAGTGCCCGTTAGTTAACCTAGATAGTCCAAGTGCCCTCTTGGTAACCTAGATAGTCCAACAGCCCGCTAGGTGACCTACATACTCCAAGAACCCGCTAGGTAACGTAGATAGTTCAAGTGCCAGCTAGGTAACCTACAGAGTCTAAGTGCCCACTAGGTAACCTAGATAATCCAAGTGCCCGCTACTTAACAACCTAGATACTCCAAGTACCCGCTAGTTAACCTAGATCGGCCAATTGTCAGCTAGTTAACCTACATAGTCCAAGTGCCCGCTAGGTAACCTAGATAGTCCAAGTGCCCTTTAGGGAACCTACATAGTCCAAGAGCCCGCTAGCGAACCTACATAGTCCAATTGCCCGCTCTGGAACATACATAGTCCAAGTCCCCATTAGTTAACATAGATAATCCAAGTGCCTGCTAGTTAACCTAGATAGTCCAAGTGCCCGCTAGGTAACCTAGATAGTCCAAGTGCCCGCTAGTTAACCTAGATAGTCCAAGTGCCCGCTAGTTAACCAGGATCGTCAAAGTGCCCTCTAGTTAACTTACATAGTCCAAAGGACTGCTAGTTAACCTACATAGACCAAGGACCCGCTAGTTAACCTACATAGTCCAAGTCCCTGCTAGGTAACCTAGACAGTCCAAGTGACCATTAGGTTACCTACATAGTCCAAGTGCCCGTTTGTTAACCTACATAATCCAAGTGCAGCTCGGTAATGTAGATAGCCCAAGAGCCCGCTAGAGAACGTATATAGTCCAAGTGCCCGCTAAGTAACCTAGATAGTCCAAGTGCCCGCTAGTTAACCTACATAGTCTAAGTGCCTGCTAGGTAAACTACATAGTCCAAGTGCCCACTAGGTAACCTAGACAGTCCAATTGCCCGCTAGTTAACCTAGACAATCCAAGTTCCCGATAGGGAACCTACATAGTCCAAGTGCTCGCTAGGGAACTTACATAGTCCAAGTGCTCGCTAGGCATCCTACATAGTCCAAATGCCCGTTAGTTAACCTAGATAGTCAAAGTGCCTGCTAGGTAACCTAAACAGTCCAAGTGCCCGCTAGGGAACCTACATAGTCCAAGTGCCCGATAGGTAACTTTGATAGTCCAATTGCCCGTTAGCTAACCTAGATAGTCGAAGTGTCCGCTAGTTAACCTACATAGTCCAAGTGCCCGTTGGTGAACCTAGATAGGCCAAGTGCCCGCTAGGTAACCTAGACAGTCCAAAAGCCCGCTAGGTTACCTACATAGTCCAAGTGCACGTTCGTTAACCTAGATAGTCCAAGTGCCCGCTGGTAACCTACATAGTCCTAGTGCCCCCTAGTTAACCTACATTCTTCAAGTGCCCGATAGGGAAGCTACATAGTCCACGTGCCCGCTAGGTAACCTACATATTCCAAATGCCCTCTAGTTAATCTACATAGTCCAAGTGCCCGATAGGGAACCTACATAATCCAAGTCCCCGCCTGGGAACCTACATAGTCCAAGTGCCCGTTAGGTAATCTAGATAGTCCAAATGCCCGCCAGGAAACCCACATAGTCCAAGTTCCCGCTAGGGAACTTACATAGTCCAAGGGCCCGCTAGGGAATCTACACAGTCCAAGTGCCCGTTATTTATCCTAGATAGTCCAAGTGCCTGCTTGGTAACCTCGATAGTCCAACAGCCCGCTAGGTAACCGACATACCCTAAAAACCCGCTATAACGTAGATAGTTCAAGTGCCAGCTAGGTAACCTAGATAGTCTAAGGGCCCGCTAGGAAACCTACATAGTCCTAGTGCCCCCTAGTTAACCTACATTCTCCAAGTGTCCGATAGGGAACCTACATAGAACAAGTGCCCGCTAGGTAACCTACATAATCCACATGCCCGCTAGTTAATCTACATAGTCCAAGTGCCCGATAGGGAACCTACATAATCCAAGTGCCCACTAGGGAACCTACATAGTCCATGTGCCCGCTAGGTAACCTAGATAGTCCAAATGCCCGCTAGGGAACCCACATAGTCCAAGTGCCCGATAGGGAACCTACATAATCCAAGTGCCCGCTAGGGAACCTACATAGTCCAAGTGCCAGTTAGGTAACCTAGATAGTCCAAATGCCCGCTAGAGAACCCACATAGTCCAAGTGCCCACTAGGGAACTTACATAGTCCAAGGGCCCGCTAGGGAACCTACATAGTCCAAGTGCCCGTTAGTTAACCTAGATAGTCCCAATGCACGCTAGGTAACCTAGATAGTCCAACATCCCGGTAGGTAACCTACATACTCCAAGTACCCGCTAGGTAATGTAGATAGTTCAAGTGCCAGCTAGGTAACCTAGATAATCCAAGTGCCCGCTAGGTAACCTACAAAGTCTAAGTTCACGCTAAGTAATCTATATAGTCCAAATGACCGCTAGGGAGTCTACATAATCCAAATGCTCGCTAGGTAACCTAGATAGTCTAAGGGCCCGCTTGGTAACCTACATAGTCCTAGTGCCCCCTAGTTAACCTACATTTTCCAAGTGCCCGATAGGGAACCTACATAGTCCAAGTGCCTGCTAGGTAACCTACATAGTCCAAATGCCCTCGAGTTAACCTACATAGTCCAAGTGCCCGACAGGGAACCTACATAATCCAAGTGCCCGCTAGGGAACCTACATAGTCCAAGTGCCCGTTAGGTAACCTAGATAGTCCAAATGCCCGCCAGGAAACCCACATAGTCCAAGTGCCCGCTAGGGAACTTACATAGTCCAAGGGCCCGCTAGGGAACCTACACAGTCCAAGTGTCCGTTAGTTAACCTAGATAGTCCAAGTGCGGGCTTGGTAACCTAGATAGTCCAACAGCCCTCTAGGTAACCTACATACTCCAAGAACCCGCTATAACGTAGATATTTCAAGTGCCAGCTAGGTAACCTAGATAGTCCACGTGCCGCTAGGTAACCTACAAAGTCTAAGTGCCCGCTAGGTTATCTATATAGTCCAAAGCCCGCTAGGGATCTACATAGTCCAAGGGCACACTAGTTAACGTAGATCGTCCAAGTGCCGCTAGTTAATCTACATAGTCCAAGGGCCCGCTAGTTAACCCACATACTCCAAGTACCCGCTAAGAAACCTTCATAATCCAAGTGCCCGCTAGTTAACCTAGATAGTCCAAGTGCCCTCTAGTTAACCTAGATCCTCCAAGTGCCCGCTAAGAAACCTAGATATTCCAAGTGCCCGTTACCTAACCTAGATAGTCCAATTGCCCGCTAGGTTACCTACATAGTCCAAATGCCCGTTCGGTAACTTAGATAGTGCAAGTGCCCGGTAGGTAACCTAGATAGTCCAAGGGACCGCTAGTTAACCTACATAGTCCAAGTGCCCGGTAGTTAACTTACGTAGTTCAAGTGTCCGTAGGGAACATACAATGTCCAAGTGCCCATTAGGGAACCTACATAGTCCTAGTGCCCGCTAGTTAATTTACATAGTTCAAGGACCCCTAGTTAACCTACATAATCCAAGTACCCGCTAGTTAACCTAGATCGTCCAAGGGTCCGCTAATTAACCTACATATTACAAGTGCCCACTAGGGAACCTAGATAGTCTAAGTGCCCGCTCTGGAACCTACATAGTCCAAGTGACTACTAGGGAACCTACATAGTCCAAGTGCCCGCTCTGGATCATCCATAGTCCAAGTGCCGCTAGTTAACCTACATAGTCCAAGTACCCGCTAATTAACCTAGATCGTCCAAGGGCCCGCTAGTTAACCTACATAGTCCAAGTGCCCGCTAGGTAACCTAGATAGTCCAATTGCCCGTTAGCTATCCTAGATTGTCGAAGTGTCCGCTAGTTAACCTACATAGTCCAAGTGCCCGTTGGTTAACCTAGATAGGCCAAGTGCCCGCTAGGTAACCTAGACAGTCCAAGTGCCCGCTAGGTTACGTACAATATCCAAGTGCCCGTTCGTTAACCTACATATCCAAGTACCCGCTAGGTAACCAATATAGTAAAAATGCCCGCCGGGGCCCTAATAGTCTATATGCCCGCTAGTTAACCTAGATAGTCCAAGTGCTCGCGAGTTAACATAGATAGACCAAGTGCCAGCTAGGGAACCTATCTAGTCCAAGTACCCACTAGGAAACGTACATAGTCCAAGTGCCCGCTAGGTATAACGTACATAGTCCAAGTGCCCGCTAGGTAACTTAGATAGTCCAAGTGCACGCTAGGGAACGTACATAGTCCAAGTGCCCGCAAGGTAACCTAGATAGTTCAAGTGCCCACTAGTTAACCTACATAGTCCAGGTTCCCCCTAGGTAACCTAGATAGTCCAAGGGCCCGCTAGGTAACCTACATTGTCCTGGTTCCCCCTAGTTAACCTACATTCTCCAAGTGCCCGATAGGGAACCTACATAGTCCAAGTGCCCGCTAGGTAACCTAGATAGTCCAAATGCCCGCTAGGGAACCCACATAGTCCAAGTGCCCGCTAGGGAACTTATATAGTCCAAGGGCCCGCTACGGATCCTACATAGTCCAAGTGCCCGTTAGTTAACCTAGATAGTCCAAGTGCCCCCTAGGTAACCTAGATACTGCAACAGCCCGGTAGGTAACCTACATACTCCAAGTACCCGCTAGGTAACATAGATAGTTCAAGTGCCTGCTAGGTAACCTAGATAGTCCTAGTGCCTGCGAGGTAACCTACAAAGTCTAAGTGCCCGCTAGGTAATCTATATAGTCCAAATGACCGCTAGGGAGCCTACATAGTCCAAATGCCCGCTAGGTAACCTAGATAGTCTAAGGGCCCTCTAGGTAACCTACATAGTCCTAGTGTCCCTTAGTTAACCTACATTTTCCAAGTGCCCGATAGGGAACCTACATAGTCCAAGTGCCAGCTAGGTAACCTACATAGTCCAAATGCCCTCTAGTTAACCTACATAGTCCACGTGCCCGATAGGGAACTTACATAATCCAAGTGCCCGCTAGGGAACCTACTTAGCCCAAGTGCCCGTTAAGTAACCTAGGTAGTCCAAATGCCCGCCAGGAAACCCACATAGTCCAAGTGCCCGCTAGGGAACTTACATAGGCCAAGGGCCCGCTAGGGAACCTACATAGTCCAAGTGCCCGTTAGTTAACCTAGATAGTCCAAGTGCCCTCTTGGTAACCTAGATAGTCCAACAGCCCGCTAGGTAACCTACATACTCCAAGAACCCGCTAGGTAACGTAGATAGTTCAAGTGCCAGCTAGGTAACCTACAGAGTCTAAGTGCCCGCTAGGTTATCTATATGGTCCAAATGCCCGCCAGGGAACCTACATAGTCCACGTGCCCGCTAGGTAACCTAGATAATCCAAGTGCCCGCTAGTTAACCTAGATAGTCCAAGTACCCGCTAGTTAACCTAGATTGGCCAATTGTCCGCTAGTTAACCTACATAGTCCAAGTGCCCGCTAGGTAACCTGGATAGTCCAAGTGCCCTTTAGGGAACCTACATAGTCCAAGTGCCCGCTAGGGAACCTACATAGTCCAATTGCCCGCTCTGGAACATACATAGTCCAAGTCCCCATTAGTTAACATAGATAATCCAAGTGCCCGCTAGGTAACCTATATAGTCCAAATGCCTGCTAGGGAACCTACATAGTCCAAGTGCCCGCTAGTTAACCTAGATAGTCCAAGTGCCCGCTAGTTAACCTAGATAGTCCAAGTGCCCGCTAGTTAACCAGGATCATCAAAGTGCCCTCTAGTTAACTTACATAGTCCAAAGGCCTGCTAGTTAACCTACATAGACCCAGGGCCCGCTAGTTAACCTACATAGTCCAAGTCCCCGCTAGGTAACCTAGACAGTCCAAGTGACCATTAGGTTACCTACATAGTCCAAGTGCCCGTTCGTTAACCTACATAATCCAAGTGCCCGGTAGGTAACGTCGATAGCCCAAGTGCCTGCTAGGGAACGTACATATTCCAAGTGCCAGCTAAGTAACCTAGATAGTCCAAGAGCCCACTAGTTAACCTACATAGTCCAAGTGCCTGCTAGGTAAACTACATAGTCCAAGTTCCCACTAGGTAACCTAGACAGTCCAATTGCCCGCTAGTTAACCTAGACAGTCCAAGTTCCCGATAGGGAACCTACATAGTCCCAGTGCTCGCTAGGGAACCTACATAGTCCAAGTGCTCGCTAGGCATCCTACATAGTCCAAATGCCCGTTAGTTAACCTAGATAGTCAAAGTGCCTGGTAGGTAACGTAAATAGTCCAAGTGCCCGCTAGGGAACTTACATAGTCCAAGTGCCCGCTAGGTAACCTAGATTGTGCAATTGCCCGTTAGCTAACCTAGATAGTCGAAGTGTCCGCTAGTTAACCTACATAGTCCAAGTGCCCGTTGGTTAACCTAGATAGGCCAAGTGCCCGCTAGGTAACCTAGACAGTCCAAGTGCCCGCTAGATACCTACATAGTCCAAGTGCCAGTTAGGTAACCTAGATAGTCCAAGTGCCCACTAGGTAACCTAAATAATCCAAATGCCCACTAGGGAAACTACATAGTCCATGTGCCCGCTAGTTAACCTAGATAGTCCTAGTGCCCGCTAGTAAACCTAGATAAAATAAGGGCCCGTTAGTTAATCTAGATAATCCAAGTGCCAGCTAGTTAACCTACATAGTCCAAGGGCCCTCTAGTTAACCTAGATAGTCCAAGTGCCCGCTAGGGGACGTACATAGTCCAAGTGCCCGCTAGGTTACCTAGATAGTCCAAGTGCCCGCCAAGGTATGTACATAGTTCAAGTGCCCGCTAGGTAACCTAGATTGTCCAAGTGTCCGCTAGTTAACCTACATAGTCCAAGTGCCCGCTAAGTAACCTAGATAGTCCAAGGTCCTGCTAGTTAACCTACATTGTCCAATGTCCGAAAGGGAACCTACATAGTCCAAGTGCCCGCTGAGGAACCTACATAGTCCAAGTGCCCGATAGGGAACCTACATATTCCAAGTGCCCGTTAGGGAACCTAGATAGTCCAAGTGCCCGTAGGGAACCTATATAGTCCAAGTGCCCGCTAGGGAACCTACATACTCAAAATGCCCGCTAGGGAACCTGCATTATACAAGTGCCCGCTAATTAACCTAGATAGTCCACGTGCCCGCTAGTTAACCTAGATAGTCCAAGTGCCTGATAGTTAACCAACATAGTCCAGTGCCTGATAGGGAACCTACATAGTCCAAGTGCCCGCAGAGGAACCTACATAGTCCAAGTGCCCGTTAGGGAACCTAGATAGTCCAAGCCCGTAGGGAACCTAGATAGTCCAAGTGCCCGCTAGGGAACCTACATAGTAAAAGTGCCCGCTAGGGAAAATGCTTTGTGCAAGTGCCCGCTAGTTAACCTAGATAGTCCAAGTGCCCGCTAGTTAACCTAGATAGTCGAAGTGCCCGATAGTTAACCTACATAATCCAAGGTCAGCTAGTTAACCTAGATAGTCCAAGTGCCCGCTAGTTAACCTACATAGTCCAAGTGCCTGCTAGTTAACCTACATAGTCCAAGGCCCCGCTAGTTAACCTAGATATTCCAAGTGCCCGCTAGTTAACCTAGATCGTCCAAGTGTATGCTAGTTAACCTACACAGTCCAAGTTCCCGTTAGGTAACCTAGATAGTACAAGTGCCCGCAAGGTAACCTCCATAGTCCAAGTGCCCGCTAGGTAACCTAGATATTCCAAGTTCCTGTTAGCTAACCTAGATAATCCAAGTGCCCGCTAGGTAACCTACATAGTCCAAGTGCCATTTCGTTAACCTAGATAGTCCACGTGCCTGCTAGGTAACCTACATAGTCCAAGGGCCCGCTAGGTAACCTATATAGTCCAAGTGCCCGCTAAGAAGCCAAGATAGTCCAAGTGCCCGTTAGGTAACCTAGATAGTCCAAGTGCCCGCTAGGTAACCTACATAGTACAAGTTCCCGCTAGGTAACCTAGATAGTCCAAATGCCCGTTACCTAACCTAGATAATCCAATTGCCCGCTATGCAACATACATAGTCCAAGTGCCCATTCGTTAACCTAGAAATCCAAGTGCCTGCTAGGTAACCGGGACTGTCCAAGTGCCCGCTAGGTTACCTACATAGTCCAAATGCCCGCTAATTAACCTACATAGTCCAAGTGCCCGCTAGGTAACCTAGATAGTGCAAGTGCCCGCTAGGTAACCTACATAGTCCAAGTGCCCGCTACTTAACCTATGTAGTCCAAGTGCCCGTTCGTTAACCTAGATAGTCCAAGTGCCCGTAAGGTAACCTATATAGTCCAAGTTCAAGCTATGTAACCTAGATAGTCCAAGGGCCCGCTAGTTAACCTACATAGTCCAAGTGCCCGCTAGGTAAACTAGATATCCAAATTCCCGCTAAGGAACCTACATAGTCCAAGTGCACGCTAGTTAACCCAGATATCCAAGTGCGCGCTAGTTAACCTGGATAGTCCAAGTGCCGCTAGGTAACCTATATAGTGCAAGTGTCCCCTAGTTAACCTACATAGTCCAAGTGCCAGCTAGTTAACATAGATAGTCCAAGTGCCCGCTAGGGAACGTACATAGTCCAAGTGCCCGTTAGGTAACCTAGATAGTGCAAGAGCCCGGTAGTTAACCTACATAGCCCAAGTGCCCGCTAGGTTACCTAAATAGTCCAAGGGCGCGCTAGTTAACCTACATAGTCCAAGTGCCCGTTAGTTAACTTACATAGTTCAAGTGCCCGCTAGGTAACCTAGATAGTGCAAGTGCCCGCTAGGTAACCTACATAGTCCAAGTTCCCGCTAGGTAACCTAGATAGTCCAAATGCCCGTTACCTAACCTAGATAATCCATTTGCCCGCTATGCAACATACATAGTCCAAGTGCCCATTCGTTAACCTAGAAATCCAAGTGCCCGCTAGGTAACCGGGACTGTCCAAGTGCCCGCTAGGTTACCTACATAGTCCAAATGCCCGCTAATTAACCTACATAGTCCAAGTGCCCGCTAGGTAACCTAGATAGTGCAAGTGCCCGCTAGGTAACCTACATAGTCCAAGTGCCCGCTAGTTAACCTAGATAGTCCAAGTGCCCGTTCGTTAACCTAGATAGTCCAAGTGCCCGCTAGGTAACCTAGACAGTCCAAGTGCCTGCTAGGTAACCTACATAGTCCAAATGCCCGTTCGTTAACCTACATAGTCCAAGGGCCCACTATTTAACTTAGATCGTCCAAGTGCCTCGGTTAACCTACATAGTCCAAGTGCCCGCAAGGTAACCTATAAAATCCAAGTTCCATCTATGTAACCTAGATAGTTCAAGGGCCCGCTAGTTAACCTACATAGTCCAATGCCCGCTAGGTAAACTAGATATCCAAATTCCCGCTAAGGAACCTACATAGTCCAAGTGCACGCTAGGTAAACCAGATAGTCCAAGTGCCCGCTAGTTAACCTAGATAGTCCAAGTGCCGCTAGGTAATCTATATAGTGCAAGTGTCCCCTAGTTAACCTACATAGTCCAAGTGCCCGCTAGTTTACCTAGATAGTCCAAGGGCGCGCTAGTTAACCTACATAGTCCAAGTGCCCGTTAGTTAACTTACATAGTTCAAGTGTCCGTAAGGAACATATATAGTCCAAGTGCCCGCTAGGGAACATACAGAGTCTAAGTGCCCGCTAGGGAACCTACGTAGTCCAAGTGCCCGCTAGGGAATCTACATAGTCCAAGGGCCCGCTAGTTAACGTAGATAGTCCAAGTGCCGCTAGTTAATCTACATAGTTCAAGGGACCGCTAGTTAACATACATAGTCCAAGTACCGGCTAGTTAACCTAGATCGTCCAAGTGTCCGCTAGTTAACCTACATAGTACAAGTGCCCGCTAGGGAACCTACATAGTCCAAGTGCCTGCTAGGGAACCTACATAGTCCAAGTGCCCGCTCGGGAACATACATAGTCCAAGTGCCCGCCAGGGAATCTACATAGTCCAAGGGCCCGCTAGTTAACGAAGATACTCCAAGTGCCTCTAGTTAATCTACATAGTTTAAGGGCCCGCAAGTTAACCTACATAGTCCAAGTATCCGCTAGTCAACCTAGATCGTCCAAGTGACCGCTAGTTAACTTACATAGTCCAAGGGCCCGCTAGTTAACCTACATAGTCCAAGGGCCCGCTAGTTAACCTACATCGTCCAAGGGCCCGCTAGTTAACCTACGTAGTCCAAGTGCCCCCTAGTTAACCTACATACTCCAAGTGCCCGCTAGGTAACCTAGACAGTTCAAGTGAGCACTAGGTTACCTACATAGTCCAAGTGCCCGTTCGTTTACCTACATAATCCAAGTGCCCGCTAGGTAACCAATATAGTCCAAATGCCCGCTAGGGACCCTAATAGTCCAAATGTCCGCTAGTTAACCTAGATAGTCCAAGTGCTCGCTACTTAACATAGATAGTCCAAGTGCCCACTAGTTAACCTAGATAGACCAAGTGCCCGCTAGGGAACCTATCTAGTCCAAGTGCCCGATAGGGAACCTACATAGTCCAAGTGCCCGCTAGATAACATAGATAGTCCAAGTACCCGCTAGGAAACGTACATAGTCCAAGTGCCCGCTAGGGAACGTACATAGTCCAAGTGCCCGCTAGGTAACCTAGATAGTCCAAGTGCCCGCTAGTAAACCTAGATAGTATAAGGGCCCGCTAGTTAACCTAGATAGTCCAAGTGCCCGCTAGTTAACCTAGATCGTCTAAGTGCCCGTTAGTTAACCTTGATAATCCAAGTGCCCGCTAGTTAACCTACATAGTACAAGGGCCTTCTAGTTAACCTAAATAGTCCAAGTGCCCTCTAGGGAACCTACATAGTCCAAGTGCACGCTTGTTAACCCAGATATTCCAAGTGCCCGCTAGTTAACCTAGATAGTCCAAGTGCCGCTAGGTAACCTATATAGAGCAAGTGTCCCCTAGTTAACCTACATAGTACAAGTTCCCGCTAGGGAACCTACATAGTCCAAGTGCCTGCTAGGGAACCTACATAGTCCAAGTGCCCGCTCTGGAACATACATAGTCCAAGTGCCCGCTAGGGAATCTACATAGTCCAAGGGCCCGGTAGTTAACGTAGATACTCCAAGTGCCTCTAGTTAATCTACATAGTCTAAGGGCCCGCAAGTTAACCTACATAGTCCAAGTATCCGCTAGTTAACCTAGATCGTCCAAGTGCCCGCTAGTTAACTTACATAGTCCAAGGGCCCACCAGTTAACCTACGTAGTCCAAGTGCCCCCTAGTTAACCTACATACTCCAAGTGCCCGCTAGGTAACCTAGACAGTTCAAGTGAGCACTAGGTTACCTACATAGTCCAAGTGCCCGTTCGTTTACCTACATAATCCAAGTGCCCGCTAGGTAACCAATATAGTCCAAATGCCCGCTAGGGACCCTAATAGTCCAAATGCCCGCTAGTTAACCTAGATAGTCCAAGTGCTCGCTACTTAACATAGATAGTCCAAGTGCCCACTAGTTAGCCTAGATAGACCAAGTGCCCGCTAGGGAACCTATCTAGTCCAAGTGCCCGATAGGGAACCTACATAGTCCAAGTGCCCCCTAGATAACATAGATAGTCCAAGTACCCGCTAGGAAACGTACATAGTCCAAGTGCCCGCTAGGGAACGTACATAGTCCAAGTGCCCGCTAGGTAACCTGGATAGTCCAAATGCCCGCTAGGGAACCCACATAGTCCAAGTGCCTGTTACGTAACCTAGATAGTCCAAATGCCCGCTAGGGAACCCACATAGTCCAAGTGCCCGCTAGGGAACTTACATAGTCCAAGGGCCCGCTAGGGAACCTACAAAGTCCAAGTGCCCGTTAGTTAACCTAGATAGTCCAAGTTCCCGCTAGGTAACCTAAATATTCCAAGTGCCCGTTACCTAACCTAGATAATCCAATTGCCCGCTATGCAACATACATAGTCCAAGTGCCCATTCGTTAACCTAGAAATCCAAGTGCCCGCTAGGTAACCGGGACTGTCCAAGTGCCCGCTAGGTTACCTACATAGTCCAAATGCCCGCTAATTAACCTACATAGTCCAAGTGCCCGCTAAGTAACCTAGATAGTGCAAGTGCCCGCTAGGTAACCTACATAGTCCAAGTGCCCGCTAGTTAACCTAGATAGTCCAAGTGCCCGTTCGTTAACCTAGATAGTCCAAGTGCCCGCTAGGTAACCTAGACAGTCCAAGTGCCTGCTAGGTAACCTACATAGTCCAAATGCCCGTTCGTTAACCTACATAGTCCAAGGGCCCACTATTTAACTTAGATCGTCCAAGTGCCTCGGTTAACCTACATAGTCCAAGTGCCCGCAAGGTGACCTATAAAATCCAAGTTCCATCTATGTAACCTAGATAGTCCAAGGGCCCGCTAGTTAACCTACATAGTCCAAGTGCCCGCTAGGTAAACTAGATATCCAAATTCCCGCTAAGGAACCTACATAGTCCAAGTGCACGCTAGTTAACCCAGATAGTCCAAGTGCCCGCTAGTTAACCTAGATAGTCCAAGTGCCGCTAGGTAACCTATATAGTGCAAGTGTCCCCTAGTTAACCTATATAGTCCAAGTGCCCGCTAGTTAACATAGATAGTCCAAGTGCCCGCTAGGGAACGTACATAGTCCAAGTGCCCGTTAGGTAACCTAGATAGTGCAAGTGCCCCGTAGTTAACCTACATAGCCCAAGTGCCCGCTAGGTTACCTAGATAGTCCAAGGGCGCGCTAGTTAACCAACATAGTCCAAGTGCCCGTTAATTAACTTACATAGTTCAAGTGTCCATAAGGAACATATATAGTCCAAGTGCCCGCTAGGGAACATATAGAGTCTAAGTGCCCGCTAGGGAACCTACGTAGTCCAAGTGCCCTCTAGGGAATCTACATAGTCCAAGGGCTCGCTAGTTAACGTAGATAGTACAAGTGCCGCTAGTTAATCTACATAGTTCAAGGGACCGCTAGTTAACCTACATAGTCCACGTACCGGCTAGTTAACCTAGATCGTCCAAGTGTCCGCTAGTTAACCTACATAGTACAAGTGCCCGCTAGGGAACCTACATAGTCCAAGTGCCTGCTAGGGAACCTACATAGTCCAAGTGCCTGCTCTGGAACATACATAGTCCAAGTGCCCGCCAGGGAATCTACATAGTCCAAGGGTCCGCTAGTTAACGTAGATACTCCAACTGCCTCTAGTTAATCTACATAGTTTAAGGGCCCGCAAGTTAACCTACATAGTCCAAGTATCCGCTAGTTAACCTAGATCGTCCAAGTGCCCGCTAGTTAACTTACATAGTCCAAGGGCCCGCTTGTTAACCTACATAGTCCAAGGGCCCGCTAGTTAACCTACATCGTCCAAGGGACCGCTAGTTAACCTACGTAGTCCAAGTGCCCCCTAGTTAACCTACATACTCCAAGTGCCCGCTAGGTAACCTAGACAGTTCAAGTGAGCACTAGGTTACCTACATAGTCCAAGTGCCCGTTCGTTTACCTACATAATCCAAGTGCCCGCTAGGTAACCAATATAGTCTAAATGCCCGCTAGGGACCCTAATAGTCCAAATGTCCGCTAGTTAACCTAGATAGTCCAAGTGCTCGCTACATAACATAGATAGTCCAAGTGCCCACTAGTTAACCTAGATAGACCAAGTGCCCGCTAGGGAACCTATCTAGTCCAAGTGCCCGATAGGGAACCTACATAGTCCAAGTGCCCGCTAGATAACATAGATAGTCCAAGTACCCGCTAGGAAACGTACATAGTCCAAGTGCCCGCTAGGGAACGTACATAGTCCAAGTGCCCGCTAGGCAACCTAGATAGTCCAAGAGACCGCTAGTAAACCTAGATAGTATAAGGGCCCGTTAGTTAATCTAGATAGTCCAATTGCCCGCTAGTTAACCTAGATAGTCCAAGTGCCCGCTAGTTAACCTAGATCGTCTAAGTGCCCGCTAGTTAACCTAGATAATCCAAGTGCCCGCTAGTTAACCTACATAGTACAAGGGCCTTCTAGTTAACCTAAATAGTCCAAGTGCCCGCTAGGGGACGTACATAGTCCAAGTGCCCGCTAGGTAACCTGGATAGTCCAAGTGCCCGCCAAGGTATGTACATAGTTCAAGTGCCCGCTAGGTAACCTAGATTGTCCAAGTGTCCGCTAGTTAACCTACATAGTCCAAGTGCCCGCTAGGTAACCTAGATAGTCCAAGGTCCTGCTAGTTAACCTACATAGTCCAATGCCCGATAGGGAACCTACATAGTCCAAGTGCCCCCCGAGGAACCTACATAGTCCAAGTGCCCGATAGGGAACCTACATATTCCAAGTGCCCGTTACGGAACCTAGATAGTCCAAGTGCCCGCTAGGGAACCTACATACTCAAAATGCCCGCTAGGGAACCTGCATTGTACAAGTGCCCGCTAATTTACATAGATATTCCACGTGCCCGCTAGTTAACCTAGATAGTCCAAGTGCCCGATAGTTAACCTACATAGTCCAAGTGCCTGATAGGGAACGTACGTTGTCCAAGTGCCCGCAGAGGAACCTACATAGTCCAAGTGCCCGTTAGGGAACCTAGATAGTCCAAGTGCCCGTAGGGAAACTATATAGTCCAAGTGCCCGCTAGGGAGCCTACATAGTAAAAGTGCCCGCTAGGGAACCTGCTTTGTGGAAGTGCCCGCTAGTTAACCTAGATAGTCCAAGTGCCCGCTAGTTAACCTAGATAGTCGAAGTGCCCAATAGTTAACCTATTAGTCCAAGGTCAGCTAGTTAACCTAGATAGTCCAAGTGCCTGCTAGTTAACCTACATAGTCCAAGGGCCCGCTAGTTAACCTAGATATTCCAAGTGCCCGCTAGTTAACCTAGATCGTCCAAGTGTATGCTAGTTAACCTACATAGTCCAAGTTCCCGTTAGGTAACCTAGATAGTACAAGTGCCCGTAAGGTAACCTTCATAGTCCAAGTGCCCGCTAGGTAACCTAGATATTCCAAGTTCCTCTTAGCTAACCTAGATAATCCAAGTGCCCGCTAGGTAACCTACATAGTCCAAGTGCCATTTCGTTAACCTAGGTAGTCCAAGTGCCTGCTAGGTAACCTACATAGTCCAAGTGCCCACTAGGTAACCTAAATAATCCAAATGCCCACTAGGGAAACTACATAGTCCAAGTGCCCGCTAGTTAACCTAGATAGTCCAAGTGCCCGCTAGTAAACCTAGATAGTATAAGGGCCCGTTAGTTAATCTAGATAGTCCAAGTGCCCGCTAGTTAACCTAGATAGTCCAAGTGCCCGCTAGTTAACCTACATAGTCCAAGGGCCCTCTAGTTAACCTAGATAGTCCAAGTGCCTGCTAGGGGACGTACATAGTCCAAGTGCCCGCTAGGTAACCTAGATAGTCCAAGTGCCCGCTAGTTAACCTATATTGTCCAAGTGCCTGCTAGTTAACCTACATAGTCCAAGGCCCCGCTAGTTAACCTAGATATTCCAAGTGCCCGCTAGTTAACCTAGATCGTCCAAGTGTATGCTAGTTAACCTACATAGTCCAAGTTCCCGTTAGGTAACCTAGATAGTACAAGTCCCCGCAAGGTAACCTCCATAGTCCAAGTGCCCGCTAGGTTACCTAGATATTCCAAGTTCCTGTTAGCTAACCTAGATAATCCAAGTGCCCGCTAGGTAACCTACATAGTCCAAGTGCCATTTCGTTAACCTAGATAGTCCAAGTGCCTGCTAGGCAACCTACATAGTCCAAGTGCCCACTAGGTAACCTAAATAATCCAAATGCCCACTAGGGAAACTACATAGTCCAAGTGCCTGCTAGTTAACCTAGATAGTCCAAGTGCCCGCTAGTAAACCTAGATAGTATAAGGGCCCGTTAGTTAATCTAGATAGTCCAAGTGCCCGCTAGTTAACCTACATAGTCCAAGGGCCCTCTAGTTAACCTAGATAGTCCAAGTGCCTGCTAGGGGACGTACATAGTCCAAGTGCCCGCTAGGTAACCTAGATAGTCCAAGTGCCCGCTAGTGAACCTACATTGTCCAAGTGCCTGCTAGTTAACCTACATAGTCCAAGGCCCCGCTAGTTAACCTAGATATTCCAAGTGCCCGCTAGTTAACCTAGATTGTCCAAGTGTATGCTAGTTAACCTACATAGTCCAAGTTCCCGTTAGGTAACCTAGATAGTACAAGTCCCCGCAAGGTAACCTCCATAGTCCAAGTGCCCGCTAGGTTACCTAGATATTCCAAGTTCCTGTTAGCTAACCTAGATAATCCAAGTGCCCGCTAGGTAACCTACATTGTCCAAGTGCCATTTCGTTAACCTAGATAGTCCAAGTGCCTGCTAGGCAACCTACATAGTCCAAGTGTCCACTAGGTAACCTAAATAATCCAAATGCCCACTAGGGAAACTACATAGTCCAAGTGCCCGCTAGTTAACCTAGATAGTCCAAGTGCCCGCTAGTAAACCTAGATAGTATAAGGGCCCGTTAGTTAATCTAGATAGTCCAAGTGCCCGCTTGTTAACCTACATAGTCCAAGGGCCCTCTAGTTAACCTAGATAGTCCAAGTGCCTGCTAGGGGACGTACATAGTCCAAGTGCCCGCTAGGTAACCTAGATAGTCCAAGTGCCCGCCAAGGTATGTACATAGTTCAAGTGCCCTCTAGGTAACCTAGATTGTCCAAGTGTCCGCTAGTTAAACTACATAGTCCAAGTGCCCGCTTGGTAACCTAGATAGTCCAAGGTCCTGCTAGTTAACCTACATAGTCCAATGCCCGATAGGGAACCTACATAGTCCAAGTGCCCGCTGAGGAACCTACATAGTCCAAGTGCCCGATAGGGAACCTACATATTCCAAGTGCCCGTTAGGGAACCTATATAGTCCAAGTGCCCACTAGGGAGCCTACATAGTAAAAGTGCCCGCTAGGTAACCTGCTTTGTGCAAGTGCCCGCTAGTTAACCTAGATAGTCCAAGTGCCCGCTAGTTAACCTAGATAGTCGAAGTGCCCAATAGTTAACCTACATAGTCCAAGGTCAGCTAGTTAACCTAGATAGTTCAAGTTCCCACTAGTTAACCTACATAGTCCAAGGCCCCGCTAGTTAACCTAGATATTCCATGTGCCCGCTAGTTAACCTAGATCGTCCAAGTGTATGCTAGGTAACCTACATAGTCCAAGTGCCCGTTAGGGAACCTAGATAGTCCAAGTGCCCGTAGGGAAACTATATAGTCCAAGTGCCCGCTAGGGAGCCTACATAGTAAAAGTGCCCGCTAGGGAACCTGCTTTGTGCAAGTGCCCGCTAGTTAACCTAGATAGTCCAAGTGCCCGCTAGTTAACCTAGATAGTCGAAGTGCCCAATAGTTAACCTATTAGTCCAAGGTCAGCTAGTTAACCTAGATAGTCCAAGTGCCTGCTAGTTAACCTACATAGTCCAAGGGCCCGCTAGTTAACCTAGATATTCCAAATGCCCGCTAGTTAACCTAGATCGTCCAAGTGTATGCTAGTTAACCTACATAGTCCAAGTTCCCGTTAGGTAACCTAGATAGTACAAGTGCCCGCTAGTAAACCTAGATAGTATAAGGGCCCGTTAGTTAATCTAGATAGTCCAAGTGCCCACTAGTTAACCTAGATAGTCCAAGTGCCCGCTAGTTAACCTAGATCGTCTAAGTGCTCGCTAGTTAACCTAGATAATCCAAGTGCCCGCTAGTTAACCTACATAGTCCAAGTGCCCGCTAGGTAACCTAGATAGTCCAAGGTCCTGCTAGTTAACCTACATAGTCCAATGCCCGATAGGGAACCTACATAGTCCAAGTGCCCCCCGAGGAACCTACATTGTCCAAGTGCCCGATAGGGAACCTACATATTCCAAGTGCCCGTTACGGAACCTAGATAGTCCAAGTGCCCGCTAGGGAACCTACATACTCAAAATGCCCGCTAGGGAACCTGCATTGTACAAGTGCCCGCTAATTTACCTAGATATTCCACGTGCCCGCTAGTTAACCTAGATAGTCCAAGTGCCCGATAGTTAACCTACATAGTCCAAGTGCCTGATAGGGAACGTACATAGTCCAAGTGCCCGCAGAGGAACCTACATAGTCCAAGTGCCCGTTAGGGAACCTAGATAGTCCAAGTGCCCGTAGGGAAACTATATAGTCCAAGTGCCCGCTAGGGAACCTGCTTTGTGCAAGTGCCCGCTAGTTAACCTAGATAGTCCAAGTGCCCGCTAGTTAACCTAGATAGTCGAAGTGCCCAATAGTTAACCTATTAGTCCAAGGTCAGCTAGTTAACCTAGATAGTCCAAGTGCCTGCTAGTTAACCTACATAGTCCAAGGGCCCGCTAGTTAACCTAGATATTCCAAGTGCCCGCTAGTTAACCTAGATCGTCCAAGTGTATGCTAGTTAACCTACATAGTCCAAGTTCCCGTTAGGTAACCTAGATAGTACAAGTGCCCGCAAGGTAACCTTCATAGTCCAAGTGCCCGCTAGGTAACCTAGATATTCCAAGTTCCTCTTAGCTAACCTAGATAATCCAAGTGCCCGCTAGGTAACCTACATAGTCCAAGTGCCATTTCGTTAACCTAGATAGTCCAAGTGCCTGCTAGGTAACCTACATAGTCCAAGTGCCCACTAGGTAACCTAAATAATCCAAATGCCCACTAGGGAAACTACATAGTCCAAGTGCCCGCTAGTTAACCTAGATAGTCCAAGTGCCCGCTAGTAAACCTAGATAGTATTAGGGCCCGTTAGTTAATCTAGATAGTCCAAGTGCCCGCTAGTTAACCTAGATAGTCCAAGTGCCCGCTAGTTAACCTACATAGTCCAAGGGCCCTCTAGTTAACCTAGATAGTCCAAGTGCCTGCTAGGGGAAGTACATAGTCCAAGTGCCCGCTAGGTAACCTAGATAGTCCAAGTGCCCGCTAGTGAACCTACATTGTCCAAGTGCCTGCTAGTTAACCTACATAGTCCAAGGCCCCGCTAGTTAACCTAGATATTCCAAGTGCCCGCTAGTTAACCTAGATCGTCCAAGTGTATGCTAGTTAACCTGCATAGTCCAAGTTCCCGTTAGGTAACCTAGATAGTACAAGTCCCCGCAAGGTAACCTCCATAGTCCAAGTGCCCGCTAGGTTACCTAGATATTCCAAGTTCCTGTTAGCTAACCTAGATAATCCAAGTGCCCGCTAGGTAACCTACATAGTCCAAGTGCCATTTCGTTAACCTAGATAGTCCAAGTGCCTGCTTGGCAACCTACATAGTCCAAGTGCCCACTAGGTAACCTAAATAATCCAAATGCCCACTAGGGAAACTACATAGTCCAAGTGCCCGCTAGTTAACCTAGGTAGTCCAAGTGCCCGCTAGTAAACCTAGATAGTATAAGGGCCCGTTAGTTAATCTAGATAGTCCAAGTGCCCGCTTGTTAACCTACATAGTCCAAGGGCCCTCTAGTTAACCTAGATAGTCCAAGTGCCTGCTAGGGGACGTACATAGTCCAAGTGCCCGCTAGGTAACCTAGATAGTCCAAGTGCCCGCCAAGGTATGTACATAGTTCAAGTGCCCTCTAGGTAACCTAGATTGTCCAAGTGTCCGCTAGTTAAACTACATAGTCCAAGTGCCCGCTTGGTAACCTAGATAGTCCAAGGTCCTGCTAGTTAACCTACATAGTCCAATGCCCGATAGGGAACCTACATAGTCCAAGTGCCCGCTGAGGAACCTACATAGTCCAAGTGCCCGATAGGGAACCTACATATTCCAAGTGCCCGTTAGGGAACCTATATAGTCCAAGTGCCCACTAGGGAGCCTACATAGTAAAAGTGCCCGCTAGGTAACCTGCTTTGTGCAAGTGCCCGCTAGTTAACCTAGATAGTCCAAGTGCCCGCTAGTTAACCTAGATAGTCGAAGTGCCCAATAGTTAACCTACATAGTCCAAGGTCAGCTAGTTAACCTAGATAGTTCAAGTTCCCGCTAGTTAACCTACATAGTCCAAGGCCCCGCTAGTTAACCTAGATATTCCATGTGCCCGCTAGTTAACCTAGATCGTCCAAGTGTATGCTAGGTAACCTACATAGTCCAAGTGCCCGTTAGGGAACCTAGATAGTCCAAGTGCCCGTAGGGAAACTATATAGTCCAAGTGCCCGCTAGGGAGCCTACATAGTAAAAGTGCCCGCTAGGGAACCTGCTTTGTGCAAGTGCCCGCTAGTTAACCTAGATAGTCCAAGTGCCCGCTAATTAACCTAGATAGTCGAAGTGCCCAATAGTTAACCTATTAGTCCAAGGTCAGCTAGTTAACCTAGATAGTCCAAGTGCCTGCTAGTTAACCTACATAGTCCAAGGGCCCGCTAGTTAACCTAGATATTCCAAGTGCCCGCTAGTTAACCTAGATCGTCCAAGTGTATGCTAGTTAACCTACATAGTCCAAGTTCCCGTTAGGTAACCTAGATAGTACAAGTGCCCGCAAGGTAACCTTCATAGTCCAAGTGCCCGCTAGGTAACCTAGATATTCCAAGTTCCTCTTAGCTAACCTAGATAATCCAAGTGCCCGCTAGGTAACCTACATAGTCCAAGTGCCATTTCGTTAACCTAGATAGTCCAAGTGCCTGCTAGGTAACCTACATAGTCCAAGTGCCCACTAGGTAACCTAAATAATCCAAATGCCCACTAGGGAAACTACATAGTCCAAGTGCCCGCTAGTTAACCTAGATAGTCCAAGTGCCCGCTAGTAAACCTAGATAGTATAAGGGCCCGTTAGTTAATCTAGATAGTCCAAGTGCCCGCTAGTTAACCTAGATAGTCCAAGTGCCCGCTAGTTAACCTACATAGTCCAAGGGCCCTCTAGTTAACCTAGATAGTCCAAGTGCCTGCTAGGGGACGTACATAGTCCAAGTGCCCGCTAGGTAACCTAGATAGTCCAAGTGCCCGCTAGTTAACCTACATTGTCCAAGTGCCTGCTAGTTAACCTACATAGTCCAAGGCCCCGCTAGTTAACCTAGATATTCCAAGTGCCCGCTAGTTAACCTAGATAGTCCAAGTGTATGCTAGTTAACCTACATAGTCCAAGTTCCCGTTAGGTAACCTAGATAGTACAAGTCCCCGCAAGGTAACCTCCATAGTCCAAGTGCCCGCTAGGTTACCTAGATATTCCAAGTTCCTGTTAGCTAACCTAGATAATCCAAGTGCCCGCTAGGTAACCTACATAGTCCAAGTGCCATTTCGTTAACCTAGATAGTCCAAGTGCCTGCTAGGCAACCTACATAGTCCAAGTGCCCACTAGGTAACCTAAATAATCCAAATGCCCACTAGGGAAACTACATAGTCCAAGTGCCTGCTAGTTAACCTAGATAGTCCAAGTGCCCGCTAGTAAACCTAGATAGTATAAGGGCCCGTTAGTTAATCTAGATAGTCCAAGTGCCCGCTAGTTAACCTACATAGTCCAAGGGCCCTCTAGTTAACCTAGATAGTCCAAGTGCCTGCTAGGGGATATACATAGTCCAAGTGCCCGCTAGGTAACCTAGATAGTCCAAGTGCCCGCTAGTGAACCTACATTGTCCAAGTGCCTGCTAGTTAACCTACATAGTCCAAGGCCCCGCTAGTTAACCTAGATATTCCAAGTGCCCGCTAGTTAACCTAGATCGTCCAAGTGTATGCTAGTTAACCTACATAGTCCAAGTTCCCGTTAGGTAACTTAGATAGTACAAGTCCCCGCAAGGTAACCTCCATAGTCCAAGTGCCCGCTAGGTTACCTAGATATTCCAAGTTCCTGTTAGCTAACCTAGATAATCCAAGTGCCCGCTAGGTAACCTACATAGTCCAAGTGCCATTTCGTTAACCTAGATAGTCCAAGTGCCTGCTAGGCAACCTATATAGTCCAAGTGCCCACTAGGTAACCTAAATAATCCAAATGCCCACTAGGGAAACTACATAGTCCAAGTGCCCGCTAGTTAACCTAGATAGTCCAAGTGCCCGCTAGTAAACCTAGATAGTATAAGGGCCCGTTAGTTAATCTAGATAGTCCAAGTGCCCGCTTGTTAACCTACATAGTCCAAGGGCCCTCTAGTTAACCTAGATAGTCCAAGTGCCTGCTAGGGGACGTACATAGTCCAAGTGCCCGCTAGGTAACCTAGATAGTCCAAGTGCCCGCCAAGGTATGTACATAGTTCAAGTGCCCTCTAGGTAACCTAGATTGTCCAAGTGTCCGCTAGTTAAACTACATAGTCCAAGTGCCCGCTTGGTAACCTAGATAGTCCAAGGTCCTGCTAGTTAACCTACATAGTCCAATGCCCGATAGGGAACCTACATAGTCCAAGTGCCCGCTGAGGAACCTACATAGTCCAAGTGCCCGATAGGGAACCTACATATTCCAAGTGCCCGTTAGGGAACCTATATAGTCCAAGTGCCCACTAGGGAGCCTACATAGTAAAAGTGCCCGCTAGGTAGCCTGCTTTGTGCAAGTGCCCGCTAGTTAACCTAGATAGTCCAAGTGCCCGCTAGTTAACCTAGATAGTCGAAGTGCCCAATAGTTAACCTACATAGTCCAAGGTCAGCTAGTTAACCTAGATAGTTCAAGTTCCCGCTAGTTAACCTACATAGTCCAAGTCCCGCTAGTTAACCTAGATATTCCATGTGCCCGCTAGTTAACCTAGATCGTCCAAGTGTATGCTAGGTAACCTACATAGTCCAAGTCCCGTTAGGTAACCTAGATAGTACAAGTCACCGCAATGTAACCTCCATAGTCCAAGTGCCCGCTAGGTTACCTAGATATTACAAGTTCCTGTTAGCTAACCTAGATAATTCAAGTGCCCGCTAGGTAACCTACATAGTCCAAGTGCCATTTCGTTAACCTAGATTGTCCAAGTGCCTGCTAGGTAACCTACATAGTCCAAGGTCCCGCTAGGTAACCTATATAGTCCAAGTCCCCGCTAAGAAATCAAGATAGTCCAAGTGCCCGTTAGGAAACCTAGATATTCCAAGTGCCCGCTAGGTAACCTAAATAGTCCAAGTTCCTGCTAGGTAACCTAGATAGTCCAAGTGCCCGTTACCTAACCTACATAATCCAATTGCCCGCTATGCAACATACATAGTCCAAGTGCCCATTGGTTAACCTAGAAGTCCAAGTGCAAGCTAGGTAACCGGAACTGTCCAAGTGCCCGCTAGTTTACCTACATAGCCCAAGGTCCTGCTAGTTAACCTACATAGTCCAATGCCCGATAGGGAACCTACATAGTCCAAGTGCCCGCTGAGGAACCTACATATTCCAAGTGCCCGTTAGGGAACCTAGATAATAAGTGCCTGCTAGGTGACTTACATACTCAAAATGCCCGCTAGGGAACCTGCATTGTACAAGTGCCCGCTAATTAACCTAGATGTTCCACGTGCCCGCTAGTTAACCTAGATAGTCCAAGTGCCCGATAGTTAACCTACATAGTCCAAGGTCAGCTAGTTAACCTAGATAGTCCAAGTTCCCGCTAGTTAACCTACATAGTCCAAGTGCCTGCTAGTTAACCTACATAGTCCAAGGGCCCGCTAGTTAACCTAGATATTCCAAGTGCCCGCTAGTTAACCTAGATCCTCCAAGTGTATGCTAGTTAACCTACATAGTCCAAGTTCCCGTTAGGTAACCTAGATAGTACAAGTGCCCGCAAGGTAACCTCCATAGTCCAAGTGCCTGCTAGGTAACCTAGATATTCCAAGTTCCTGTTAGCTAACCTAGATAATACAAGTGCCCGCTAGGTAACCTACATAGTCCAAGTGCCCGTAGGGAACCTAGATAGTCCAAGTGCCCGCTAGGGAACCTACATAGTAAAAGTGCCCGCTAGGGAACCTGCTTTGTGCAAGTGCCCGCTAGTTAACCTAGATAGTCCAAGTGCCCAATAGTTAACCTACATAGTCCAAGGTCAGCTAGTTAACCTAGATAGTCCAAATTCCCGCTAGTTAACCTACATAGTCCAAGTGCCTGCTAGTTAACCTACATAGTCCAAGGGCCCGCTAGTTAACCTAGATATTCCAAGTGCCCGCTAGTTAACCTAGATCGTCCAAGTGTATGCTAGTTAACCTACATAGTCCAAGTTCCCGTTAGGTAACCTAGATAGTACAAGTGCCCGCAAGGTAACCTCCATAGTCCAAGTGCCTGCTAGGTAACCTAGATATTCCAAGTTCCTGTTAGCTATCCAAGATAATACAAGTGCCCGCTAGGTAACCTACATAGTCCTAGTGCCATTTCGTTAACCTAGATAGTCCAAGTGCCTGCTAGGTAACCTACATAGTCCAAGTGCCCACTAGGTAACCTAAATAATCCAAAGCCCACTAGGGAAACTACATAGTCCAAGAGCCTGCTAGTTAACCTAGATAGTCCAAGTGCCCGCTAGTAAACCTAGATAGTATAAGGGCCCGTTAGTTAACCTAGATAGTCCAAGTGCCCGCTAGTTAACCTAGATCGTCTAAGTGCCCGCCAGTTATCCTAGATAATCCAAGTGCCCGCTAGTTAACCTACATAGTCCAAGGGCCCTCTAGTTAACCTAGATAGTCCAAGTGCCCGCTAGGGGACGTACATAGTCCAAGTGCCCGCTAGGTAACCTAGATAGTCCAAGTGCCCGCCAAGGTATGTACATAGTTCAAGTGCCCGCTTGGTAACCTAGATTGTCCAAGTGTCCGCTAGTTAAACTACATAGTCCAAGTGCCCGCTAGGTATCTTAGATAGTCCAAGGTCCTGCTAGTTAACCTACATAGTCCAATGCCCAATAGGGAACCTACATAGTCCAAGTGCCCGCTGAGGAACCTACATAGTCCAAGTGCCCGATAGCGAACCTATATATTCCAAGTGCCCGTTAGGGAACTTATATAGTCCAAGTGCCCGCCAGGGAACCTACATACTCAAAATGCCCGCTAGGGAACCTGCATTGTACAAGTGCACGCTAATTAACTTAGATAGTCCACGTGCCCTCCAGTTAACCTAGATAGTCCAAGTGCCCGATATTTAACCTACATAGTCCAAGAGCCTGATAGGGAACCTACATAGTCCAAGTGCCCGCAGAGGAACCTACATAGTCCAAGTGCCCGTTAGGGAACCTAGGTAGTCCAAGTGCCCGTAGGGAACCTAGATAGTCCAAGTGCCCGCTAGGGAACCTACATAGTAAAAGTGCCCGCTAGGGAACCTGCTTTGTGCAAGTGCCCGCTAGTTAACATAGATAGTCCAAGTGCCCGCTAGTTAACCTAGATAGTCCAAGTGCCCGATAGTTAACCTACATAGACCAAGGTCAGCTAGTTAACCTAGATAGTCCAAGTTCCCGCTAGTTAACCTACATAGTCCAAGTGCCTGCTAGTTAACCTACATAGTCCAAGGGCCCGCTAGTTAACCTAGATATTCCAAGTGCCCGCTAGTTAACCTAGATCCTCCAAGTGTATGCTAGTTAACCTACATAGTCCAAGTTCCCGTTAGGTAACCTAGATAGTACAATTGCCCGCAAGGTAACCTCCATAGTCCAAGTGCCTGCTAGGTAACCTAGATATTCCAAGTTCCTGTTAGCTAACCTAGATAATACAAGTGCCCGCTAGGTAACCTACATAGTCCTAGTGCCATTTCGTTAACCTAGATAGTCCAAGTGCCCGTTCGCTAACCTAGATAGTCCAAGTGCCCGCTAGGTAACCTAGACAGTCCAAGTGCCTGCTAGTTAACCTACATAGTCCAATGCCCAATAGGGAACCTACATAGTCCAAGTGACCGGTGAGGAACCTACATAATCCAAGTGCCCGTTAGCGAAACTATATATTCCAAGTGCCCGTTAGGGAACTTATATAGTCCAAGTGCCCGCTAGGGAACCTACATACTCAAAATGCCCGCTAGGGAACCTGCATTGTACAAGTGCCCGCTAATTAACTTAGATAGTCCACGTGCCCTCTAGTTAACCTAGATAGTCCAAGTGCCCGATATTTAACCTACATAGTCCAAGAGCCTGATAGGGAACCTACATAGTCCAAGTGCCCGCAGAGGAACCTACATAGTCCAAGTGCCCGTTAGGGATCCTAGATAGTCCAAGTGCCCGTAGGGAACCTAGATAGTCCAAGTGCCCGCTAGGGAACCTACATAGTAAAAGTGCCCGCTAGGGAACCTGCTTTGTGCAAGTGCCCGCTAGTTAACATAGATAGTCCAAGTGCCCGCTAGTTAACCTAGATAGTCCAAGTGCCCGATAGTTAACCTACATAGTCCAAGGTCAGCTAGTTAACCTAGATAGTCCAAGTTCCCGCTAGTTAACCTACATAGTCCAAGTGCCTGCTAGTTAACCTACATAGTCCAAGGGCCCGCTAGTTAACCTAGATATTCCAAGTGCCCACTAGTTAACCTAGATCGTCCAAGTGTATGCTAGTTAACCTACATAGTCCAAGTTCCCGTTAGGTAACCTAGATAGTACAATTGCCCGCAAGGTAACCTCCATAGTCCAAGTGCCTGCTAGGTAACCTAGATATTCCAAGTTCCTGTTAGCTAACCTAGATAATACAAGTGCCCGCTAGGTAACCTACATAGTCCTAGTGCCATTTCGTTAACCTAGATAGTCCAAGTGCCCGTTCGCTAACCTAGATAGTCCAAGTGCCCGCTAGGTAACCTAGACAGTCCAAGTGCCTGCTAGGTAACCTACATAGTCCAAATGCCCGTTCGTTAACCTACATAGTCCAAGGGCCCACTATTTAACTTAGATCGTCCAAGTGCCTCGGTTAACCTACATAGTCCAAGTGCCCGCAAGGTGACCTATAAAATCCAAGTTCCATCTATGTAACCTAGATAGTCCAAGGGCCCGCTAGTTAACCTACATAGTCCAAGTGCCCGCTAGGTAAACTAGATATCCAAATTCCCGCTAAGGAACCTACATAGTCCAAGTGCACGCTAGTTAACCCAGATAGTCCAAGTGCCCGCTAGTTAACCTAGATAGTCCAAGTGCCGCTAGGTAACCTATATAGTGCAAGTGTCCCCTAGTTAACCTACATAGTCCAAGTGCCCGCTAGTTAACATAGATAGTCCAAGTGCCCGCTAGGGAACGTACATAGTCCAAGTGCCCGTTAGGTAACCTAGATAGTGCAAGTGCCCGGTAGTTAACCTACATAGCCCAAGTGCCCGCTAGGTTACCTAGATAGTCCAAGGGCGCGCTAGTTAACCTACATAGTCCAAGTGCCCGTTAGTTAACTTACATAGTTCAAGTGTCCGTAAGGAACATATATAGTCCAAGTGCCCGCTAGGGAACATACAGAGTCTAAGTGCCCGCTAGGGAACCTACGTAGTCCAAGTGCCCGCTAGGGAATCTACATAGTCCAAGGGCCCGCTAGTTAACGTAGATAGTCCAAGTGCCGCTAGTTAATCTACATAGTTCAAGGGACCGCTAGTTAACCTACATAGTCCAAGTACCGGCTAGTTAACCTAGATCGTCCAAGTGTCCGCTAGTTAACCTACATAGTACAAGTGCCCGCTAGGGAACCTACATAGTCCAAGTGCCTGCTAGGGAACCTACATAGTCCAAGTGCCCACTCTGGAACATACATAGTCCAAGTGCCCGCCTGGGAATCTACATAGTCCAAGGGCCCGCTAGTTAACGAAGATACTCCAAGTGCCTCTAGTTAATCTACATAGTTTAAGGGCCCGCAAGTTAACCTACATAGTCCAAGTATCCGCTAGTCAACCTAGATCGTCCAAGTGACCGCTAGTTAACTTACATAGTCCAAGGGCCCGCTAGTTAACCTACATAGTCCAAGGGCCCGCTAGTTAACGTACATCGTCCAAGGGCCCGCTAGTTAACCTACGTAGTCCAAGTGCCCCCTAGTTAACCTACATACTCCATGTGCCCGCTAGGTAACCTAGACAGTTCAAGTGAGCACTAGGTTACCTACATAGTCCAAGTGCCCGTTCGTTTACCTACATAATCCAAGTGCCCGCTAGGTAACCAATATAGTCCAAATGCTCGCTAGGGACCCTAATAGTCCAAATGTCCGCTAGTTAACCTAGATAGTCCAAGTGCTCGCTATTTAACATAGATAGTCCAAGTGCCCACTAGTTAACCTAGATAGACCAAGTGCCTGCTAGGGAACCTATCTAGTCCAAGTACCCGATAGGGAACCTACATAGTCCAAGTGCCCGCTAGATAACATAGATAGTCCAAGTACCCGCTAGGAAACGTACATATTCCAAGTGCCCGCTAGGGAACGTACATAGTCCAAGTGCCCGCTAGGTAACCTAGATAGTCCAAGTGCCCGCTAGTAAATCTAGATAGTATAAGGGCCCGCTATTTAACCTAGATAGTCCAAGTGCCCGCTAGTTAACCTAGATCGTCTAAGTGCCCGCTAGTTAACCTTGATAATCCAAGTGCCCGCTAGTTAACCTACATAGTACAAGGGCCTTCTAGTTAACCTAATTAGTCCAAGTGCCCTCTAGGGGACGTACATAGTCCCAGTGCCCGCTAGGTAAACTAGATATCCAAATTCTCGCTAAGGAACCTACATAGTCCAAGTGCACGCTAGTTAACCCAGATATTCCAAGTGCCCGCTAGTTAACCTAGATAGTCCAAGTGCCGCTAGGTAACCTATATAGAGCAAGTGTCCCCTAGTTAACCTACATAGTACAAGTTCCCGCTAGGGAACCTACATAGTCCAAGTGCCTGCTAGGGAACCTACATAGTCCAAGTGCCCGCTCTGGAACATACATAGTCCAAGTGCCCGCTAGGGAATCTACATAGTCCAAGGGCCCGCTAGTTAACGTAGATACTCCAAGTGCCTCTAGTTAATCTACATAGTCTAAGGGCCCGCAAGTTAACCTACATAGTCCAAGTATCCGCTAGTTAACCTAGATCGTCCAAGTGCCCGCTAGTTAACTTACATAGTCCAAGGGCCCGCTAGTTAACCTACATAGTCCAAGGGCCCGCTAGTTAACCTACATCGTACAAGGGGCCACCAGTCAACCTATGTAGTCCAAGTGCCCCCTAGTTAACCTACATACTCCAAGTGCCCGCTAGGTAACCTAGACAGTTCAAGTGAGCACTAGGTTACCTACATAGTCCAAGTGCCCGTTCGTTTACCTACATAATCCAAGTGCCCGCTAGGTAACCAATATAGTCCAAATGCCCGCTAGGGACCCTAATAGTCCAAATGCCCGCTAGTTAACCTAGATAGTCCAAGTGCTCGCTACTTAACATAGATAGTCCAAGTGCCCACTAGTTAACCTAGATAGACCAAGTGCCCGCTAGGGAACTTATCTAGTCCAAGTGCCCGATAGGGAACCTACATAGTCCAAGTGCCCGCTAGATAACATAGATAGTCCAAGTACCCGCTAGGAAACGTACATAGGCCATGTGCCCGCTAGGGAACGTTCATAGTCCAAGTGCCCGCTAGGTAACCTGGATAGTCCAAATGCCCGCTAGGGAACCCACATAGTCCAAGTGCCCGTTACGTAACCTAGATAGTCCAAATGCCCGCTAGGGAACCCACATAGTCCAAGTGCCCGCTAGGGAACTTACATAGTCCAAGGGCCCGCTAGGGAACCTACATAGTCCAAGTGCCCGTTAGTTAACCTAGATAGTCCAAGTTCCCGCTAGGTAACCTAAATATTCCAAGTGCCCGTTACCTAACCTAGATAATCCAATTGCCCGCTATGCAACATACATAGTCCAAGTGCCCATTCGTTAACCTAGAAATCCAAGTGCCCGCTAGGTAACCGGGACTGTCCAAGTGCCCGCTAGGTTACCTACATAGTCCAAATGCCCGCTAATTAACCTACATAGTCCAAGTGCCCGCTAGGTAACCTAGATAGTGCAAGTGCCCGCTAGGTAACCTACATATTCCAAGTGCCCGCTAGTTAACCTAGATAGTCCAAGTGCCCGTTCGTTAACCTAGATAGTCCAAGTGCCCGCTAGGTAACCTAGACAGTCCAAGTGCCTGCTAGGTAACCTACATAGTCCAAATGCCCGTTCGTTAACCTACATAGACCAAGAGCCCACTATTTAACTTAGATCGTCCAAGTGCCTCGGTTAACCTACATAGTCCAAGTGCCCGCAAGGTGACCTATAAAATCCAAGTTCCATCTATGTAACCTAGATAGTCCAAGGGCCCGCTAGTTAACCTACATAGTCCAAGTGCCCGCTAGGTAAACTAGATATCCAAATTCCCGCTAAGGAACCTACATAGTCCAAGTGCACGCTAGTTAACCCAGATAGTCCAAGTGCCCGCTAGTTAACCTAGATAGTCCAAGTGCCGCTAGGTAACCTATATAGTGCAAGTGTCCCCTAGTTAACCTACATAGTCCAAGTGCCCGCTAGTTAACATAGATAGTCCAAGTGCCCGCTAGGGAACGTACATAGTCCAAGTGCCCGTTAGGTAACCTAGATAGTGCAAGTGCCCGGTAGTTAACCTACATAGCCCAAGTGCCCGCTAGGTTACCTAGATAGTCCAAGGGCGCGCTAGTTAACCAACATAGTCCAAGTGCCCGTTAGTTAACTTACATAGTTCAAGTGTCCATAAGGAACATATATAGTCCAAGTGCCCGCTAGGGAACATACAGAGTCTAAGTGCCCGCTAGGGAACCTACGTAGTCCAAGTGCCCGCTAGGGAATCTACATAGTCCAAGGGCCCGCTAGTTAACGTAGATAGTCCAAGTGCCGCTAGTTAATCTACATAGTTCAAGGGACCGCTAGTTAACCTACATAGTCCAAGTACCGGCTAGTTAACCTAGATCGTCCAAGTGTCCGCTAGTTAACCTACATAGTACAAGTGCCCGCTAGGGAACCTACATAGTCCAAGTGCCCGCTCTGGAACATACATAGTCCAAGTGCCCGCCAGGGAATCTACATAGTCCAAGGGCCCGCTAGTTAACGTAGATACTCCAACTGCCTCTAGTTAATCTACATAGTTTAAGGGCCCGCAAGTTAACCTACATAGTCTAAGTATCCGCTAGTTAACCTAGATCGTCCAAGTGCCCGCTAGTTAACTTACATAGTCCAAGGGCCCGCTAGTTAACCTACATAGTCCAAGGGCCCGCTAGTTAACCTACATCGTCCAAGTGCCTGCTAGTTAACCTACATAGTCCAAGGCCCCGCTAGTTAACCTAGATATTCCAAGTGCCCGCTAGTTAACCTAGATCGTCCAAGTGTATGCTAGTTAACCTACATAGTCCAAGTTCCCGTTAGGTAACTTAGATAGTACAAGTCCCCGCAAGGTAACCTCCATAGTCCAAGTGCCCGCTAGGTTACCTAGATATTCCAAGTTCCTGTTAGCTAACCTAGATAATCCAAGTGCCCGCTAGGTAACCTACATAGTCCAAGTGCCATTTCGTTAACCTAGATAGTCCAAGTGCCCGCTAGGTAACCTAGATAGTCCAAGTGCCCGCCAAGGTATGTACATAGTTCAAGTGCCCTCTAGGTAACCTAGATTGTCCAAGTGTCCGCTAGTTAAACTACATAGTCCAAGTGCCCGCTTGGTAACCTAGATAGTCCAAGGTCCTGCTAGTTAACCTACATAGTCCAATGCCCGATAGGGAACCTACATAGTCCAAGTGCCCGCTGAGGAACCTACATAGTCCAAGTGCCCGATAGGGAACCTACATATTCCAAGTGCCCGTTAGGGAACCTATATAGTCCAAGTGCCCACTAGGGAGCCTACATAGTAAAAGTGCCCGCTAGGTAACCTGCTTTGTGCAAGTGCACGCTAGTTAACCTAGATAGTCCAAGTGCCCGCTAGTTAACCTAGATAGTCGAAGTGCCCAATAGTTAACCTACATAGTCCAAGGTCAGCTAGTTAACCTAGATAGTCCAAGTTCCCGCTAGTTAACCTACATAGTCCAAGTGCCTGCTAGTTAACCTACATAGTCCAAGGGCCCGCTAGTTAACCTAGATATTCCAAGTGCCCGCTAGTTAACCTAGATCCTCCAAGTGTATGCTAGTTAACCTACATAGTCCAAGTTCCCGTTAGGTAACCTAGATAGTACAAGTGCCCGCAAGGTAACCTCCATAGTCCAAGTGCCTGCTAGGTAACCTAGATATTCCAAGTTCCTGTTACCTAACCTAGATAATACAAGTGCCCGCTAGGTAACCTACATAGTCCAAGTGCCCGTAGGGAACCTAGATAGTCCAAGTGCCCGCTAGGGAACCTACATAGTAAAAGTGCCCGCTAGGGAACCTGCTTTGTGCAAGTGCCCGCTAGTTAACCTAGATAGTCCAAGTGCCCAATAGTTAACCTACATAGTCCAAGGTCAGCTAGTTAACCTAGATAGTCCAAATTCCCGCTAGTTAACCTACATAGTCCAAGTGCCTGCTAGTTAACCTACATAGTCCAAGGGCCCGCTAGTTAACCTAGATATTCCAAGTGCCCGCTAGTTAACCTAGATCGTCCAAGTGTATGCTAGTTAACCTACATAGTCCAAGTTCCCGTTAGGTAACCTAGATAGTACAAGTGCCCGCAAGGTAACCTCCATAGTCCAAGTGCCTGCTAGGTAACCTAGATATTCCAAGTTCCTGTTAGCTATCCAAGATAATACAAGTGCCCGCTAGGTAACCTACATAGTCCTAGTGCCATTTCGTTAACCTAGATAGTCCAAGTGCCTGCTAGGTAACCTACATAGTCCAAGTGCCCACTAGGTAACCTAAATAATCCAAAGCCCACTAGGGAAACTACATAGTCCAAGAGCCTGCTAGTTAACCTAGATAGTCCAAGTGCCCGCTAGTAAACCTAGATAGTATAAGGGCCCGTTAGTTAACCTAGATAGTCCAAGTGCCCGCTAGTTAACCTAGATCGTCTAAGTGCCCGCCAGTTATCCTAGATAATCCAAGTGCCCGCTAGTTAACCTACATAGTCCAAGGGCCCTCTAGTTAACCTAGATAGTCCAAGTGCCCGCTAGGGGACGTACATAGTCCAAGTGCCCGCTAGGTAACCTAGATAGTCCAAGTGCCCGCCAAGGTATGTACATAGTTCAAGTGCCCGCTTGGTAACCTAGATTGTCCAAGTGTCCGCTAGTTAAACTACATAGTCCAAGTGCCCGCTAGGTATCTTAGATAGTCCAAGGTCCTGCTAGTTAACCTACATAGTCCAATGCCCAATAGGGAACCTACATAGTCCAAGTGCCCGCTGAGGAACCTACATAGTCCAAGTGCCCGATAGCGAACCTATATATTCCAAGTGCCCGTTAGGGAACTTATATAGTCCAAGTGCCCGCCAGGGAACCTACATACTCAAAATGCCCGCTAGGGAACCTGCATTGTACAAGTGCACGCTAATTAACTTAGATAGTCCACGTGCCCTCCAGTTAACCTAGATAGTCCAAGTGCCCGATATTTAACCTACATAGTCCAAGAGCCTGATAGGGAACCTACATAGTCCAAGTGCCCGCAGAGGAACCTACATAGTCCAAGTGCCCGTTAGGGAACCTAGGTAGTCCAAGTGCCCGTAGGGAACCTAGATAGTCCAAGTGCCCGCTAGGGAACCTACATAGTAAAAGTGCCCGCTAGGGAACCTGCTTTGTGCAAGTGCCCGCTAGTTAACATAGATAGTCCAAGTGCCCGCTAGTTAACCTAGATAGTCCAAGTGCCCGATAGTTAACCTACATAGACCAAGGTCAGCTAGTTAACCTAGATAGTCCAAGTTCCCGCTAGTTAACCTACATAGTCCAAGTGCCTGCTAGTTAACCTACATAGTCCAAGGGCCCGCTAGTTAACCTAGATATTCCAAGTGCCCGCTAGTTAACCTAGATCCTCCAAGTGTATGCTAGTTAACCTACATAGTCCAAGTTCCCGTTAGGTAACCTAGATAGTACAATTGCCCGCAAGGTAACCTCCATAGTCCAAGTGCCTGCTAGGTAACCTAGATATTCCAAGTTCCTGTTAGCTAACCTAGATAATACAAGTGCCCGCTAGGTAACCTACATAGTCCTAGTGCCATTTCGTTAACCTAGATAGTCCAAGTGCCCGTTCGCTAACCTAGATAGTCCAAGTGCCCGCTAGGTAACCTAGACAGTCCAAGTGCCTGCTAGTTAACCTACATAGTCCAATGCCCAATAGGGAACCTACATAGTCCAAGTGACCGGTGAGGAACCTACATAATCCAAGTGCCCGTTAGCGAAACTATATATTCCAAGTGCCCGTTAGGGAACTTATATAGTCCAAGTGCCCGCTAGGGAACCTACATACTCAAAATGCCCGCTAGGGAACCTGCATTGTACAAGTGCCCGCTAATTAACTTAGATAGTCCACGTGCCCTCTAGTTAACCTAGATAGTCCAAGTGCCCGATATTTAACCTACATAGTCCAAGAGCCTGATAGGGAACCTACATAGTCCAAGTGCCCGCAGAGGAACCTACATAGTCCAAGTGCCCGTTAGGGATCCTAGATAGTCCAAGTGCCCGTAGGGAACCTAGATAGTCCAAGTGCCCGCTAGGGAACCTACATAGTAAAAGTGCCCGCTAGGGAACCTGCTTTGTGCAAGTGCCCGCTAGTTAACATAGATAGTCCAAGTGCCCGCTAGTTAACCTAGATAGTCCAAGTGCCCGATAGTTAACCTACATAGTCCAAGGTCAGCTAGTTAACCTAGATAGTCCAAGTTCCCGCTAGTTAACCTACATAGTCCAAGTGCCTGCTAGTTAACCTACATAGTCCAAGGGCCCGCTAGTTAACCTAGATATTCCAAGTGCCCACTAGTTAACCTAGATCGTCCAAGTGTATGCTAGTTAACCTACATAGTCCAAGTTCCCGTTAGGTAACCTAGATAGTACAATTGCCCGCAAGGTAACCTCCATAGTCCAAGTGCCTGCTAGGTAACCTAGATATTCCAAGTTCCTGTTAGCTAACCTAGATAATACAAGTGCCCGCTAGGTAACCTACATAGTCCTAGTGCCATTTCGTTAACCTAGATAGTCCAAGTGCCCGTTCGCTAACCTAGATAGTCCAAGTGCCCGCTAGGTAACCTAGACAGTCCAAGTGCCTGCTAGGTAACCTACATAGTCCAAATGCCCGTTCGTTAACCTACATAGTCCAAGGGCCCACTATTTAACTTAGATCGTCCAAGTGCCTCGGTTAACCTACATAGTCCAAGTGCCCGCAAGGTGACCTATAAAATCCAAGTTCCATCTATGTAACCTAGATAGTCCAAGGGCCCGCTAGTTAACCTACATAGTCCAAGTGCCCGCTAGGTAAACTAGATATCCAAATTCCCGCTAAGGAACCTACATAGTCCAAGTGCACGCTAGTTAACCCAGATAGTCCAAGTGCCCGCTAGTTAACCTAGATAGTCCAAGTGCCGCTAGGTAACCTATATAGTGCAAGTGTCCCCTAGTTAACCTACATAGTCCAAGTGCCCGCTAGTTAACATAGATAGTCCAAGTGCCCGCTAGGGAACGTACATAGTCCAAGTGCCCGTTAGGTAACCTAGATAGTGCAAGTGCCCGGTAGTTAACCTACATAGCCCAAGTGCCCGCTAGGTTACCTAGATAGTCCAAGGGCGCGCTAGTTAACCTACATAGTCCAAGTGCCCGTTAGTTAACTTAAATAGTTCAAGTGTCCGTAAGGAACATATATAGTCCAAGTGCCCGCTAGGGAACATACAGAGTCTAAGTGCCCGCTAGGGAACCTACGTAGTCCAAGTGCCCGCTAGGGAATCTACATAGTCCAAGGGCCCGCTAGTTAACGTAGATAGTCCAAGTGCCGCTAGTTAATCTACATAGTTCAAGGGACCGCTAGTTAACCTACATAGTCCAAGTACCGGCTAGTTAACCTAGATCGTCCAAGTGTCCGCTAGTTAACCTACATAGTACAAGTGCCCGCTAGGGAACCTACATAGTCCAAGTGCCTGCTAGGGAACCTACATAGTCCAAGTGCCCACTCTGGAACATACATAGTCCAAGTGCCCGCCTGGGAATCTACATAGTCCAAGGGCCCGCTAGTTAACGAAGATACTCCAAGTGCCTCTAGTTAATCTACATAGTTTAAGGGCCCGCAAGTTAACCTACATAGTCCAAGTATCCGCTAGTCAACCTAGATCGTCCAAGTGACCGCTAGTTAACTTACATAGTCCAAGGGCCCGCTAGTTAACCTACATAGTCCAAGGGCCCGCTAGTTAACGTACATCGTCCAAGGGCCCGCTAGTTAACCTACGTAGTCCAAGTGCCCCCTAGTTAACCTACATACTCCAAGTGCCCGCTAGGTAACCTAGACAGTTCAAGTGAGCACTAGGTTACCTACATAGTCCAAGTGCCCGTTCGTTTACCTACATAATCCAAGTGCCCGCTAGGTAACCAATATAGTCCAAATGCTCGCTAGGGACCCTAATAGTCCAAATGTCCGCTAGTTAACCTAGATAGTCCAAGTGCTCGCTATTTAACATAGATAGTCCAAGTGCCCACTAGTTAACCTAGATAGACCAAGTGCCTGCTAGGGAACCTATCTAGTCCAAGTACCCGATAGGGAACCTACATAGTCCAAGTGCCCGCTAGATAACATAGATAGTCCAAGTACCCGCTAGGAAACGTACATATTCCAAGTGCCCGCTAGGGAACGTACATAGTCCAAGTGCCCGCTAGGTAACCTAGATAGTCCAAGTGCCCGCTAGTAAACCTAGATAGTATAAGGGCCCGCTATTTAACCTAGATAGTCCAAGTGCCCGCTAGTTAACCTAGATCGTCTAAGTGCCCGCTAGTTAACCTTGATAATCCAAGTGCCCGCTAGTTAACCTACATAGTACAAGGGCCTTCTAGTTAACCTAATTAGTCCAAGTGCCCTCTAGGGGACGTACATAGTCCCAGTGCCCGCTAGGTAAACTAGATATCCAAATTCTCGCTAAGGAACCTACATAGTCCAAGTGCACGCTAGTTAACCCAGATATTCCAAGTGCCCGCTAGTTAACCTAGATAGTCCAAGTGCCGCTAGGTAACCTATATAGAGCAAGTGTCCCCTAGTTAACCTACATAGTACAAGTTCCCGCTAGGGAACCTACATAGTCCAAGTGCCTGCTAGGGAACCTACATAGTCCAAGTGCCCGCTCTGGAACATACATAGTCCAAGTGCCCGCTAGGGAATCTACATAGTCCAAGGGCCCGCTAGTTAACGTAGATACTCCAAGTGCCTCTAGTTAATCTACATAGTCTAAGGGCCCGCAAGTTAACCTACATAGTCCAAGTATCCGCTAGTTAACCTAGATCGTCCAAGTGCCCGCTAGTTAACTTACATAGTCCAAGGGCCCGCTAGTTAACCTACATAGTCCAAGGGCCCGCTAGTTAACCTACATCGTACAAGGGGCCACCAGTCAACCTATGTAGTCCAAGTGCCCCCTAGTTAACCTACATACTCCAAGTGCCCGCTAGGTAACCTAGACAGTTCAAGTGAGCACTAGGTTACCTACATAGTCCAAGTGCCCGTTCGTTTACCTACATAATCCAAGTGCCCGCTAGGTAACCAATATAGTCCAAATGCCCGCTAGGGACCCTAATAGTCCAAATGCCCGCTAGTTAACCTAGATAGTCCAAGTGCTCGCTACTTAACATAGATAGTCCAAGTGCCCACTAGTTAACCTAGATAGACCAAGTGCCCGCTAGGGAACTTATCTAGTCCAAGTGCCCGATAGGGAACCTACATAGTCCAAGTGCCCGCTAGATAACATAGATAGTCCAAGTACCCGCTAGGAAACGTACATAGGCCATGTGCCCGCTAGGGAACGTTCATAGTCCAAGTGCCCGCTAGGTAACCTGGATAGTCCAAATGCCCGCTAGGGAACCCACATAGTCCAAGTGCCCGTTACGTAACCTAGATAGTCCAAATGCCCGCTAGGGAACCCACATAGTCCAAGTGCCCGCTAGGGAACTTACATAGTCCAAGGGCCCGCTAGGGAACCTACATAGTCCAAGTGCCCGTTAGTTAACCTAGATAGTCCAAGTTCCCGCTAGGTAACCTAAATATTCCAAGTGCCCGTTACCTAACCTAGATAATCCAATTGCCCGCTATGCAACATACATAGTCCAAGTGCCCATTCGTTAACCTAGAAATCCAAGTGCCCGCTAGGTAACCGGGACTGTCCAAGTGCCCGCTAGGTTACCTACATAGTCCAAATGCCCGCTAATTAACCTACATAGTCCAAGTGCCCGCTAGGTAACCTAGATAGTGCAAGTGCCCGCTAGGTAACCTACATATTCCAAGTGCCCGCTAGTTAACCTAGATAGTCCAAGTGCCCGTTCGTTAACCTAGATAGTCCAAGTGCCCGCTAGGTAACCTAGACAGTCCAAGTGCCTGCTAGGTAACCTACATAGTCCAAATGCCCGTTCGTTAACCTACATAGACCAAGAGCCCACTATTTAACTTAGATCGTCCAAGTGCCTCGGTTAACCTACATAGTCCAAGTGCCCGCAAGGTGACCTATAAAATCCAAGTTCCATCTATGTAACCTAGATAGTCCAAGGGCCCGCTAGTTAACCTACATAGTCCAAGTGCCCGCTAGGTAAACTAGATATCCAAATTCCCGCTAAGGAACCTACATAGTCCAAGTGCACGCTAGTTAACCCAGATAGTCCAAGTGCCCGCTAGTTAACCTAGATAGTCCAAGTGCCGCTAGGTAACCTATATAGTGCAAGTGTCCCCTAGTTAACCTACATAGTCCAAGTGCCCGCTAGTTAACATAGATAGTCCAAGTGCCCGCTAGGGAACGTACATAGTCCAAGTGCCCGTTAGGTAACCTATATAGTGCAAGTGCCCGGTAGTTAACCTACATAGCCCAAGTGCCCGCTAGGTTACCTAGATAGTCCAAGGGCGCGCTAGTTAACCAACATAGTCCAAGTGCCCGTTAGTTAACTTACATAGTTCAAGTGTCCATAAGGAACATATATAGTCCAAGTGCCCGCTAGGGAACATACAGAGTCTAAGTGCCCGCTAGGGAACCTACGTAGTCCAAGTGCCCGCTAGGGAATCTACATAGTCCAAGGGCCCGCTAGTTAACGTAGATAGTCCAAGTGCCGCTAGTTAATCTACATAGTTCAAGGGACCGCTAGTTAACCTACATAGTCCAAGTACCGGCTAGTTAACCTAGATCGTCCAAGTGTCCGCTAGTTAACCTACATAGTACAAGTGCCCGCTAGGGAACCTACATAGTCCAAGTGCCCGCTCTGGAACATACATAGTCCAAGTGCCCGCCAGGGAATCTACATAGTCCAAGGGCCCGCTAGTTAACGTAGATACTCCAACTGCCTCTAGTTAATCTACATAGTTTAAGGGCCCGCAAGTTAACCTACATAGTCTAAGTATCCGCTAGTTAACCTAGATCGTCCAAGTGCCCGCTAGTTAACTTACATAGTCCAAGGGCCCGCTAGTTAACCTACATAGTCCAAGGGCCCGCTAGTTAACCTACATCGTCCAAGGGCCCGCTAGTTAACCTACATAGTCCAAGTGCCCCGTAGTTAACCTACATACTCCAAGTGCCCGCTAGGTAACCTAGACAGTTCAAGTGAGCACTAGGTTACCTACATAGTCCAAGTGCCCGTTCGTTTACCTACATAATCCAAGTGCCCGCTAGGTAACCAATATAGTCCAAATGCCCGCTAGGGACCCTAATAGTCCAAATGCCCACTAGTTAACCTAGATAGTCCAAGTGCTCGCTACTTAACATAGATAGTCCAAGTGCCCACTAGTTAACCTAGATAGACCAAGTGCCCGCTAGGGAACCTATCTAGTCCAAGTGCCCGATAGGGAACCTACATAGTCCAGGTGCCCGCTAGATAACATAGATAGTCCAAGTACCCGCTAGGAAACGTACATAGTCCAAGTGCCCGCTAGGGAACGTACATAGTCCAAGTGCCCGCTAGGTAACCTAGATAGTCTAAGTGACCGCTAGTAAACCTAGATAGTAAAAGGGCCCGTTAGTTAATCTAGATAGTCCAAGTGCCCACTAGTTAACCTAGATAGTCCAAGTGCCCGCTAGTTAACCTAGATCGTCTAAGTGCCCGCTAGTTAACCTAGATAATCCAAGTGCCCGCTAGTTAACCTACATAGTACAAGGGCCTTCTAGTTAACCTAAATAGTCCAAGTGCCCGCTAGGGGACGTACATAGTCCAAGTGCCCGCTAGGTAACCTAGATAGTCCAAGTGCCCGCCAAGGTATGTACATAGTTCAAGTGCCCGCTTGGTAACCTAGATTGTCCAAGTGTCCGCTAGTTAACCTACATAGTCCAAGTGCCCGCTAGGTAAACTAGATAGTCCAAGGTCCTGCTAGTTAACCTACATAGTCCAATGCCCGATAGGGAACCTACATAGTCCAAGTGCCCCCCCCGAGGAACCTACATAGTCCAAGTGCCCGATAGGGAACCTACATATTCCAAGTGCCCGTTACGGAACCTAGATAGTCCAAGTGCCCGCTAGGGAACCTACATACTCAAAATGCCCGCTAGGGAACCTGCATTGTACAAGTGCCCGCTAATTTACCTAGATATTCCACGTGCCCGCTAGTTAACCTAGATAATCCAAGTGCCCGATAGTTAACCTACATAGTCCAAGTGCCTGATAGGGAACGTACATAGTCCAAGTGCCCGCAGAGGAACCTACATAGTCCAAGTGCCCGTTAGGGAACCTAGATAGTCCAAGTGCCCGTAAGGAAACTATATAGTCCAAGTGCCCGCTAGGGAGCCTACATAGTAAAAGTGCCCGCTAGGGAACCTGCTTTGTGCAAGTGCCCACTAGTTAACCTAGATAGTCCAAGTGCCCGCTAGTTAACCTAGATAGCCGAAGGGCCCAATAGTTAACCTATTAGTCCAAGGTCAGCTAGTTAACCTAGATAGTCCAAGTGCCTGCTAGTTAACCTACATAGTCCAAGGGCCCGCTAGTTAACCTAGATATTCCAAGTGCCCGCTAGTTAACCTAGATCGTCCAAGTGTATGCTAGTTAACCTACATAGTCCAAGTTCCCGTTAGGTAACCTACATAGTACAAGTGCCCGCAAGGTAACCTCCATAGTCCAAGTGCCCGCTAGGTAACCTAGATATTCCAAGTTCCTCGTAGCTAACCTAGATAATCCAAGTGGCCGCTAGGCAACCTACATAGTCCAAGTGCCATTTCGTTAACCTAGATAGTCCAAGTGCCTGCTAGGTAACCTACATAGTCCAAGTGCCCACTAGGTAACCTAAATAATCCAAATGCCCACTAGGGAAACTACATAGTCCAAGTGCCCGCTAGTTAACCTAGATAGTCCAAGTGCCCGCTAGTAAACCTAGATAGTATAAGGGCCCGTTAGTTAATCTAGATAGTCCAAGTGCCCGCTAGCTAACCTAGATAGTCCAAGTGCCCGCTAGTTAACCTACATAGTCCAAGGGCCCTCTAGTTAACCTAGATAGTCCAAGTGCCTGCTAGGGGACGTACATAGTCCAAGTGCCCGCTAGGTAACCTAGATAGTCCAAGTGCCCGCTAGTTAACCTACATTGTCCAAGTGCCTGCTAGTTAACCTACATAGTCCAAGGCCCCGCTAGTTAACCTAGATATTCCAAGTGCCCGCTAGTTAACCTAGATCGTCCAAGTGTATGCTAGTTAACCTACATAGTCCATGTTCCCGTTAGGTAACCTAGATAGTACAAGTCCCCGCAAGGTAACCTCCATAGTCCAAGTGCCCGCTAGGTTACCTAGATATTCCAAGTTCCTGTTAGCTAACCTAGATAATCCAAGTGCCCGCTAGGTAACCTACATAGTCCAAGTGCCATTTCGTTAACCTAGATAGTCCAAGTGCCTGCTAGGCAACCTACATAGTCCAAGTGCCCACTAGGTAACCTAAATAATCCAAATGCCCACTAGGGAAACTACATAGTCCAAGTGCCCGCTAGTTAACCTAGATAGTCCAAGTGCCCGCTAGTAAACCTAGATAGTATAAGGGCCCGTTAGTTAATCTAGATAGTCCAAGTGCCCGCTAGTTAACCTACATAGTCCAAGGGCCCTCTAGTTAACCTAGATAGTCCAAGTGCCTGCTAGGGGACGTACATAGTCCAAGTGCCCGCTAGGTAACCTAGATAGTCCAAGTGCCCGCTAGTTAACCTACATTGTCCAAGTGCCTGCTAGTTAACCTACATAGTCCAAGGCCCCGCTAGTTAACCTAGATATTCCAAGTGCCCGCTTGTTAACCTAGATCGTCCAAGTGTATGCTAGTTAACCTACATAGTCCAAGTTCCCGTTAGGTAACCTAGATAGTACAAGTCCCCGCAAGGTAACCTCCATAGTCCAAGTGCCCGCTAGGTTACCTAGATATTCCAAGTTCCTGTTAGCTAACCTAGATAATCCAAGTGCCCGCTAGGTAACCTACATAGTCCAAGTGCCATTTCGTTAACCTAGATAGTCCAAGTGCCTGCTAGGCAACCTACATAGTCCAAGTGCCCACTAGGTAACCTAAATAATCCAAATGCCCACTAGGGAAACTACATAGTCCAAGTGCCCGCTAGTTAACCTAGATAGTCCAAGTGCCCGCTAGTAAACCTAGATAGTATAAGGGCCCGTTAGTTAATCTAGATAGTCCAAGTGCCCGCTTGTTAACCTACATAGTCCAAGGGCCCTCTAGTTAACCTAGATAGTCCAAGTGCCTGCTAGGGGACGTACATAGTCCAAGTGCCCGCTAGGTAACCTAGATAGTCCAAGTGCCCGCCAAGGTATGTACATAGTTCAAGTGCCCTCTAGGTAACCTAGATTGTCCAAGTGTCCGCTAGTTAAACTACATAGTCCAAGTGCCCGCTAGGTAACCTAGATAGTCCAAGGTCCTGCTAGTTAACCTACATAGTCCAATGCCCAATAGGGAACCTACATAGTCCAAGTGCCCGCTGAGGAACCTACATAGTCCAAGTGCCCGATAGGGAACCTACATATTCCAAGTGCCCGTTAGGGAACCTATATAGTCCAAGTGCCCACTAGGGAGCCTACATAGTAAAAGTGCCCGCTAGGTAACCTGCTTTGTGCAAGTGCCCGCTAGTTATCCTAGATAGTCCAAGTGCCCGCTAGTTAACCTAGATAGTCGAAGTGCCCAATAGTTAACTTATAGTCCAAGGTCAGCTAGTTAACCTAGATAGTTCAAGTTCCCGCTAGTTAACCTACATAGTCCAAGGCCCCGCTAGTTAACCTAGATATTCCAAGGGCCCGCTAGTTAACCTAGATAGTCGAAGTGCCCGATAGTTAACCTACATAATCCAAGGTCAGCTAGTTAACCTAGATAGTCCAAGTGCCCGCTAGTTAACCTACATAGTCCAAGTGCCTGCTAGTTAACCTACATAGTCCAAGGCCCCGCTAGTTAACCTAGATATTCCAAGTGCCCGCTAGTTAACCTAGATCGTCCAAGTGTATGCTAGGTAACCTACATTGTCCAAGTCCCGTTAGGTAACCTAGATAGTACAAGTCACCGCAATGTAACCTCCATAGTCCAAGTGCCCGCTAGGTTACCTAGATATTACAAGTTCCTGTTAGCTAACCTAGATAATTCAAGTGCCCGCTAGGTAACCTACATAGTCCAAGTGCCATTTCGTTAACCTAGATTGTCCAAGTGCCTGCTAGGTAACCTACATAGTCCAAGGTCCCGCTAGGTAACCTATATAGTCCAAGTCCCCGCTAAGAAATCAAGATAGTCCAAGTGCCCGTTAGGTAACCTAGATAGTCCAAGTGCCCGCTAGGTAACCTAAATAGTCCAAGTTCCTGCTAGGTAACCTAGATAGTCCAAGTGCCCGTTACCTAACCTACATAATCCAATTGCCCGCTATGCAACTTACATAGTCCAAGTGCCCATTGGTTAACCTAGAAGTCCAAGTGCAAGCTAGGTAACCGGAACTGTCCAAGTGCCCGCTAGTTTACCTACATAGTCCAAGGTCCTGCTAGTTAACCTACATAGTCCAATGCCCGATAGGGAACCTACATAGTCCAAGTGCCCGCTGAGGAACCTACATATTCCAAGTGCCCGTTAGGGAACCTAGATAGTCCAAGTGCCCGCTAGGGAACCTACATACTCAAAATGCCCGCTAGGGAACCTGCATTGTACAAGTGCCCGCTAATTAACCTAGATGTTCCACGTGCCCGCTAGTTAACCTAGATAGTCCAAGTGCCCGATAGTTAACCTACATAGTCCAAGGTCAGCTAGTTAACCTAGATAGTCCAAGTTCCCGCTAGTTAACCTACATAGTCCAAGTGCCTGCTAGTTAACCTACATAGTCCAAGGGCCCGCTAGTTAACCTAGATATTCCAAGTGCCCGCTAGTTAACCTAGATCGTCCAAGTGTATGCTAGTTAACCTACATAGTCCAAGTTCCCGTTAGGTAACCTAGATAGTACAAGTGCCCGCAAGGTAACCTCCATAGTCCAAGTGCCTGCTAGGTAACCTAGATATTCCAAGTTCCTGTTAGCTAACCTAGATAATACAAGTGCCCGCTAGGTAACCTACATAGTCCTAGTGCCATTTCGTTAACCTAGATAGTCCAAGTGCCTGCTAGGTAACCTACATAGTCCAAGTGCCCACTAGGTAACCTAAATAATCCAAAGCCCACTAGGGAAACTACATAGTCCAAGTGCCCGCTAGTTAACCTAGATAGTATAAGGGCCCGTTAGTTAACCTAGATAGTCCAAGTGCCCGCTAGTTAACCTAGATCGTCTAAGTGCCCGCTAGTTAACCTACATAATCCAAGTGCCCGCTAGTTAACCTACATAGTCCAAGGGCCCTCTAGTTAACCTAGATAGTCCAAGTGCCCGCTAGGGGACGTACATAGTCCAAGTGCCCGCTAGGTAACCTAGATAGTCCAAGTGCCCGCCAAGGTATGTACATAGTTCAAGTGCCCGCTTGGTAACCTAGATTGTCCAAGTGTCCGCTAGTTAAACTACATAGTCCAAGTGCCCGCTAGGTATCTTAGATAGTCCAAGGTCCTGCTAGTTAACCTACATAGTCCAATGCCCAATAGGGAACCTACATAGTCCAAGTGCCCGCTGAGGAACCTACATAGTCCAAGTGCCCGATAGGGAACCTATATATTCCAAGTGCCCGTTAGGGAACTTATATAGTCCAAGTGCCCGCTAGGGAACCTACATACTCAAAATGCCCGCTAGGGAATCTGCATTGTACAAGTGCCCGCTAATTAACTTAGATAGTCCACGTGCCCTCTAGTTAACCTAGATAGTCCAAGTGCCCGATATTTAACCTACATAGTCCAAGAGCCTGATAGGGAACCTACATAGTCCAAGTGCCCGCAGAGGAACCTACATAGTCCAAGTGCCCGTTAGGGAACCTAGATAGTCCAAGTGCCCGTAGGGAACCTAGATAGTCCAAGTGCCCGCTAGGGAACCTACATAGTAAAAGTGCCCGCTAGGGAACCTGCTTTGTGCAAGTGCCCGCTAGTTAACATAGATAGTCCAAGTGCCCGCTAGTTAACCTAGATAGTCCAAGTGCCCGATAGTTAACCTACATAGTCCAAGGTCAGCTAGTTAACCTAGATAGTCCAAGTTCCCGCTAGTTAACCTACATAGTCCAAGTGCCTGCTAGTTAACCTACATAGTCCAAGGGCCCGCTAATTAACCTAGATATTCCAAGTGCCCGCTAGTTAACCTAGATCGTCCAAGTGTATGCTAGTTAACCTACATAGTCCAAGTTCCCGTTAGGTAACCTAGATAGTACAATTGCCCGCAAGGTAACCTCCATAGTCCAAGTGCCTGCTAGGTAACCTAGATATTCCAAGTTCCTGTTAGCTAACCTAGATAATACAAGTGCCCGCTAGGTAACCTACATAGTCCTAGTGCCATTTCGTTAACCTAGATAGTCCAAGTGCCCGTTCGTTAACCTAGATAGTCCAAGTGCCCGCTAGGTAACCTAGACAGTCCAAGTGCCTGCTAGGTAACCTACATAGTCCAAATGCCCGTTCGTTAACCTACATAGACCAAGGGCCCACTATTTAACTTAGATCGTCCAAGTGCCTCGGTTAACCTACATAGTCCAAGTGCCCGCAAGGTGACCTATAAAATCCAAGTTCCATCTATGTAACCTAGATAGTCCAAGGGCCCGCTAGTTAACCTACATAGTCCAAGTGCCCGCTAGGTAAACTAGATATCCAAATTCCCGCTAAGGAACCTACATAGTCCAAGTGCACGCTAGTTAACCCAGATAGTCCAAGTGCCCGCTAGTTAACCTAGATAGTCCAAGTGCCGCTAGGTAACCTATATAGTGCAAGTGTCCCCTAGTTAACCTACATAGTCCAAGTGCCCGCTAGTTAACATAGATAGTCCAAGTGCCCGCTAGGGAACGTACATAGTCCAAGTGCCCGTTAGGTAACCTAGATAGTGCAAGTGCCCGGTAGTTAACCTACATAGCCCAAGTGCCCGCTAGGTTACCTAGATAGTCCAAGGGCGCGCTAGTTAACCTACATAGTCCAAGTGCCCGTTAGTTAACTTACATAGTTCAAGTGTCCGTAAGGAACATATATAGTCCAAGTGCCCGCTAGGGAACATACAGAGTCTAAGTGCCCGCTAGGGAACCTACGTAGTCCAAGTGCCCGCTAGGGAATCTACATAGTCCAAGGGCCCGCTAGTTAACGTAGATAGTCCAAGTGCCGCTAGTTAATCTACATAGTTCAAGGGACCGCTAGTTAACCTACATAGTCCAAGTACCGGCTAGTTAACCTAGATCGTCCAAGTGTCCGCTAGTTAACCTACATAGTACAAGTGCCCGCTAGGGAACCTACATAGTCCAAGTGCCTGCTAGGGAACCTACATAGTCCAAGTGCCCACTCTGGAACATACATAGTCCAAGTGCCCGCCTGGGAATCTACATAGTCCAAGGGCCCGCTAGTTAACGAAGATACTCCAAGTGCCTCTAGTTAATCTACATAGTTTAAGGGCCCGCAAGTTAACCTACATAGTCCAAGTATCCGCTAGTCAACCTAGATCGTCCAAGTGACCGCTAGTTAACTTACATAGTCCAAGGGCCCGCTAGTTAACCTACATAGTCCAAGGGCCCGCTAGTTAACGTACATCGTCCAAGGGCCCGCTAGTTAACCTACGTAGTCCAAGTGCCCCCTAGTTAACCTACATACTCCAAGTGCCCGCTAGGTAACCTAGACAGTTCAAGTGAGCACTAGGTTACCTACATAGTCCAAGTGCCCGTTCGTTTACCTACATAATCCAAGTGCCCGCTAGGTAACCAATATAGTCCAAATGCTCGCTAGGGACCCTAATAGTCCAAATGTCCGCTAGTTAACCTAGATAGTCCAAGTGCTCGCTATTTAACATAGATAGTCCAAGTGCCCACTAGTTAACCTAGATAGACCAAGTGCCTGCTAGGGAACCTATCTAGTCCAAGTACCCGATAGGGAACCTACATAGTCCAAGTGCCCGCTAGATAACATAGATAGTCCAAGTACCCGCTAGGAAACGTACATATTCCAAGTGCCCGCTAGGGAACGTACATAGTCCAAGTGCCCGCTAGGTAACCTAGATAGTCCAAGTGCCCGCTAGTAAACCTAGATAGTATAAGGGCCCGCTATTTAACCTAGATAGTCCAAGTGCCCGCTAGTTAACCTAGATCGTCTAAGTGCCCGCTAGTTAACCTTGATAATCCAAGTGCCCGCTAGTTAACCTACATAGTACAAGGGCCTTCTAGTTAACCTAATTAGTCCAAGTGCCCTCTAGGGGACGTACATAGTCCCAGTGCCCGCTAGGTAAACTAGATATCCAAATTCTCGCTAAGGAACCTACATAGTCCAAGTGCACGCTAGTTAACCCAGATATTCCAAGTGCCCGCTAGTTAACCTAGATAGTCCAAGTGCCGCTAGGTAACCTATATAGAGCAAGTGTCCCCTAGTTAACCTACATAGTACAAGTTCCCGCTAGGGAACCTACATAGTCCAAGTGCCTGCTAGGGAACCTACATAGTCCAAGTGCCCGCTCTGGAACATACATAGTCCAAGTGCCCGCTAGGGAATCTACATAGTCCAAGGGCCCGCTAGTTAACGTAGATACTCCAAGTGCCTCTAGTTAATCTACATAGTCTAAGGGCCCGCAAGTTAACCTACATAGTCCAAGTATCCGCTAGTTAACCTAGATCGTCCAAGTGCCCGCTAGTTAACTTACATAGTCCAAGGGCCCGCTAGTTAACCTACATAGTCCAAGGGCCCGCTAGTTAACCTACATCGTACAAGGGGCCACCAGTCAACCTATGTAGTCCAAGTGCCCCCTAGTTAACCTACATACTCCAAGTGCCCGCTAGGTAACCTAGACAGTTCAAGTGAGCACTAGGTTACCTACATAGTCCAAGTGCCCGTTCGTTTACCTACATAATCCAAGTGCCCGCTAGGTAACCAATATAGTCCAAATGCCCGCTAGGGACCCTAATAGTCCAAATGCCCGCTAGTTAACCTAGATAGTCCAAGTGCTCGCTACTTAACATAGATAGTCCAAGTGCCCACTAGTTAACCTAGATAGACCAAGTGCCCGCTAGGGAACTTATCTAGTCCAAGTGCCCGATAGGGAACCTACATAGTCCAAGTGCCCGCTAGATAACATAGATAGTCCAAGTACCCGCTAGGAAACGTACATAGGCCATGTGCCCGCTAGGGAACGTTCATAGTCCAAGTGCCCGCTAGGTAACCTGGATAGTCCAAATGCCCGCTAGGGAACCCACATAGTCCAAGTGCCCGTTACGTAACCTAGATAGTCCAAATGCCCGCTAGGGAACCCACATAGTCCAAGTGCCCGCTAGGGAACTTACATAGTCCAAGGGCCCGCTAGGGAACCTACATAGTCCAAGTGCCCGTTAGTTAACCTAGATAGTCCAAGTTCCCGCTAGGTAACCTAAATATTCCAAGTGCCCGTTACCTAACCTAGATAATCCAATTGCCCGCTATGCAACATACATAGTCCAAGTGCCCATTCGTTAACCTAGAAATCCAAGTGCCCGCTAGGTAACCGGGACTGTCCAAGTGCCCGCTAGGTTACCTACATAGTCCAAATGCCCGCTAATTAACCTACATAGTCCAAGTGCCCGCTAGGTAACCTAGATAGTGCAAGTGCCCGCTAGGTAACCTACATATTCCAAGTGCCCGCTAGTTAACCTAGATAGTCCAAGTGCCCGTTCGTTAACCTAGATAGTCCAAGTGCCCGCTAGGTAACCTAGACAGTCCAAGTGCCTGCTAGGTAACCTACATAGTCCAAATGCCCGTTCGTTAACCTACATAGACCAAGAGCCCACTATTTAACTTAGATCGTCCAAGTGCCTCGGTTAACCTACATAGTCCAAGTGCCCGCAAGGTGACCTATAAAATCCAAGTTCCATCTATGTAACCTAGATAGTCCAAGGGCCCGCTAGTTAACCTACATAGTCCAAGTGCCCGCTAGGTAAACTAGATATCCAAATTCCCGCTAAGGAACCTACATAGTCCAAGTGCACGCTAGTTAACCCAGATAGTCCAAGTGCCCGCTAGTTAACCTAGATAGTCCAAGTGCCGCTAGGTAACCTATATAGTGCAAGTGTCCCCTAGTTAACCTACATAGTCCAAGTGCCCGCTAGTTAACATAGATAGTCCAAGTGCCCGCTAGGGAACGTACATAGTCCAAGTGCCCGTTAGGTAACCTAGATAGTGCAAGTGCCCGGTAGTTAACCTACATAGCCCAAGTGCCCGCTAGGTTACCTAGATAGTCCAAGGGCGCGCTAGTTAACCAACATAGTCCAAGTGCCCGTTAGTTAACTTACATAGTTCAAGTGTCCATAAGGAACATATATAGTCCAAGTGCCCGCTAGGGAACATACAGAGTCTAAGTGCCCGCTAGGGAACCTACGTAGTCCAAGTGCCCGCTAGGGAATCTACATAGTCCAAGGGCCCGCTAGTTAACGTAGATAGTCCAAGTGCCGCTAGTTAATCTACATAGTTCAAGGGACCGCTAGTTAACCTACATAGTCCAAGTACCGGCTAGTTAACCTAGATCGTCCAAGTGTCCGCTAGTTAACCTACATAGTACAAGTGCCCGCTAGGGAACCTACATAGTCCAAGTGCCCGCTCTGGAACATACATAGTCCAAGTGCCCGCCAGGGAATCTACATAGTCCAAGGGCCCGCTAGTTAACGTAGATACTCCAACTGCCTCTAGTTAATCTACATAGTTTAAGGGCCCGCAAGTTAACCTACATAGTCTAAGTATCCGCTAGTTAACCTAGATCGTCCAAGTGCCCGCTAGTTAACTTACATAGTCCAAGGGCCCGCTAGTTAACCTACATAGTCCAAGGGCCCGCTAGTTAACCTACATCGTCCAAGGGCCCGCTAGTTAACCTACATAGTCCAAGTGCCCCGTAGTTAACCTACATACTCCAAGTGCCCGCTAGGTAACCTAGACAGTTCAAGTGAGCACTAGGTTACCTACATAGTCCAAGTGCCCGTTCGTTTACCTACATAATCCAAGTGCCCGCTAGGTAACCAATATAGTCCAAATGCCCGCTAGGGACCCTAATAGTCCAAATGCCCACTAGTTAACCTAGATAGTCCAAGTGCTCGCTACTTAACATAGATAGTCCAAGTGCCCACTAGTTAACCTAGATAGACCAAGTGCCCGCTAGGGAACCTATCTAGTCCAAGTGCCCGATAGGGAACCTACATAGTCCAGGTGCCCGCTAGATAACATAGATAGTCCAAGTACCCGCTAGGAAACGTACATAGTCCAAGTGCCCGCTAGGGAACGTACATAGTCCAAGTGCCCGCTAGGTAACCTAGATAGTCTAAGTGACCGCTAGTAAACCTAGATAGTAAAAGGGCCCGTTAGTTAATCTAGATAGTCCAAGTGCCCACTAGTTAACCTAGATAGTCCAAGTGCCCGCTAGTTAACCTAGATCGTCTAAGTGCCCGCTAGTTAACCTAGATAATCCAAGTGCCCGCTAGTTAACCTACATAGTACAAGGGCCTTCTAGTTAACCTAAATAGTCCAAGTGCCCGCTAGGGGACGTACATAGTCCAAGTGCCCGCTAGGTAACCTAGATAGTCCAAGTGCCCGCCAAGGTATGTACATAGTTCAAGTGCCCGCTTGGTAACCTAGATTGTCCAAGTGTCCGCTAGTTAACCTACATAGTCCAAGTGCCCGCTAGGTAAACTAGATAGTCCAAGGTCCTGCTAGTTAACCTACATAGTCCAATGCCCGATAGGGAACCTACATAGTCCAAGTGCCCCCCCCGAGGAACCTACATAGTCCAAGTGCCCGATAGGGAACCTACATATTCCAAGTGCCCGTTACGGAACCTAGATAGTCCAAGTGCCCGCTAGGGAACCTACATACTCAAAATGCCCGCTAGGGAACCTGCATTGTACAAGTGCCCGCTAATTTACCTAGATATTCCACGTGCCCGCTAGTTAACCTAGATAATCCAAGTGCCCGATAGTTAACCTACATAGTCCAAGTGCCTGATAGGGAATGTACATAGTCCAAGTGCCCGCAGAGGAACCTACATAGTCCAAGTGCCCGTTAGGGAACCTAGATAGTCCAAGTGCCCGTAAGGAAACTATATAGTCCAAGTGCCCGCTAGGGAGCCTACATAGTAAAAGTGCCCGCTAGGGAACCTGCTTTGTGCAAGTGCCCACTAGTTAACCTAGATAGTCCAAGTGCCCGCTAGTTAACCTAGATAGCCGAAGGGCCCAATAGTTAACCTATTAGTCCAAGGTCAGCTAGTTAACCTAGATAGTCCAAGTGCCTGCTAGTTAACCTACATAGTCCAAGGGCCCGCTAGTTAACCTAGATATTCCAAGTGCCCGCTAGTTAACCTAGATCGTCCAAGTGTATGCTAGTTAACCTACATAGTCCAAGTTCCCGTTAGGTAACCTACATAGTACAAGTGCCCGCAAGGTAACCTCCATAGTCCAAGTGCCCGCTAGGTAACCTAGATATTCCAAGTTCCTCGTAGCTAACCTAGATAATCCAAGTGGCCGCTAGGCAACCTACATAGTCCAAGTGCCATTTCGTTAACCTAGATAGTCCAAGTGCCTGCTAGGTAACCTACATAGTCCAAGTGCCCACTAGGTAACCTAAATAATCCAAATGCCCACTAGGGAAACTACATAGTCCAAGTGCCCGCTAGTTAACCTAGATAGTCCAAGTGCCCGCTAGTAAACCTAGATAGTATAAGGGCCCGTTAGTTAATCTAGATAGTCCAAGTGCCCGCTAGTTAACCTAGATAGTCCAAGTGCCCGCTAGTTAACCTACATAGTCCAAGGGCCCTCTAGTTAACCTAGATAGTCCAAGTGCCTGCTAGGGGACGTACATAGTCCAAGTGCCCGCTAGGTAACCTAGATAGTCCAAGTGCCCGCTAGTTAACCTACATTGTCCAAGTGCCTGCTAGTTAACCTACATAGTCCAAGGGCCCGCTAGTTAACCTAGATATTCCAAGTGCCCGCTAGTTAACCTAGATCGTCCAAGTGTATGCTAGTTAACCTACATAGTCCAAGTTCCCGTTAGGTAACCTAGATAGTACAAGTCCCCGCAAGGTAACCTCCATAGTCCAAGTGCCCGCTAGGTTACCTAGATATTCCAAGTTCCTGTTAGCTAACCTAGATAATCCAAGTGCCCGCTAGGTAACCTACATAGTCCAAGTGCCATTTCGTTAACCTAGATAGTCCAAGTGCCTGCTAGGCAACCTACATAGTCCAAGTGCCCACTAGGTAACCTAAATAATCCAAATGCCCACTAGGGAAACTACATAGTCCAAGTGCCCGCTAGTTAACCTAGATAGTCCAAGTGCCCGCTAGTAAACCTAGATAGTATAAGGGCCCGTTAGTTAATCTAGATAGTCCAAGTGCCCGCTAGTTAACCTACATAGTCCAAGGGCCCTCTAGTTAACCTAGATAGTCCAAGTGCCTGCTAGGGGACGTACATAGTCCAAGTGCCCGCTAGGTAACCTAGATAGTCCAAGTGCCCGCTAGTTAACCTACATTGTCCAAGTGCCTGCTAGTTAACCTACATAGTCCAAGGCCCCGCTAGTTAACCTAGATATTCCAAGTGCCCGCTTGTTAACCTAGATCGTCCAAGTGTATGCTAGTTAACCTACATAGTCCAAGTTCCCGTTAGGTAACCTAGATAGTACAAGTCCCCGCAAGGTAACCTCCATAGTCCAAGTGCCCGCTAGGTTACCTAGATATTCCAAGTTCCTGTTAGCTAACCTAGATAATCCAAGTGCCCGCTAGGTAACCTACATAGTCCAAGTGCCATTTCGTTAACCTAGATAGTCCAAGTGCCTGCTAGGCAACCTACATAGTCCAAGTGCCCACTAGGTAACCTAAATAATCCAAATGCCCACTAGGGAAACTACATAGTCCAAGTGCCCGCTAGTTAACCTAGATAGTCCAAGTGCCCGCTAGTAAACCTAGATAGTATAAGGGCCCGTTAGTTAATCTAGATAGTCCAAGTGCCCGCTTGTTAACCTACATAGTCCAAGGGCCCTCTAGTTAACCTAGATAGTCCAAGTGCCTGCTAGGGGACGTACATAGTCCAAGTGCCCGCTAGGTAACCTAGATAGTCCAAGTGCCCGCCAAGGTATGTACATAGTTCAAGTGCCCTCTAGGTAACCTAGATTGTCCAAGTGTCCGCTAGTTAAACTACATAGTCCAAGTGCCCGCTAGGTAACCTAGATAGTCCAAGGTCCTGCTAGTTAACCTACATAGTCCAATGCCCGATAGGGAACCTACATAGTCCAAGTGCCCGCTGAGGAACCTACATAGTCCAAGTGCCCGATAGGGAACCTACATATTCCAAGTGCCCGTTAGGGAACCTATATAGTCCAAGTGCCCACTAGGGAGCCTACATAGTAAAAGTGCCCGCTAGGTAACCTGCTTTGTGCAAGTGCCCGCTAGTTATCCTAGATAGTCCAAGTGCCCGCTAGTTAACCTAGATAGTCGAAGTGCCCAATAGTTAACTTATAGTCCAAGGTCAGCTAGTTAACCTAGATAGTTCAAGTTCCCGCTAGTTAACCTACATAGTCCAAGGCCCCGCTAGTTAACCTAGATATTCCAAGGGCCCGCTAGTTAACCTAGATAGTCGAAGTGCCCGATAGTTAACCTACATAATCCAAGGTCAGCTAGTTAACCTAGATAGTCCAAGTGCCCGCTAGTTAACCTACATAGTCCAAGTGCCTGCTAGTTAACCTACATAGTCCAAGGCCCCGCTAGTTAACCTAGATATTCCAAGTGCCCGCTAGTTAACCTAGATCGTCCAAGTGTATGCTAGGTAACCTACATTGTCCAAGTCCCGTTAGGTAACCTAGATAGTACAAGTCACCGCAATGTAACCTCCATAGTCCAAGTGCCCGCTAGGTTACCTAGATATTACAAGTTCCTGTTAGCTAACCTAGATAATTCAAGTGCCCGCTAGGTAACCTACATAGTCCAAGTGCCATTTCGTTAACCTAGATTGTCCAAGTGCCTGCTAGGTAACCTACATAGTCCAAGGTCCCGCTAGGTAACCTATATAGTCCAAGTCCCCGCTAAGAAATCAAGATAGTCCAAGTGCCCGTTAGGTAACCTAGATAGTCCAAGTGCCCGCTAGGTAACCTAAATAGTCCAAGTTCCTGCTAGGTAACCTAGATAGTCCAAGTGCCCGTTACCTAACCTACATAATCCAATTGCCCGCTATGCAACTTACATAGTCCAAGTGCCCATTGGTTAACCTAGAAGTCCAAGTGCAAGCTAGGTAACCGGAACTGTCCAAGTGCCCGCTAGTTTACCTACATAGTCCAAGGTCCTGCTAGTTAACCTACATAGTCCAATGCCCGATAGGGAACCTACATAGTCCAAGTGCCCGCTGAGGAACCTACATATTCCAAGTGCCCGTTAGGGAACCTAGATAGTCCAAGTGCCCGCTAGGGAACCTACATACTCAAAATGCCCGCTAGGGAACCTGCATTGTACAAGTGCCCGCTAATTAACCTAGATGTTCCACGTGCCCGCTAGTTAACCTAGATAGTCCAAGTGCCCGATAGTTAACCTACATAGTCCAAGGTCAGCTAGTTAACCTAGATAGTCCAAGTTCCCGCTAGTTAACCTACATAGTCCAAGTGCCTGCTAGTTAACCTACATAGTCCAAGGGCCCGCTAGTTAACCTAGATATTCCAAGTGCCCGCTAGTTAACCTAGATCGTCCAAGTGTATGCTAGTTAACCTACATAGTCCAAGTTCCCGTTAGGTAACCTAGATAGTACAAGTGCCCGCAAGGTAACCTCCATAGTCCAAGTGCCTGCTAGGTAACCTAGATATTCCAAGTTCCTGTTAGCTAACCTAGATAATACAAGTGCCCGCTAGGTAACCTACATAGTCCTAGTGCCATTTCGTTAACCTAGATAGTCCAAGTGCCTGCTAGGTAACCTACATAGTCCAAGTGCCCACTAGGTAACCTAAATAATCCAAAGCCCACTAGGGAAACTACATAGTCCAAGTGCCCGCTAGTTAACCTAGATAGTATAAGGGCCCGTTAGTTAACCTAGATAGTCCAAGTGCCCGCTAGTTAACCTAGATCGTCTAAGTGCCCGCTAGTTAACCTACATAATCCAAGTGCCCGCTAGTTAACCTACATAGTCCAAGGGCCCTCTAGTTAACCTAGATAGTCCAAGTGCCCGCTAGGGGACGTACATAGTCCAAGTGCCCGCTAGGTAACCTAGATAGTCCAAGTGCCCGCCAAGGTATGTACATAGTTCAAGTGCCCGCTTGGTAACCTAGATTGTCCAAGTGTCCGCTAGTAAAACTACATAGTCCAAGTGCCCGCTAGGTATCTTAGATAGTCCAAGGTCCTGCTAGTTAACCTACATAGTCCAATGCCCAATAGGGAACCTACATAGTCCAAGTGCCCGCTGAGGAACCTACATAGTCCAAGTGCCCGATAGGGAACCTATATATTCCAAGTGCCCGTTAGGGAACTTATATAGTCCAAGTGCCCGCTAGGGAACCTACATACTCAAAATGCCCGCTAGGGAATCTGCATTGTACAAGTGCCCGCTAATTAACTTAGATAGTCCACGTGCCCTCTAGTTAACCTAGATAGTCCAAGTGCCCGATATTTAACCTACATAGTCCAAGAGCCTGATAGGGAACCTACATAGTCCAAGTGCCCGCAGAGGAACCTACATAGTCCAAGTGCCCGTTAGGGAACCTAGATAGTCCAAGTGCCCGTAGGGAACCTAGATAGTCCAAGTGCCCGCTAGGGAACCTACATAGTAAAAGTGCCCGCTAGGGAACCTGCTTTGTGCAAGTGCCCGCTAGTTAACATAGATAGTCCAAGTGCCCGCTAGTTAACCTAGATAGTCCAAGTGCCCGATAGTTAACCTACATAGTCCAAGGTCAGCTAGTTAACCTAGATAGTCCAAGTTCCCGCTAGTTAACCTACATAGTCCAAGTGCCTGCTAGTTAACCTACATAGTCCAAGGGCCCGCTAATTAACCTAGATATTCCAAGTGCCCGCTAGTTAACCTAGATCGTCCAAGTGTATGCTAGTTAACCTACATAGTCCAAGTTCCCGTTAGGTAACCTAGATAGTACAATTGCCCGCAAGGTAACCTCCATAGTCCAAGTGCCTGCTAGGTAACCTAGATATTCCAAGTTCCTGTTAGCTAACCTAGATAATACAAGTGCCCGCTAGGTAACCTACATAGTCCTAGTGCCATTTCGTTAACCTAGATAGTCCAAGTGCCCGTTCGTTAACCTAGATATTCCAAGTGCCCGCTAGTTAACCTAGATCGTCCAAGTGTATGCTAGTTAACCTACATAGTCCAAGTTCCCGTTAGGTAACCTAGATAGTACAAGTCCCCGCAAGGTAACCTCCATAGTCCAAGTGCCCGCTAGGTTACCTAGATATTCCAAGTTCCTGTTAGCTAACCTAGATAATCCAAGTGCCCGCTAGGTAACCTACATAGTCCAAGTGCCATTTCGTTAACCTAGATAGTCCAAGTGCCTGCTAGGCAACCTACATAGTCCAAGTGCCCACTAGGTAACCTAAATAATCCAAATGCCCACTAGGGAAACTACATAGTCCAAGTGCCCGCTAGTTAACCTAGATAGTCCAAGTGCCCGCTAGTAAACCTAGATAGTATAAGGGCCCGTTAGTTAATCTAGATAGTCCAAGTGCCCGCTAGTTAACCTACATAGTCCAAGGGCCCTCTAGTTAACCTAGATAGTCCAAGTGCCTGCTAGGGGACGTACATAGTCCAAGTGCCCGCTAGGTAACCTAGATAGTCCAAGTGCCCGCTAGTTAACCTACATTGTCCAAGTGCCTGCTAGTTAACCTACATAGTCCAAGGCCCCGCTAGTTAACCTAGATATTCCAAGTGCCCGCTTGTTAACCTAGATCGTCCAAGTGTATGCTAGTTAACCTACATAGTCCAAGTTCCCGTTAGGTAACCTAGATAGTACAAGTCCCCGCAAGGTAACCTCCATAGTCCAAGTGCCCGCTAGGTTACCTAGATATTCCAAGTTCCTGTTAGCTAACCTAGATAATCCAAGTGCCCGCTAGGTAACCTACATAGTCCAAGTGCCATTTCGTTAACCTAGATAGTCCAAGTGCCTGCTAGGCAACCTACATAGTCCAAGTGCCCACTAGGTAACCTAAATAATCCAAATGCCCACTAGGGAAACTACATAGTCCAAGTGCCCGCTAGTTAACCTAGATAGTCCAAGTGCCCGCTAGTAAACCTAGATAGTATAAGGGCCCGTTAGTTAATCTAGATAGTCCAAGTGCCCGCTTGTTAACCTACATAGTCCAAGGGCCCTCTAGTTAACCTAGATAGTCCAAGTGCCTGCTAGGGGACGTACATAGTCCAAGTGCCCGCTAGGTAACCTAGATAGTCCAAGTGCCCGCCAAGGTATGTACATAGTTCAAGTGCCCTCTAGGTAACCTAGATTGTCCAAGTGTCCGCTAGTTAAACTACATAGTCCAAGTGCCCGCTAGGTAACCTAGATAGTCCAAGGTCCTGCTAGTTAACCTACATAGTCCAATGCCCGATAGGGAACCTACATAGTCCAAGTGCCCGCTGAGGAACCTACATAGTCCAAGTGCCCGATAGGGAACCTACATATTCCAAGTGCCCGTTAGGGAACCTATATAGTCCAAGTGCCCACTAGGGAGCCTACATAGTAAAAGTGCCCGCTAGGTAACCTGCTTTGTGCAAGTGCCCGCTAGTTATCCTAGATAGTCCAAGTGCCCGCTAGTTAACCTAGATAGTCGAAGTGCCCAATAGTTAACTTATAGTCCAAGGTCAGCTAGTTAACCTAGATAGTTCAAGTTCCCGCTAGTTAACCTACATAGTCCAAGGCCCCGCTAGTTAACCTAGATATTCCAAGGGCCCGCTAGTTAACCTAGATAGTCGAAGTGCCCGATAGTTAACCTACATAATCCAAGGTCAGCTAGTTAACCTAGATAGTCCAAGTGCCCGCTAGTTAACCTACATAGTCCAAGTGCCTGCTAGTTAACCTACATAGTCCAAGGCCCCGCTAGTTAACCTAGATATTCCAAGTGCCCGCTAGTTAACCTAGATCGTCCAAGTGTATGCTAGGTAACCTACATTGTCCAAGTCCCGTTAGGTAACCTAGATAGTACAAGTCACCGCAATGTAACCTCCATAGTCCAAGTGCCCGCTAGGTTACCTAGATATTACAAGTTCCTGTTAGCTAACCTAGATAATTCAAGTGCCCGCTAGGTAACCTACATAGTCCAAGTGCCATTTCGTTAACCTAGATTGTCCAAGTGCCTGCTAGGTAACCTACATAGTCCAAGGTCCCGCTAGGTAACCTATATAGTCCAAGTCCCCGCTAAGAAATCAAGATAGTCCAAGTGCCCGTTAGGTAACCTAGATAGTCCAAGTGCCCGCTAGGTAACCTAAATAGTCCAAGTTCCTGCTAGGTAACCTAGATAGTCCAAGTGCCCGTTACCTAACCTACATAATCCAATTGCCCGCTATGCAACTTACATAGTCCAAGTGCCCATTGGTTAACCTAGAAGTCCAAGTGCAAGCTAGGTAACCGGAACTGTCCAAGTGCCCGCTAGTTTACCTACATAGTCCAAGGTCCTGCTAGTTAACCTACATAGTCCAATGCCCGATAGGGAACCTACATAGTCCAAGTGCCCGCTGAGGAACCTACATATTCCAAGTGCCCGTTAGGGAACCTAGATAGTCCAAGTGCCCGCTAGGGAACCTACATACTCAAAATGCCCGCTAGGGAACCTGCATTGTACAAGTGCCCGCTAATTAACCTAGATGTTCCACGTGCCCGCTAGTTAACCTAGATAGTCCAAGTGCCCGATAGTTAACCTACATAGTCCAAGGTCAGCTAGTTAACCTAGATAGTCCAAGTTCCCGCTAGTTAACCTACATAGTCCAAGTGCCTGCTAGTTAACCTACATAGTCCAAGGGCCCGCTAGTTAACCTAGATATTCCAAGTGCCCGCTAGTTAACCTAGATCGTCCAAGTGTATGCTAGTTAACCTACATAGTCCAAGTTCCCGTTAGGTAACCTAGATAGTACAAGTGCCCGCAAGGTAACCTCCATAGTCCAAGTGCCTGCTAGGTAACCTAGATATTCCAAGTTCCTGTTAGCTAACCTAGATAATACAAGTGCCCGCTAGGTAACCTACATAGTCCTAGTGCCATTTCGTTAACCTAGATAGTCCAAGTGCCTGCTAGGTAACCTACATAGTCCAAGTGCCCACTAGGTAACCTAAATAATCCAAAGCCCACTAGGGAAACTACATAGTCCAAGTGCCCGCTAGTTAACCTAGATAGTATAAGGGCCCGTTAGTTAACCTAGATAGTCCAAGTGCCCGCTAGTTAACCTAGATCGTCTAAGTGCCCGCTAGTTAACCTACATAATCCAAGTGCCCGCTAGTTAACCTACATAGTCCAAGGGCCCTCTAGTTAACCTAGATAGTCCAAGTGCCCGCTAGGGGACGTACATAGTCCAAGTGCCCGCTAGGTAACCTAGATAGTCCAAGTGCCCGCCAAGGTATGTACATAGTTCAAGTGCCCGCTTGGTAACCTAGATTGTCCAAGTGTCCGCTAGTAAAACTACATAGTCCAAGTGCCCGCTAGGTATCTTAGATAGTCCAAGGTCCTGCTAGTTAACCTACATAGTCCAATGCCCAATAGGGAACCTACATAGTCCAAGTGCCCGCTGAGGAACCTACATAGTCCAAGTGCCCGATAGGGAACCTATATATTCCAAGTGCCCGTTAGGGAACTTATATAGTCCAAGTGCCCGCTAGGGAACCTACATACTCAAAATGCCCGCTAGGGAATCTGCATTGTACAAGTGCCCGCTAATTAACTTAGATAGTCCACGTGCCCTCTAGTTAACCTAGATAGTCCAAGTGCCCGATATTTAACCTACATAGTCCAAGAGCCTGATAGGGAACCTACATAGTCCAAGTGCCCGCAGAGGAACCTACATAGTCCAAGTGCCCGTTAGGGAACCTAGATAGTCCAAGTGCCCGTAGGGAACCTAGATAGTCCAAGTGCCCGCTAGGGAACCTACATAGTAAAAGTGCCCGCTAGGGAACCTGCTTTGTGCAAGTGCCCGCTAGTTAACATAGATAGTCCAAGTGCCCGCTAGTTAACCTAGATAGTCCAAGTGCCCGATAGTTAACCTACATAGTCCAAGGTCAGCTAGTTAACCTAGATAGTCCAAGTTCCCGCTAGTTAACCTACATAGTCCAAGTGCCTGCTAGTTAACCTACATAGTCCAAGGGCCCGCTAATTAACCTAGATATTCCAAGTGCCCGCTAGTTAACCTAGATCGTCCAAGTGTATGCTAGTTAACCTACATAGTCCAAGTTCCCGTTAGGTAACCTAGATAGTACAATTGCCCGCAAGGTAACCTCCATAGTCCAAGTGCCTGCTAGGTAACCTAGATATTCCAAGTTCCTGTTAGCTAACCTAGATAATACAAGTGCCCGCTAGGTAACCTACATAGTCCTAGTGCCATTTCGTTAACCTAGATAGTCCAAGTGCCCGTTCGTTAACCTAGATAGTCCAAGTGCCCGCTAGGTAACCTAGACAGTCCAAGTGCCTGCTAGGTAACCTACATAGTCCAAATGCCCGTTCGTTAACCTACATAGTCCAAGGGCCCACTATTTAACTTAGATCGTCCAAGTGCCTCGGTTAACCTACATAGTCCAAGTGCCCGCAAGGTGACCTATAAAATCCAAGTTCCATCTATGTAACCTAGATAGTCCAAGGGCCCGCTAGTTAACCTACATAGTCCAAGTGCCCGCTAGGTAAACTAGATATCCAAATTCCCGCTAAGGAACCTACATAGTCCAAGTGCACGCTAGTTAACCCAGATAGTCCAAGTGCCCGCTAGTTAACCTAGATAGTCCAAGTGCCGCTAGGTAACCTATATAGTGCAAGTGTCCCCTAGTTAACCTACATAGTCCAAGTGCCCGCTAGTTAACATAGATAGTCCAAGTGCCCGCTAGGGAACGTACATAGTCCAAGTGCCCGTTAGGTAACCTAGATAGTGCAAGTGCCCGGTAGTTAACCTACATAGCCCAAGTGCCCGCTAGGTTACCTAGATAGTCCAAGGGCGCGCTAGTTAACCTACATAGTCCAAGTGCCCGTTAGTTAACTTACATAGTTCAAGTGTCCGTAAGGAACATATATAGTCCAAGTGCCCGCTAGGGAACATACAGAGTCTAAGTGCCCGCTAGGGAACCTACGTAGTCCAAGTGCCCGCTAGGGAATCTACATAGTCCAAGGGCCCGCTAGTTAACGTAGATAGTCCAAGTGCCGCTAGTTAATCTACATAGTTCAAGGGACCGCTAGTTAACCTACATAGTCCAAGTACCGGCTAGTTAACCTAGATCGTCCAAGTGTCCGCTAGTTAACCTACATAGTACAAGTGCCCGCTAGGGAACCTACATAGTCCAAGTGCCTGCTAGGGAACCTACATAGTCCAAGTGCCCGCTCTGGAACATACATAGTCCAAGTGCCCGCCAGGGAATCTACATAGTCCAAGGGCCCGCTAGTTAACGAAGATACTCCAAGTGCCTCTAGTTAATCTACATAGTTTAAGGGCCCGCAAGTTAACCTACATAGTCCAAGTATCCGCTAGTCAACCTAGATCGTCCAAGTGACCGCTAGTTAACTTACATAGTCCAAGGGCCCGCTAGTTAACCTACATAGTCCAAGGGCCCGCTAGTTAACCTACATCGTCCAAGGGCCCGCTAGTTAACCTACGTAGTCCAAGTGCCCCCTAGTTAACCTACATACTCCAAGTGCCCGCTAGGTAACCTAGACAGTTCAAGTGAGCACTAGGTTATCTACATAGTCCAAGTGCCCGTTCGTTTACCTACATAATCCAAGTGCCCGCTAGGTAACCAATATAGTCCAAATGCCCGCTAGGGACCCTAATAGTCCAAATGTCCGCTAGTTAACCTAGATAGTCCAAGTGCTCACTACTTAACATAGATAGTCCAAGTGCCCACTAGTTAACCTAGAAAGACCAAGTGCCCGCTAGGGAACCTATCGAGTCCAAGGGCCCGATAGGGAACCTACATAGTCCAAGTGCCCGCTAGATAACATAGATAGTCCAAGTACCCGCTAGGAAACGTACATAGTCCAAGTCCCCGCTAGGGAACGTACATAGTCCAAGTGCCCGCTAGGTAACCTAGATAGTCCAAGTGCCCGCTAGTAAACCTAGATAGTATAAGGGCCCGCTAGTTAACCTAGATAGTCCAAGTGCCCGCTAGTTAACCTAGATCGTCTAAGTGCCCGCTAGTTCACCTTGATAATCCAAGTGCCCGCTAGTTAACCTACATAGTACAAGGGCCTTCTAGTTAACCTAAATAGTCCAAGTGCCCTCTAGGGGACGTACATAGTCCCAGTGCCCGCTAGGTAAACTAGATATCCAAATTCTCGCTAAGGAACCTACATAGTCCAAGTGCACGCTAGTTAACCCAGATATTCCAAGTGCCAGCTAGTTAACCTAGATAGTCCAAGTGCCGCTAGGTAACCTATATAGAGCAAGTGTCCCCTAGTTAACCTACATAGTACAAGTGCCCGCTAGGGAACCTACATAGTCCAAGTGCCTGCTAAGAACCTACATAGTCCAAGTGCCCGCTCTGGAACATACATAGTCCAAGTGCCCACTAGGGAATCTACATAGTCCAAGGGCGCGCTAGTTAACGTAGATAGTCCAAGTGCCGCTAGTTAATCTACATAGTTCAAGGGACCGCTAGTTAACCTACATAGTCCAAGTACCGGCTAGTTAACCTAGATCGTCCAAGTGTCCGCTAGTTAACCTACATAGTACAAGTGCCCGCTAGGGAACCTACATAGTCCAAGTGCCTGCTAGGGAACCTACATAGTCCAAGTGCCCGCTCTGGAACATACATAGTCCAAGTGCCCGCTAGGGAATCTACATAGTCCAAGGGCCCGGTAGTTAACCTAGATACTCCAAGTGCCTCTAGTTAATCTACATAGTCTAAGGGCCCGCAAGTTAACCTACATAGTCCAAGTATCCACTAGTTAACCTAGATCGTCCAAGTGCCCGCTAGTTAACTTACATAGTCCAAGGGCCCGCTAGTTAACCTACATAGTCCAAGGGCCCGCTAGTTAACCTACATCGTCCAAGGGCCCACCAGTTAACCTACGTAGTCCAAGTGCCCCCTAGTTAACCTACATACTCCAAATGCCCGCTAGGTAACCTAGACAGTTCAAGTGAGCACTAGGTTACCTACATAGTCCAAGTGCCCGTTCGTTTACCTACATAATCCAAGTGCCCGCTAGGTAACCAATATAGTCCAAATGCCCGCTAGGGACCCTAATAGTCCAAATGCCCACTAGTTAACCTAGATAGTCCAAGTGCTCGCTACTTAACATAGATAGTCCAAGTGCCCACTAGTTAACCTAGATAGACCAAGTGCCCGCTAGGGAACCTATCTAGTCCAAGTGCCCGATAGGGAACCTACATAGTCCAAGTGCCCGCTAGATAACATAGATAGTCCAAGTACCCGCTAGGAAACGTAAATAGGCCAAGTGCCCGCTAGGGAATGTACATAGTCCAAGTGCCCGCTGGGTAACCTGGATAGTCCAAATGCCCGCTAGGGAACCCACATAGTCCAAGTGCCCGCTAGGGAACTTACATAGTCCAAGGGCCCGCTAGGGAACCTACATAGTCCAAGTGCCCGTTAGTTAACCTAGATAGTCCAAGTTCCCGCTAGGTAACCTAAATATTCCAAGTGCCCGTTACCTAACCTAGATAATCCAATTGCCCGCTATGCAACATACATAGTCCAAGTGCCCATTCGTTAACCTAGAAATCCAAGTGCCCGCTAGGTAACCGGGACTGTCCAAGTGCCCGCTAGGTTACCTACATAGTCCAAATGCCCGCTAATTAACCTACATAGTCCAAGTGCCCGCTAGGTAACCTAGATAGTGCAAGTGCCCGCTAGGTAACCTACATAGTCCAAGTGCCATTTCGTTAACCTAGATAGTCCAAGTGCCCGTTCGTTAACCTAGATAGTCCAAGTGCCCGCTAGGTAACCTAGACAGTCCAAGTGCCTGCTAGGTAACCTACATAGTCCAAATGCCCGTTCGTTAACCTACATAGTCCAAGGGCCCACTATTTAACTTAGATCGTCCAAGTGCCTCGGTTAACCTACATAGTCCAAGTGCCCGCAAGGTGACCTATAAAATCCAAGTTCCATCTATGTAACCTAGATAGTCCAAGGGCCCGCTAGTTAACCTACATAGTCCAAGTGCCCGCTAGGTAAACTAGATATCCAAATTCCCGCTAAGGAACCTACATAGTCCAAGTGCACGCTAGTTAACCCAGATAGTCCAAGTGCCCGCTAGTTAACCTAGATAGTCCAAGTGCCGCTAGGTAACCTATATAGTGCAAGTGTCCCCTAGTTAACCTACATAGTCCAAGTGCCCGCTAGTTAACATAGATAGTCCAAGTGCCCGCTAGGGAACGTACATAGTCCAAGTGCCCGTTAGGTAACCTAGATAGTGCAAGTGCCCGGTAGTTAACCTACATAGCCCAAGTGCCCGCTAGGTTACCTAGATAGTCCAAGGGCGAGCTAGTTAACCTACATAGTCCAAGTGCCCGTTAGTTAACTTACATAGTTCAAGTGTCCGTAAGGAACATATATAGTCCAAGTGCCCGCTAGGGAACATACAGAGTCTAAGTGCCCACTAGGGAACCTACGTAGTCCAAGTGCCCGCTAGGGAATCTACATAGTCCAAGGGCCCGCTAGTTAACGTAGATAGTCCAAGTGCCGCTAGTTAATCTACATAGTTCAAGGGACCGCTAGTTAACCTACATAGTCCAAGTACCGGCTAGTTAACCTAGATCGTCCAAGTGTCCGCTAGTTAACCTACATAGTACAAGTGCCCGCTAGGGAACCTACATAGTCCAAGTGCCTGCTAGGGAACCTACATAGTCCAAGTGCCCGCTCTGGAACATACATAGTCCAAGGGACCGCCAGGGAATCTACATAGTCCAAGGGCCCGCTAGTTAACGAAGATACTCCAAGTGCCTCTAGTTAATCTACATAGTTTAAGGGCCCGCAAGTTAACCTACATAGTCCAAGTATCCGCTAGTCAACCTAGATCGTCCAAGTGACCGCTAGTTAACCTACATAGTCCAAGGGCCCGCTAGTTAACCTACATCGTCCAAGGGCCCGCTAGTTAACCTACGTAGTCCAAGTGCCCCCTAGTTAACCTACATACTCCAAGTGCCCGCTAGGTAACCTAGACAGTTCAAGTGAGCACTAGGTTACCTACATAGTCCAAGTGCCCGTTCGTTTACCTACATAATCCAAGTGCCCGCTACGTAACCAATATAGTCCAAATGCCCGCTAGGGACCCTAATAGTCCAAATGTCCGCTAGTTAACCTAGATAGTCCAAGTGCTCACTACTTAACATAGATAGTCCAAGTGCCCACTAGTTAACCTAGATAGACCAAGTGCCCGCTAGGGAACCTATCTAGTCCAAGTGCCCGATAGGGAACCTACATAGTCCAAGTGCCCGCTAGATAACATAGATAGTCCAAGTACCCGCTAGGAAACGTACATAGTCCAAGTGCCCGCTAGGGAACGTACATAGTCCAAGTGCCCGCTAGGTAACCTAGATAGTCCAAGTGCCCGCTAGTAAACCTAGATAGTATAAGGGCCCGCTAGTTAACCTAGATAGTCCAAGTGCCCGCTAGTTAACCTAGATCGTCTAAGTGCCCGCTAGTTAACCTTGATAATCCAAGTGCCTGCTAGGTAACCTACATAGTCCAAATGCCCGTTCGTTAACCTACATAGTCCAAGGGCCCACTATTTAACTTAGATCGTCCAAGTGCCTCGGTTAACCTACATAGTCCAAGTGCCCGCAAGGTGACCTATAAAATCCAAGTTCCATCTATGTAACCTAGATAGTCCAAGGGCCCGCTAGTTAACCTACATAGTCCAAGTGCCCGCTAGGTAAACTAGATATCCAAATTCCCGCTAAGGAACCTACATAGTCCAAGTGCACGCTAGTTAACCCAGATAGTCCAAGTGCCCGCTAGTTAACCTAGATAGTCCAAGTGCCGCTAGGTAACCTATATAGTGCAAGTGTCCCCTAGTTAACCTACATAGTCCAAGTGCCCGCTAGTTAACATAGATAGTCCAAGTGCCCGCTAGGGAACGTACATAGTCCAAGTGCCCGTTAGGTAACCTAGATAGTGCAAGTGCCCGGTAGTTAACCTACATAGCCCAAGTGCCCGCTAGGTTACCTAGATAGTCCAAGGGCGAGCTAGTTAACCTACATAGTCCAAGTGCCCGTTAGTTAACTTACATAGTTCAAGTGTCCGTAAGGAACATATATAGTCCAAGTGCCCGCTAGGGAACATACAGAGTCTAAGTGCCCACTAGGGAACCTACGTAGTCCAAGTGCCCGCTAGGGAATCTACATAGTCCAAGGGCCCGCTAGTTAACGTAGATAGTCCAAGTGCCGCTAGTTAATCTACATAGTTCAAGGGACCGCTAGTTAACCTACATAGTCCAAGTACCGGCTAGTTAACCTAGATCGTCCAAGTCTCCGCTAGTTAACCTACATAGTACAAGTGCCCGCTAGGGAACCTACATAGTCCAAGTGCCTGCTAGGGAACCTACATAGTCCAAGTGCCCGCTCTGGAACATACATAGTCCTAGGGACCGCCAGGGAATCTACATAGTCCAAGGGCCCGCTAGTTAACGAAGATACTCCAAGTGCCTCTAGTTAATCTACATAGTTTAAGGGCCCGCAAGTTAACCTACATAGTCCAAGTATCCGCTAGTCAACCTAGATCGTCCAAGTGACCGCTAGTTAACCTACATAGTCCAAGGGCCCGCTAGTTAACCTACATCGTCCAAGGGCCCGCTAGTTAACCTACGTAGTCCAAGTGCCCCCTAGTTAACCTACATACTCCAAGTGCCCGCTAGGTAACCTAGACAGTTCAAGTGAGCACTAGGTTACCTACATAGTCCAAGTGCCCGTTCGTTTACCTACATAATCCAAGTGCCCGCTACGTAACCAATATAGTCCAAATGCCCGCTAGGGACCCTAATAGTCCAAATGTCCGCTAGTTAACCTAGATAGTCCAAGTGCTCACTACTTAACATAGATAGTCCAAGTGCCCACTAGTTAACCTAGATAGACCAAGTGCCCGCTAGGGAACCTATCTAGTCCAAGTGCCCGATAGGGAACCTACATAGTCCAAGTGCCCGCTAGATAACATAGATAGTCCAAGTACCCGCTAGGAAACGTACATAGTCCAAGTGCCCGCTAGGGAACGTACATAGTCCAAGTGCCCGCTAGGTAACCTAGATAGTCCAAGTGCCCGCTAGTAAACCTAGATAGTATAAGGGCCCGCTAGTTAACCTAGATAGTCCAAGTGCCCGCTAGTTAACCTAGATCGTCTAAGTGCCCGCTAGTTAACCTTGATAATCCAAGTGCCCGCTAGTTAACCTTGATAATCCAAGTGCCCGCTAGTTAACCTACATAGTACAAGGGCCTTCTAGTTAACCTTAAATAGTCCAAGTGCCCGCTAGGGGACGTACATAGTCCAAGTGCCCGCTAGGTAACCTAGATAGTCCAAGTGCCCGCCAAGGTATGTACATAGTTCAAGTGCCCGCTTGGTAACCTAGATTGTCCAAGTGTCCGCTAGTTAAACTACATAGTACAAGTGCCCGCTAGGTATCTTAGATAGTCCAAGGTCCTGCTAGTTAACCTACATAGTCCAATGCCCAATAGGGAACCTACATAGTCCAAGTGCCCGCTGAGGAACCTACATAGTCCAAGTGCCCGATAGGGAACCTATATATTCCAAGTGCCCGTTAGGGAATTTATATAGTCCAAGTGCCCGCTAGGGAACCTACATACTCAAAATGCCCACTAGGGAACCTGCATTGTACAAGTACCCGCTAATTAACTTAGATAGTCCACGTGCCCTCTAGTTAACCTAGATAGTCCAAGTGCCCGATATTTAACCTACATAGTCCAAGAGCCTGATAGGGAACCTACATAGTCCAAGTGCCCGCAGAGGAACCTACATAGTCCAAGTGCCCGTTAGGGAACCTAGATAGTCCAAGTGCCCGTAGGGAACCTAGATAGTCCAAGTGCCCGCTAGGGAACCTACATAGTAAAAGTGCCCGCTAGGGAACCTGCTTTGTGCAAGTGCCCGCTAGTTAACATAGATAGTCCAAGTGCCCGCTAGTTAACCTAGATAGTCCAAGTGCCCGATAGTTAACCTACATAGTCCAAGGTCAGCTAGTTAACCTAGATAGTCCAAGTTCCCGCTAGTTAACCTACATAGTCCAAGTGCCTGCTAGTTAACCTACATAGTCCAAGGGCCCGCTAGTTAACCTAGATATTCCAAGTGCCCGCTAGTTAACCTAGATCGTCCAAATGTATGCTAGTTAACCTACATAGTCCAAGTTCCCGTTAGGTAACCTAGATAGTACAATTGCCCGCAAGGTAACCTACATAGTCCAAGTGCCTGCTAGGTAACCTAGATATTCCAAGTTCCTGTTAGCTAACCTAGATAATACAAGTGCCCGCTAGGTAACCTACATAGTCCTAGTGCCATTTCGTTAACGTAGATAGTCCAAGTGCCCGTTCGTTAACCTAGATAGTCCAAGTGCCCGCTAGGTAACCTAGACAGTCCAAGTGCCTGCTAGGTAACCTACATAGTCCAAATGCCCGTTCGTTAACCTACATAGTCCAAGGGCCCACTATTTAACTTAGATCGTCCAAGTGCCTCGGTTAACCTACATAGTCCAAGTGCCCGCAAGGTGACCTATAAAATCCAAGTTCCATCTATGTAACCTAGATAGTCCAAGGGCCCGCTAGTTAACCTACATAGTCCAAGTGCCCGCTAGGTAAACTAGATATCCAAATTCCCGCTAAGAAACCTACATAGTCCAAGTGCACGCTAGTTAACCCAGATAGTCCAAGTGCCCGCTAGTTAACCTAGATAGTCCAAGTGCCGCTAGGTAACCTATATAGTGCAAGTGTCCCCTAGTTAACCTACATAGTCCAAGTGCCCGCTAGTTAACATAGATAGTCCAAGTGCCCGCTAGGGAACGTACATAGTCCAAGTGCCCGTTAGGTAACCTAGATAGTGCAAGTGCCCGGTAGTTAACCTACATAGCCCAAGTGCCCGCTAGGTTACCTAGATAGTCCAAGGGCGCGCTAGTTAACCTACATAGTCCAAGTGCCCGTTAGTTAACTTACATAGTTTAAGTGTCCGTAAGGAACATATATAGTCCAAGTGCCCGCTAGGGAACATACAGAGTCTAAGTGCCCGCTAGGGAACCTACGTAGTCCAAGTGCCCGCTAGGGAATCTACATAGTCCAAGTGCCGCTAGTTAATCTACATAGTTCAAGGGACCGCTAGTTAACCTACATAGTCCAAGTACCGGCTAGTTAACCTAGATCGTCCAAGTGTCCGCTAGTTAACCTACATAGTACAAGTGCCCGCTAGGGATCCTACATAGTCCAAGTGCCTGCTAGGGAACCTACATAGTCCAAGTGCCCGCTCTGGAACATACATAGTCCAAGTGCCCGCCAGGGAATCTACATAGTCCAAGGGCCCGCTAGTTAACGAAGATACTCCAAGTGCCTCTAGTTAATCTACATAGTTTAAGGGCCCGCAAGTTAACCTACATAGTCCAAGTATCCGCTAGTCAACCTAGATCGTCCAAGTGACCGCTAGTTAACTTACATAGTCCAAGGGCCCGCTAGTTAACCTACATAGTCCAAGGGCCCACTAGTTAACCTACATCGTCCAAGGGCCCGCTAGTTAACCTACGTAGTCCAAGTGCCCCCTAGTTAACCTACATACTCCAAGTGCCCGCTAGGTAACCTAGACAGTTCAAGTGAGCACTAGGTTACCGACATAGTCCAAGTGCCCGTTCGTTTACCTACATAATCCAAGTGCCCGCTAGGTAACCAATATAGTCCAAATGCCCGCTAGGGACCATAATAGTCCAAATGTCCGCTAGTTAACCTAGATAGTCCAAGTGCTCGCTACTTAACATAGATAGTCCAAGTGCCCACTAGTTAACCTAGATAGACCAAGTGCCCGCTAGGGAACCTATCTAGTCCAAGTGCCCGATAGGGAACCTACATAGTCCAAGTGCCCGCTAGATAACATAGATAGTCCAAGTACCCGCTAGGAAACGTACATAGTCCAAGTGCCCGCTAGGGAACGTACATAGTCCAAGTGCCCGCTAGGTAACCTAGATAGTCCAAGTGCCCGCTAGTAAACCTAGATAGTATAAGGGCCCGCTAGTTAACCTAGATAGTCCAAGTGCCCGCTAGTTAACCTAGATCGTCTAAGTGCCCGCTAGTTAACCTTGATAATCCAAGTGCCCGCTAGTTAACCTACATAGTCCAAGGGCCTTCTAGTTAACCTAAATAGTCCAAGTGCCCTCTAGGGGACGTACATAGTCCAAGTGCCCGCTAGGTAAACTAGATATCCAAATTCTCGCTAAGGAACCTACATAGTCCAAGTGCACTCTAGTTAACCCAGATATTCCAAGTGCCCGCTAGTTAACCTAGATAGTCCAAGTGCCGCTAGGTAACCTATATAGAGCAAGTGTCCCCTAGTTAACCTACATAGTACAAGTGCCCGCTAGGGAACCTACATAGTCCAAGTGCCTGCTAGGGAACCTACATAGTCCAAGTGCCCGCTCTGGAACATACATAGTCCAAGTGCCCGCTAGGGAATCTACATAGTCCCAGGGCCCGCAAGTTAACGTAGATAGTCCAAGTGCCGATAGTTAATCTACATAGTTCAAGGGACCTCTAGTTAACCTACATAGTCCAAGTACCGGCTAGTTAACCTAGATCGTCCAAGTGTCCGCTAGTTAACCTACATAGTACAAGTGCCCGCTAGCTAACCTACATAGTCCAAGTGCCTGCTAGGGAACCTACATAGTCCAAGTGCCCGCTCTGGAACATACATAGTCCAAGTGCCCGCTAGGGAATCTACATAGTCCAAGGGCCCGGTAGTTAACGTAGATACTCCAAGTGCCTCTAGTTAATCTACATAGTCTAAGGGCCCGCAAGTTAACCTACATAGTCCAAGTATCCGCTAGTTAACCTAGATCGTCCAAGTGCCCGCTAGTTAACTTACATAGTCCAAGGGCCCGATAGTTAACCTACATAGTCCAAGGGCCCGCTAGTTAACCTACATCGTCCAAGGGCCCACCAGTTAACCTACGTAGTCCAAGTGCCCCCTAGTTAACCTACATACTCCAAGTGCCCGCTAGGTAACCTAGACAGTTCAAGTGAGCACTAGGTTACCTACATAGTCCAAGTGCCCGTTCGTTTACCTACATAATCCAAGTGCCCGCTAGGTAACCAATATAGTCCAAATGCCCGCTAGGGACCCTAATAGTCCAAATGCCCACTAGTTAACCTAGATAGTCCAAGTGCTCGCTACTTAACATAGATAGTCCAAGTGCCCACTAGTTAACCTAGATAGACCAAGTGCCCGCTAGGGAACCTATCTAGTCCAAGTGCCCGATAGGGAACCACATAGTCCAAGTGCCCGCTAGATAACATAGATAGTCCAAGTACCCGCTAGGAAACGTAAATAGGCCAAGTGCCCGCTAGGGAACGTACATAGTCCAAGTGCCCGCTAGGTAACCTAGATAGTCCAAGTGCCCGCTAGTAAACCTAGATAGTATAAGGGCCCGCTAGTTAACCTAGATAGTCCAAGTGCCCGCTAGTTAACCTAGATCGTCTAAGTGCCCGCTAGTTAACCTTGATAATCCAAGTGCCCGCTAGTTAACCTTGATAATCCAAGTGCCCGCTAGTTAACCTACATAGTACAAGGGCCTTCTAGTTAACCTTAAATAGTCCAAGTGCCCGCTAGGGGACGTACATAGTCCAAGTGCCCGCTAGGTAACCTAGATAGTCCAAGTGCCCGCCAAGGTATGTACATAGTTCAAGTGCCCGCTTGGTAACCTAGATTGTCCAAGTGTCCGCTAGTTAAACTACATAGTACAAGTGCCCGCTAGGTATCTTAGATAGTCCAAGGTCCTGCTAGTTAACCTACATAGTCCAATGCCCAATAGGGAACCTACATAGTCCAAGTGCCCGCTGAGGAACCTACATAGTCCAAGTGCCCGATAGGGAACCTATATATTCCAAGTGCCCGTTAGGGAATTTATATAGTCCAAGTGCCCGCTAGGGAACCTACATACTCAAAATGCCCACTAGGGAACCTGCATTGTACAAGTACCCGCTAATTAACTTAGATAGTCCACGTGCCCTCTAGTTAACCTAGATAGTCCAAGTGCCCGATATTTAACCTACATAGTCCGAGAGCCTGATAGGGAACCTACATAGTCCAAGGGCCCACTAGTTAACCTACATCGTCCAAGGGCCCGCTAGTTAACCTACGTAGTCCAAGTGCCCCCTAGTTAACCTACATACTCCAAGTGCCCGCTAGGTAACCTAGACAGTTCAAGTGAGCACTAGGTTACCGACATAGTCCAAGTGCCCGTTCGTTTACCTACATAATCCAAGTGCCCGCTAGGTAACCAATATAGTCCAAATGCCCGCTAGGGACCATAATAGTCCAAATGTCCGCTAGTTAACCTAGATAGTCCAAGTGCTCGCTACTTAACATAGATAGTCCAAGTGCCCACTAGTTAACCTAGATAGACCAAGTGCCCGCTAGGGAACCTATCTAGTCCAAGTGCCCGATAGGGAACCTACATAGTCCAAGTGCCCGCTAGATAACATAGATAGTCCAAGTACCCGCTAGGAAACGTACATAGTCCAAGTGCCCGCTAGGGAACGTACATAGTCCAAGTGCCCGCTAGGTAACCTAGATAGTCCAAGTGCCCGCTAGTAAACCTAGATAGTATAAGGGCCCGCTAGTTAACCTAGATAGTCCAAGTGCCCGCTAGTTAACCTAGATCGTCTAAGTGCCCGCTAGTTAACCTTGATAATCCAAGTGCCCGCTAGTTAACCTACATAGTCCAAGGGCCTTCTAGTTAACCTAAATAGTCCAAGTGCCCTCTAGGGGACGTACATAGTCCAAGTGCCCGCTAGGTAAACTAGATATCCAAATTCTCGCTAAGGAACCTACATAGTCCAAGTGCACTCTAGTTAACCCAGATATTCCAAGTGCCCGCTAGTTAACCTAGATAGTCCAAGTGCCGCTAGGTAACCTATATAGAGCAAGTGTCCCCTAGTTAACCTACATAGTACAAGTGCCCGCTAGGGAACCTACATAGTCCAAGTGCCTGCTAGGGAACCTACATAGTCCAAGTGCCCGCTCTGGAACATACATAGTCCAAGTGCCCGCTAGGGAATCTACATAGTCCCAGGGCCCGCAAGTTAACGTAGATAGTCCAAGTGCCGATAGTTAATCTACATAGTTCAAGGGACCTCTAGTTAACCTACATAGTCCAAGTACCGGCTAGTTAACCTAGATCGTCCAAGTGTCCGCTAGTTAACCTACATAGTACAAGTGCCCGCTAGCTAACCTACATAGTCCAAGTGCCTGCTAGGGAACCTACATAGTCCAAGTGCCCGCTCTGGAACATACATAGTCCAAGTGCCCGCTAGGGAATCTACATAGTCCAAGGGCCCGGTAGTTAACGTAGATACTCCAAGTGCCTCTAGTTAATCTACATAGTCTAAGGGCCCGCAAGTTAACCTACATAGTCCAAGTATCCGCTAGTTAACCTAGATCGTCCAAGTGCCCGCTAGTTAACTTACATAGTCCAAGGGCCCGATAGTTAACCTACATAGTCCAAGGGCCCGCTAGTTAACCTACATCGTCCAAGGGCCCACCAGTTAACCTACGTAGTCCAAGTGCCCCCTAGTTAACCTACATACTCCAAGTGCCCGCTAGGTAACCTAGACAGTTCAAGTGAGCACTAGGTTACCTACATAGTCCAAGTGCCCGTTCGTTTACCTACATAATCCAAGTGCCCGCTAGGTAACCAATATAGTCCAAATGCCCGCTAGGGACCCTAATAGTCCAAATGCCCACTAGTTAACCTAGATAGTCCAAGTGCTCGCTACTTAACATAGATAGTCCAAGTGCCCACTAGTTAACCTAGATAGACCAAGTGCCCGCTAGTGAACCTATCTAGTCCAAGTGCCCGATAGGGAACCACATAGTCCAAGTGCCCGCTAGATAACATAGATAGTCCAAGTACCCGCTAGGAAACGTAAATAGGCCAAGTGCCCGCTAGGGAACGTACATAGTCCAAGTGCCCGCTAGGTAACCTAGATAGTCCAAGTGCCCGCTAGTAAACCTAGATAGTATAAGGGCCCGCTAGTTAACCTAGATAGTCCAAGTGCCCGCTAGTTAACCTAGATCGTCTAAGTGCCCGCTAGTTAACCTTGATAATCCAAGTGCCCGCTAGTTAACCTTGATAATCCAAGTGCCCGCTAGTTAACCTACATAGTACAAGGGCCTTCTAGTTAACCTTAAATAGTCCAAGTGCCCGCTAGGGGACGTACATAGTCCAAGTGCCCGCTAGGTAACCTAGATAGTCCAAGTGCCCGCCAAGGTATGTACATAGTTCAAGTGCCCGCTTGGTAACCTAGATTGTCCAAGTGTCCGCTAGTTAAACTACATAGTACAAGTGCCCGCTAGGTATCTTAGATAGTCCAAGGTCCTGCTAGTTAACCTACATAGTCCAATGCCCAATAGGGAACCTACATAGTCCAAGTGCCCGCTGAGGAACCTACATAGTCCAAGTGCCCGATAGGGAACCTATATATTCCAAGTGCCCGTTAGGGAATTTATATAGTCCAAGTGCCCGCTAGGGAACCTACATACTCAAAATGCCCACTAGGGAACCTGCATTGTACAAGTACCCGCTAATTAACTTAGATAGTCCACGTGCCCTCTAGTTAACCTAGATAGTCCAAGTGCCCGATATTTAACCTACATAGTCCGAGAGCCTGATAGGGAACCTACATAGTCCAAGTGCCCGCAGAGGAACCTACATAGTCCAAGTGCCCGTTAGGGAACCTAGATAGTCCAAGTGCCCGTAGGGAACCTAGATAGTCCAAGTGCCCGCTAGGGAACCTACATAGTAAAAGTGCCCGCTAGGGAACCTGCTTTGTGCAAGTGCCCGCTAGTTAACATAGATAGTCCAAGTGCCCGCTAGTTAACCTAGATAGTCCAAGTGCCCGATAGTTAACCTACATAGTCCAAGGTCAGCTAGTTAACCTAGATAGTCCAAGTTCCCGCTAGTTAACCTACATAGTCCAAGTGCCTGCTAGTTAACCTACATAGTCCAAGGGCCCGCTAGTTAACCTAGATATTCCAAGTGCCCGCTAGTTAACCTAGATCGTCCAAATGTATGCTAGTTAACCTACATAGTCCAAGTTCCCGTTAGGTAACCTAGATAGTACAATTGCCCGCAAGGTAACCTACATAGTCCAAGTGCCTGCTAGGTAACCTAGATATTCCAAGTTCCTGTTAGCTAACCTAGATAATACAAGTGCCCGCTAGGTAACCTACATAGTCCTAGTGCCATTTCGTTAACGTAGATAGTCCAAGTGCCCGTTCGTTAACCTAGATAGTCCAAGTGCCCGCTAGGTAACCTAGACAGTCCAAGTGCCTGCTAGGTAACCTACATAGTCCAAATGCCCGTTCGTTAACCTACATAGTCCAAGGGCCCACTATTTAACTTAGATCGTCCAAGTGCCTCGGTTAACCTACATAGTCCAAGTGCCCGCAAGGTGACCTATAAAATCCAAGTTCCATCTATGTAACCTAGATAGTCCAAGGGCCCGCTAGTTAACCTACATAGTCCAAGTGCCCGCTAGGTAAACTAGATATCCAAATTCCCGCTAAGAAACCTACATAGTCCAAGTGCACGCTAGTTAACCCAGATAGTCCAAGTGCCCGCTAGTTAACCTAGATAGTCCAAGTGCCGCTAGGTAACCTATATAGTGCAAGTGTCCCCTAGTTAACCTACATAGTCCAAGTGCCCGCTAGTTAACATAGATAGTCCAAGTGCCCGCTAGGGAACGTACATAGTCCAAGTGCCCGTTAGGTAACCTAGATAGTGCAAGTGCCCGGTAGTTAACCTACATAGCCCAAGTGCCCGCTAGGTTACCTAGATAGTCCAAGGGCGCGCTAGTTAACCTACATAGTCCAAGTGCCCGTTAGTTAACTTACATAGTTTAAGTGTCCGTAAGGAACATATATAGTCCAAGTGCCCGCTAGGGAACATACAGAGTCTAAGTGCCCGCTAGGGAACCTACGTAGTCCAAGTGCCCGCTAGGGAATCTACATAGTCCAAGTGCCGCTAGTTAATCTACATAGTTCAAGGGACCGCTAGTTAACCTACATAGTCCAAGTACCGGCTAGTTAACCTAGATCGTCCAAGTGTCCGCTAGTTAACCTACATAGTACAAGTGCCCGCTAGGGAACCTACATAGTCCAAGTGCCTGCTAGGGAACCTACATAGTCCAAGTGCCCGCTCTGGAACATACATAGTCCAAGTGCCCGCCAGGGAATCTACATAGTCCAAGGGCCCGCTAGTTAACGAAGATACTCCAAGTGCCTCTAGTTAATCTACATAGTTTAAGGGCCCGCAAGTTAACCTACATAGTCCAAGTATCCGCTAGTCAACCTAGATCGTCCAAGTGACCGGTAGTTAACTTACATAGTCCAAGGGCCCGCTAGTTAACCTACATAGTCCAAGGGCCCACTAGTTAACCTACATCGTCCAAGGGCCCGCTAGTTAACCTACGTAGTCCAAGTGCCCCCTAGTTAACCTACATACTCCAAGTGCCCGCTAGGTAACCTAGACAGTTCAAGTGAGCACTAGGTTACCGACATAGTCCAAGTGCCCGTTCATTTACCTACATAATCCAAGTGCCCGCTAGGTAACCAATATAGTCCAAATGCCCGCTAGGGACCATAATAGTCCAAATGTCCGCTAGTTAACCTAGATAGTCCAAGTGCTCGCTACTTAACATAGATAGTCCAAGTGCCCACTAGTTAACCTAGATAGACCAAGTGCCCGCTAGGGAACCTATCTAGTCCAAGTGCCCGATAGGGAACCTACATAGTCCAAGTGCCCGCTAGATAACATAGATAGTCCAAGTACCCGCTAGGAAACGTACATAGTCCAAGTGCCCGCTAGGGAACGTACATAGTCCAAGTGCCCGCTAGGTAACCTAGATAGTCCAAGTGCCCGCTAGTAAACCTAGATAGTATAAGGGCCCGCTAGTTAACCTAGATAGTCCAAGTGCCCGCTAGTTAACCTACATAGTCCAAGGGCCTTCTAGTTAACCTAAATAGTCCAAGTGCCCTCTAGGGGACGTACATAGTCCAAGTGCCCGCTAGGTAAACTAGATATCCAAATTCTCGCTAAGGAACCTACATAGTCCAAGTGCACTCTAGTTAACCCAGATATTCCAAGTGCCCGCTAGTTAACCTAGATAGTCCAAGTGCCGCTAGGTAACCTATATAGAGCAAGTGTCCCCTAGTTAACCTACATAGTACAAGTGCCCGCTAGGGAACCTACATAGTCCAAGTGCCTGCTAGGGAACCTACATAGTCCAAGTGCCCGCTCTGGAACATACATAGTCCAAGTGCCCGCTAGGGAATCTACATAGTCCCAGGGCCCGCTAGTTAACGTAGATAGTCCAAGTGCCGCTAGTTAATCTACATAGTTCAAGGGACCGCTAGTTAACCTACATAGTCCAAGTACCGGCTAGTTAACCTAGATCGTCCAAGTGTCCGCTAGTTAACCTACATAGTACAAGTGCCCGCTAGCTAACCTACATAGTCCAAGTGCCTGCTAGGGAACCTACATAGTCCAAGTGCCCGCTCTGGAACATACATAGTCCAAGTGCCCGCTAGGGAATCTACATAGTCCAAGGGCCCGGTAGTTAACGTAGATACTCCAAGTGCCTCTAGTTAATCTACATAGTCTAAGGGCCCGCAAGTTAACCTACATAGTCCAAGTATCCGCTAGTTAACCTAGATCGTCCAAGTGCCCGCTAGTTAACTTACATAGTCCAAGGGCCCGCTAGTTAACCTACATAGTCCAAGGGCCCGCTAGTTAACCTACATCGTCCAAGGGCCCACCAGTTAACCTACGTAGTCCAAGTGCCCCCTAGTTAACCTACATACTCCAAGTGCCCGCTAGGTAACCTAGACAGTTCAAGTGAGCACTAGGTTACCTACATAGTCCAAGTGCCCGTTCGTTTACCTACATAATCCAAGTGCCCGCTAGGTAACCAATATAGTCCAAATGCCCGCTAGGGACCCTAATAGTCCAAATGCCCACTAGTTAACCTAGATAGTCCAAGTGCTCGCTACTTAACATAGATAGTCCAAGTGCCCACTAGTTAACCTAGATAGACCAAGTGCCCGCTAGGGAACCTATCTAGTCCAAGTGCCCGATAGGGAACCACATAGTCCAAGTGCCCGCTAGATAACATAGATAGTCCAAGTACCCGCTAGGAAACGTAAATAGGCCAAGTGCCCGCTAGGGAACGTACATAGTCCAAGTGCCCGCTAGGTAACCTGGATAGTCCAAATGCCCGCTAGGGAACCCACATAGTCCAAGTGCCCGTTACGTAACCTAGATAGTCCAAATGCTCGCTAGGGAACCCACATAGTCCAAGTGCCCGCTAGGGAACTTACATAGTCCAAGGGCCCGCTAGGGAACCTACATAGTCCAAGTGCCCGTTAGTTAACCTAGATAGTCCAAGTTTCCGCTAGGTAACCTAAATATTCCAAGTGCCCGTTACCTAACCTAGATAATCCAATTGCCCGCTATGCAACATACATTGTCCAAGTGCCCATTCGTTAACCTAGAAATCCAAGTGCCCGCTAGGTAACCGGGACTGTCCAAGTGCCCGCTAGGTTACCTACATAGTCCAAATGCCCGCTAATTAACCTACATAGTCCAAGTGCCCGCTAGGTAACCTAGATAGTGCAAGTGCCCGCTAGGTAACCTACATAGTCCAAGTGCCATTTCGTTAACCTAGATAGTCCAAGTGCCCGTTCGTTAACCTAGATAGTCCAAGTGCCCGCTAGGTAACCTAGACAGTCCAAGTGCCTGCTAGGTAACCTACATAGTCCAAATGCCCGTTCGTTAACCTACATAGTCCAAGGGCCCACTATTTAACTTAGATCGTCCAAGTGCCTCGGTTAACCTACATAGTCCAAGTGCCCGCAAGGTGACCTATAAAATCCAAGTTCTATCTATGTAACCTAGATAGTCCAAGGGCCCGCTAGTTAACCTACATAGTCCAAGTGCCCGCTAGGTAAACTAGATATCCAAATTCCCGCTAAGGAACCTACATAGTCCAAGTGCACGCTAGTTAACCCAGATAGTCCAAGTGCCCGCTAGTTAACCTAGATAGTCCAAGTGCCGCTAGGTAACCTATATAGTGCAAGTGTCCCCTAGTTAACCTACATAGTCCAAGTGCCCGCTAGTTAACATAGATAGTCCAAGTGCCCGCTAGGGAACGTACATAGTCCAAGTGCCCGTTAGGTAACCTAGATAGTGCAAGTGCCCGGTAGTTAACCTACATAGCCCAAGTGCCCGCTAGGTTACCTAGATAGTCCAAGGGCGCGCTAGTTAACCTACATAGTCCAAGTGCCCGTTAGTTAACTTACATAGTTCAAGTGTCCGTAAGGAACATATATAGTCCAAGTGCCCGCTAGGGAACATACAGAGTCTAAGTGCCCACTAGGGAACCTACGAAGTCCAAGTGCCCGCTAGGGAATCTACATAGTCCAAGGGCCCGCTAGTTAACGTAGATAGTCCAAGTGCCGCTAGTTAATCTACATAGTTCAAGGGACCGCTAGTTAACCTACATAGTCCAAGTACCGGCTAGTTAACCTAGATCGTCCAAGTGTCCGCTAGTTAACCTACATAGTACAAGTGCCCGCTAGGGAACCTACATAGTCCAAGTGCCTGCTAGGGAACCTACATAGTCCAAGTGCCCGCTCTGGAACATACATAGTCCAAGTGCCCGCCAGGGAATCTACATAGTCCAAGGGCCCGCTAGTTAACGAAGATACTCCAAGTGCCTCTAGTTAATCTACATAGTTTAAGGGCCCGCAAGTTAACCTACATAGTCCAAGTATCCGCTAGTCAACCTAGATCGTCCAAGTGACCGCTAGTTAACCTACATAGTCCAAGGGCCCGCTAGTTAACCTACATCGTCCAAGGGCCCGCTAGTTAACCTACGTAGTCCAAGTGCCCCCTAGTTAACCTACATACTCCAAGTGCCCGCTAGGTAACCAAGACAGTTCAAGTGAGCACTAGGTTACCTACATAGTCCAAGTGCCCGTTCGTTTACCTACATAATCCAAGTGCCCGCTACGTAACCAATATAGTCCAAATGCCCGCTAGGGACCCTAATAGTCCAAATGTCCGCTAGTTAACCTAGATAGTCCAAGTGCTCACTACTTAACATAGATAGTCCAAGTGCCCACTAGTTAACCTAGATAGACCAAGTGCCCGCTAGGGAACCTATCTAGTCCAAGTGCCCGATAGGGAACCTACATAGTCCAAGTGCCCGCTAGATAACATAGATAGTCCAAGTACCCGCTAGGAAACGTACATAGTCCAAGTGCCCGCTAGGGAACGTACATAGTCCAAGTGCCCGCTAGGTAACCTAGATAGTCCAAGTGCCCGCTAGTAAACCTAGATAGTATAAGGGCCCGCTAGTTAACCTAGATAGTCCAAGTGCCCGCTAGTTAACCTAGATCGTCTAAGTGCCCGCTAGTTAACCTTGATAATCCAAGTGCCCGCTAGTTAACCTTGATAATCCAAGTGCCCGCTAGTTAACCTACATAGTACAAGGGCCTTCTAGTTAACCTTAAATAGTCCAAGTGCCCGCTAGGGGACGTACATAGTCCAAGTGCCCGCTAGGTAACCTAGATAGTCCAAGTGCCCGCCAAGGTATGTACATAGTTCAAGTGCCCGCTTGGTAACCTAGATTGTCCAAGTGTCCGCTAGTTAAACTACATAGTACAAGTGCCCACTAGGTATCTTAGATAGTCCAAGGTCCTGCTAGTTAACCTACATAGTCCAATGCCCAATAGGGAACCTACATAGTCCAAGTGCCCGCTGAGGAACCTACATAGTCCAAGTGCCCGATAGGGAACCTATATATTCCAAGTGCCCGTTAGGGAATTTATATAGTCCAAGTGCCCGCTAGGGAACCTACATACTCAAAATGCCCACTAGGGAACCTGCATTGTACAAGTACCCGCTAATTAACTTAGATAGTCCACGTGCCCTCTAGTTAACCTAGATAGTCCAAGTGCCCGATATTTAACCTACATAGTCCAAGAGCCTGATAGGGAACCTACATAGTCCAAGTGCCCGCAGAGGAACCTACATAGTCCAAGTGCCCGTTAGGGAACCTAGATAGTCCAAGTGCCCGTAGGGAACCTAGATAATCCAAGTGCCCGCTAGGGAACCTACATAGTAAAAGTGCCCGCTAGGGAACCTGCTTTGTGCAAGTGCCCGCTAGTTAACATAGATAGTCCAAGTGCCCGCTAGTTAACCTAGATAGTCCAAGTGCCCGATAGTTAACCTACATAGTCCAAGGTCAGCTAGTTAACCTAGATAGTCCAAGTTCCCGCTAGTTAACCTACATAGTCCAAGTGCCTGCTAGTTAACCTACATAGTCCAAGGGCCCGCTAGTTAACCTAGATATTCCAAGTGCCCGCTAGTTAACCTAGATCGTCCAAATGTATGCTAGTTAACCTACATAGTCCAAGTTCCCGTTAGGTAACCTAGATAGTACAATTGCCCGCAAGGTAACCTACATAGTCCAAGTGCCTGCTAGGTAACCTAGATATTCCAAGTTCCTGTTAGCTAACCTAGATAATACAAGTGCCCGCTAGGTAACCTACATAGTCCTAGTTCCATTTCGTTAACGTAGATAGTCCAAGTGCCCGTTCGTTAACCTAGATAGTCCAAGTGCCCGCTAGGTAACCTAGACAGTCCAAGTGCCTGCTAGGTAACCTACATAGTCCAAATGCCCGTTCGTTAACCTACATAGTCCAAGGGCCCACTATTTAACTTAGATCGTCCAAGTGCCTCGGTTAACCTACATAGTCCAAGTGCCCGCAAGGTGACCTATAAAATCCAAGTTCCATCTATGTAACCTAGATAGTCCAAGGGCCCGCTAGTTAACCTACATAGTCCAAGTGCCCGCTAGGTAAACTAGATATCCAAATTCCCGCTAAGGAACCTACATAGTCCAAGTGCACGCTAGTTAACCCAGATAGACCAAGTGCCCGCTAGTTAACCTAGATAGTCCAAGTGCCGCTAGGTAACCTATATAGTGCAAGTGTCCCCTAGTTAACCTACATAGTCCAAGTGCCCGCTAGTTAACATAGATAGTCCAAGTGCCCGCTAGGGAACGTACATAGTCCAAGTGCCCGTTAGGTAACCTAGATAGTGCAAGTGCCCGGTAGTTAACCTACATAGCCCAAGTGCCCGCTAGGTTACCTAGATAGTCTAAGGGCGCGCTAGTTAACCTACATAGTCCAAGTGCCCGTTAGTTAACTTACATAGTGCAAGTGTCCGTAAGGAACATATATAGTCCAAGTGCCCGCTAGGGAACATACAGAGTCTAAGTGCCCGCTAGGGAACCTACGTAGTCCAAGTGCCCGCTAGGGAATCTACATAGTCCACGTGCCGCTAGTTAATCTACATAGTTCAAGGGACCGCTAGTTAACCTACATAGTCCAAGTACCGGCTAGTTAACCTAGATCGTCCAAGTGTCCGCTAGTTAACCTACATAGTACAAGTGCCCGCTAGGGAACCTACATAGTCCAAGTGCCTGCTAGGGAACCTACATAGTCCAAGTGCCCGCTCTGGAACATACATAGTCCAAGTGCCCGCCAGGGAATCTACATAGTCCAAGGGCCCGCTAGTTAACGAAGATACTCCAAGTGCCTCTAGTTAATCTACATAGTTTAAGGGCCCGCAAGTTAACCTACATAGTCCAAGTATCCGCTAGTCAACCTAGATCGTCCAAGTGACCGGTAGTTAACTTACATAGTCCAAGGGCCCGCTAGTTAACCTACATAGTCCAAGGGCCCACTAGTTAACCTACATCGTCCAAGGGCCCGCTAGTTAACCTACGTAGTCTAAGTGCCCCCTAGTTAACCTACATACTCCAAGTGCCCGCTAGGTAACCTAGACAGTTCAAGTGAGCACTAGGTTACCGACATAGTCCAAGTGCCCGTTCGTTTACCTACATAATCCAAGTGCCCGCTAGGTAACCAATATAGTCCAAATGCCCGCTAGGGACCCAAATAGTCCAAATGTCCGCTAGTTAACCTAGATAGTCCAAGTGCTCGCTACTTAACATAGATAGTCCAAGTGCCCACTAGTTAACCTAGATAGACCAAGTGCCCGCTAGGGAACCTATCTAGTCCAAGTGCCCGATAGGGAACCTACATAGTCCAAGTGCCCGCTAGATAACATAGATAGTCCAAGTACCCGCTAGGAAACGTACATAGTCCAAGTGCCCGCTAGGGAACGTACATAGTCCAAGTGCCCGCTAGGTAACCTAGATAGTCCAAGTGCCCGCTAGTAAACCTAGATAGTATAAGGGCCCGCTAGTTAACCTAGATAGTCCAAGTGCCCGCTAGTTAACCTAGATCGTCTAAGTGCCCGCTAGTTAACCTTGATAATCCAAGTGCCCGCTAGTTAACCTTGATAATCCAAGTGCCCGCTAGTTAACCTACATAGTACAAGGGCCTTCTAGTTAACCTTAAATAGTCCAAGTGCCCGCTAGGGGACGTACATAGTCCAAGTGCCCGCTAGGTAACCTAGATAGTCCAAGTGCCCGCCAAGGTATGTACATAGTTCAAGTGCCCGCTTGGTAACCTAGATTGTCCAAGTGTCCGCTAGTTAAACTACATAGTACAAGTGCCCACTAGGTATCTTAGATAGTCCAAGGTCCTGCTAGTTAACCTACATAGTCCAATGCCCAATAGGGAACCTACATAGTCCAAGTGCCCGCTGAGGAACCTACATAGTCCAAGTGCCCGATAGGGAACCTATATATTCCAAGTGCCCGTTAGGGAATTTATATAGTCCAAGTGCCCGCTAGGGAACCTACATACTCAAAATGCCCACTAGGGAACCTGCATTGTACAAGTACCCGCTAATTAACTTAGATAGTCCACGTGCCCTCTAGTTAACCTAGATAGTCCAAGTGCCCGATATTTAACCTACATAGTCCAAGAGCCTGATAGGGAACCTACATAGTCCAAGTGCCCGCAGAGGAACCTACATAGTCCAAGTGCCCGTTAGGGAACCTAGATAGTCCAAGTGCCCGTAGGGAACCTAGATAATCCAAGTGCCCGCTAGGGAACCTACATAGTAAAAGTGCCCGCTAGGGAACCTGCTTTGTGCAAGTGCCCGCTAGTTAACATAGATAGTCCAAGTGCCCGCTAGTTAACCTAGATAGTCCAAGTGCCCGATAGTTAACCTACATAGTCCAAGGTCAGCTAGTTAACCTAGATAGTCCAAGTTACCGCTAGTTAACCTACATAGTCCAAGTGCCTGCTAGTTAACCTACATAGTCCAAGGGCCCGCTAGTTAACCTAGATATTCCAAGTGCCCGCTAGTTAACCTAGATCGTCCAAATGTATGCTAGTTAACCTACATAGTCCAAGTTCCCGTTAGGTAACCTAGATAGTACAATTGCCCGCAAGGTAACCTACATAGTCCAAGTGCCTGCTAGGTAACCTAGATATTCCAAGTTCCTGTTAGCTAACCTAGATAATACAAGTGCCCGCTAGGTAACCTACATAGTCCTAGTTCCATTTCGTTAACGTAGATAGTCCAAGTGCCCGTTCGTTAACCTAGATAGTCCAAGTGCCCGCTAGGTAACCTAGACAGTCCAAGTGCCTGCTAGGTAACCTACATAGTCCAAATGCCCGTTCGTTAACCTACATAGTCCAAGGGCCCACTATTTAACTTAGATCGTCCAAGTGCCTCGGTTAACCTACATAGTCCAAGTGCCCGCAAGGTGACCTATAAAATCCAAGTTCCATCTATGTAACCTAGATAGTCCAAGGGCCCGCTAGTTAACCTACATAGTCCAAGTGCCCGCTAGGTAAACTAGATATCCAAATTCCCGCTAAGGAACCTACATAGTCCAAGTGCACGCTAGTTAACCCAGATAGTCCAAGTGCCCGCTAGTTAACCTAGATAGTCCAAGTGCCGCTAGGTAACCTATATAGTGCAAGTGTCCCCTAGTTAACCTACATAGTCCAAGTGCCCGCTAGTTAACATAGATAGTCCAAGTGCCCGCTAGGGAACGTACATAGTCCAAGTGCCCGTTAGGTAACCTAGATAGTGCAAGTGCCCGGTAGTTAACCTACATAGCCCAAGTGCCCGCTAGGTTACCTAGATAGTCTAAGGGCGCGCTAGTTAACCTACATAGTCCAAGTGCCCGTTAGTTAACTTACATAGTTCAAGTGTCCGTAAGGAACATATATAGTCCAAGTGCCCGCTAGGGAACATACAGAGTCTAAGTGCCCGCTAGGGAACCTACGTAGTCCAAGTGCCCGCTAGGGAATCTACATAGTCCAAGTGCCGCTAGTTAATCTACATAGTTCAAGGGACCGCTAGTTAACCTACATAGTCCAAGTACCGGCTAGTTAACCTAGATCGTCCAAGTGTCCGCTAGTTAACCTACATAGTACAAGTGCCCGCTAGGGAACCTACATAGTCCAAGTGCCTGCTAGGGAACCTACATAGTCCAAGTGCCCGCTCTGGAACATACATAGTCCAAGTGCCCGCCAGGGAATCTACATAGTCCAAGGGCCCGCTAGTTAACGAAGATACTCCAAGTGCCTCTAGTTAATCTACATAGTTTAAGGGCCCGCAAGTTAACCTACATAGTCCAAGTATCCGCTAGTCAACCTAGATCGTCCAAGTGACCGGTAGTTAACTTACATAGTCCAAGGGCCCGCTAGTTAACCTACATAGTCCAAGGGCCCACTAGTTAACCTACATCGTCCAAGGGCCCGCTAGTTAACCTACGTAGTCTAAGTGCCCCCTAGTTAACCTACATACTCCAAGTGCCCGCTAGGTAACCTAGACAGTTCAAGTGAGCACTAGGTTACCGACATAGTCCAAGTGCCCGTTCGTTTACCTACATAATCCAAGTGCCCGCTAGGTAACCAATATAGTCCAAATGCCCGCTAGGGACCCTAATAGTCCAAATGTCCGCTAGTTAACCTAGATAGTCCAAGTGCTCGCTACTTAACATAGATAGTCCAAGTGCCCACTAGTTAACCTAGATAGACCAAGTGCCCGCTAGGGAACCTATCTAGTCCAAGTGCCCGATAGGGAACCTACATAGTCCAAGTGCCCGCTAGATAACATAGATAGTCCAAGTACCCGCTAGGAAACGTACATAGTCCAAGTGCCCGCTAGGGAACGTACATAGTCCAAGTGCCCGCTAGGTAACCTAGATAGTCCAAGTGCCCGCTAGTAAACCTAGATAGTATAAGGGCCCGCTAGTTAACCTAGATAGTCCAAGTGCCCGCTAGTTAACCTAGATCGTCTAAGTGCCCGCTAGTTCACCTTGATAATCCAAGTGCCCGCTAGTTAACCTACATAGTCCAAGGGCCTTCTAGTTAACCTAAATAGTCCAAGTGCCCTCTAGGGGACGTACATAGTCCAAGTGCCCGCTAGGTAAACTAGATATCCAAATTCTCGCTAAGGAACCTACATAGTCCAAGTGCACTCTAGTTAACCCAGATATTCCAAGTGCCCGCTAGTTAACCTAGATAGTCCAAGTGCCACTAGGTAACCTATATAGAGCAAGTGTCCCCTAGTTAACCTACACAGTACAAGTGCCCGCTAGGGAACCTACATAGTCCAAGTGCCTGCTAGGGAACCTACATAGTCCAAGTGCCCGCTCTGGAACATACATAGTCCAAGTGCCCGCTAGGGAATCTACATAGTCCCAGGGCCCGCTAGTTAACGTAGATAGTCCAAGTGCCGCTAGTTAATCTACATAGTTCAAGGGACCGCTAGTTAACCTACATAGTCCAAGTACCGGCTAGTTAACCTAGATCGTCCAAGTGTCCGCTAGTTAACCTACATAGTACAAGTGCCCGCTAGCTAACCTACATAGTCCAAGTGCCTGCTAGGGAACCTACATAGTCCAAGTGCCCGCTCTGGAACATACATAGTCCAAGTGCCCGCTAGGGAATCTACATAGTCCAAGGGCCCGGTAGTTAACGTAGATACTCCAAGTGCCTCTAGTTAATCTACACAGTCTAAGGGCCCGCAAGTTAACCTACATAGTCCAAGTATCCGCTAGTTAACCTAGATCGTCCAAGTGCCCGCTAGTTAACTTACATAGTCCAAGGGCCCGCTAGTTAACCTACATAGTCCAAGGGCCCGCTAGTTAACCTACATCGTCCAAGGGCCCACCAGTTAACCTACGTAGTCCAAGTGCCCCCTAGTTAACCTACATACTCCAAGTGCCCGCTAGGTAACCTAGACAGTTCAAGTGAGCACTAGGTTACCTACATAGTCCAAGTGCCCGTTCGTTTACCTACATAATCCAAGTGCCCGCTAGGTAACCAATATAGTCCAAATGCCCGCTAGGGACCCTAATAGTCCAAATGCCCACTAGTTAACCTAGATAGTCCAAGTGCTCGCTACTTAACATAGATAGTCCAAGTGCCCACTAGTTAACCTAGATAGACCAAGTGCCCGCTAGGGAACCTATCTAGTCCAAGTGCCCGATAGGGAACCTACATAGTCCAAGTGCCCGCTAGATAACATAGATAGTCCAAGTACCCGCTAGGAAACGTAAATAGGCCAAGTGCCCGCTAGGGAACGTACATAGTCCAAGTGCCCGCTAGGTAACCTGGATAGTCCAAATGCCCGCTAGGGAACCCACATAGTCCAAGTGCCCGTTACGTAACCTAGATAGTCCAAATGCTCGCTAGGGAACCCACATAGTCCAAGTGCCCGCTAGGGAACTTACATAGTCCAAGGGCCCGCTAGGGAACCTACATAGTCCAAGTGCCCGTTAGTTAACCTAGATAGTCCAAGTTCCCGCTAGGTAACCTAAATATTCCAAGTGCCCGTTACCTAACCTAGATAATCCAATTGCCCGCTATACAACATACATAGTCCAAGTGCCCATTCGTTAACCTAGAAATCCAAGTGCCCGCTAGGTAACCGGGACTGTCCAAGTGCCCGCTAGGTTACCTACATAGTCCAAATGCCCGCTAATTAACCTACATAGTCCAAGTGCCCGCTAGGTAACCTAGATAGTGCAAGTGCCCGCTAGGTAACCTACATAGTCCAAGTGCCATTTCGTTAACCTAGATAGTCCAAGTGCCCGTTCGTTAACCTAGATAGTCCAAGTGCCCGCTAGGTAACCTAGACAGTCCAAGTGCCTGCTAGGTAACCTACATAGTCCAAATGCCCGTTCGTTAACCTACATAGTCCAAGGGCCCACTATTTAACTTAGATCGTCCAAGTGCCTCGGTTAACCTACATAGTCCAAGTGCCCGCAAGGTGACCTATAAAATCCAAGTTCCATCTATGTAACCTAGATAGTCCAAGGGCCCGCTAGTTAACCTACATAGTCCAAGTGCCCGCTAGGTAAACTAGATATCCAAATTCCCGCTAAGGAACCTACATAGTCCAAGTGCACGCTAGTTAACCCAGATAGTCCAAGTGCCCGCTAGTTAACCTAGATAGTCCAAGTGCCGCTAGGTAACCTATATAGTGCAAGTGTCCCCTAGTTAACCTACATAGTCCAAGTGCCCGCTAGTTAACATAGATAGTCCAAGTGCCCGCTAGGGAACGTACATAGTCCAAGTGCCCGTTAGGTAACCTAGATAGTGCAAGTGCCCGGTAGTTAACCTACATAGCCCAAGTGCCCGCTAGGTTACCTAGATAGTCCAAGGGCGCGCTAGTTAACCAACATAGTCCAAGTGCCCGTTAGTTAACTTACATAGTTCAAGTGTCCATAAGGAACATATATAGTCCAAGTGCCCGCTAGGGAACATACAGAGTCTAAGTGCCCGCTAGGGAACCTACGTAGTCCAAGTGCCCTCTAGGGAATCTACATAGTCCAAGGGCCCGCTAGTTAACGAAGATACTCCAAGTGCCTCTAGTTAATCTACATAGTTTAAGGGCCCGCAAGTTAACCTACATAGTCCAAGTATCCGCTAGTTAACCTAGATCGTCCAAGTGCCCGCTAGTTAACTTACATAGTCCAAGGGCCCGCTAGTTAACCTACATAGTCCAAGGGCCCGCTAGTTAACCTACATCGTCCAAGGGCCCACCAGTTAACCTATGTAGTCCAAGTGCCCCCTAGTTAACCTACATACTCCAAGTGCCCGCTAGGTAACCTAGACAGTTCAAGTGAGCACTAGGTTACCTACATAGTCCAAGTGCCCGTTCGTTTACCTACATAATCCAAGTGCCCGCTAGGTAACCAATATAGTCCAAATGCCCGCTAGGGACCCTAATAGTCCAAATGCCCACTAGTTAACCTAGATAGTCCAAGTGCTCGCTACTTAACATAGATAGTCCAAGTGCCCACTAGTTAACCTAGATAGACCAAGTGCCCGCTAGGGAACCTATCTAGTCCAAGTGCCCGATAGGGAACCTACATAGTCCAAGTGCCCGCTAGATAACATAGATAGTCCAAGTACCCGCTAGGAAACGTAAATAGGCCAAGTGCCCGCTAGGGAACGTACATAGTCCAAGTGCCCGCTAGGTAACCTGGATAGTCCAAATGCCCGCTAGGGAACCCACATAGTCCAAGTGCCCGTTACGTAACCTAGATAGTCCAAATGCTCGCTAGGGAACCCACATAGTCCAAGTGCCCGCTAGGGAACTTACATAGTCCAAGGGCCCGCTAGGGAACCTACATAGTCCAAGTGCCCGTTAGTTAACCTAGATAGTCCAAGTTCCCGCTAGGTAACCTAAATATTCCAAGTGCCCGTTACCTAACCTAGATAATCCAATTGCCCGCTATGCAACATACATAGTCCAAGTGCCCATTCGTTAACCTAGAAATCCAAGTGCCCGCTAGGTAACCGGGACTGTCCAAGTGCCCGCTAGGTTACCTACATAGTCCAAATGCCCGCTAATTAACCTACATAGTCCAAGTGCCCGCTAGGTAACCTAGATAGTGCAAGTGCCCGCTAGGTAACCTACATAGTCCAAGTGCCATTTCGTTAACCTAGATAGTCCAAGTGCCCGTTCGTTAACCTAGATAGTCCAAGTGCCCGCTAGGTAACCTAGACAGTCCAAGTGCCTGCTAGGTAACCTACATAGTCCAAATGCCCGTTCGTTAACCTACATAGTCCAAGGGCCCACTATTTAACTTAGATCGTCCAAGTGCCTCGGTTAACCTACATAGTCCAAGTGCCCGCAAGGTGACCTATAAAATCCAAGTTCCATCTATGTAACCTAGATAGTCCAAGGGCCCGCTAGTTAACCTACATAGTCCAAGTGCCCGCTAGGTAAACTAGATATCCAAATTCCCGCTAAGGAACCTACATAGTCCAAGTGCACGCTAGTTAACCCAGATAGTCCAAGTGCCCGCTAGTTAACCTAGATAGTCCAAGTGCCGCTAGGTAACCTATATAGTGCAAGTGTCCCCTAGTTAACCTACATAGTCCAAGTGCCCGCTAGTTAACATAGATAGTCCAAGTGCCCGCTAGGGAACGTACATAGTCCAAGTGCCCGTTAGGTAACCTAGATAGTGCAAGTGCCCGGTAGTTAACCTACATAGCCCAAGTGCCCGCTAGGTTACCTAGATAGTCCAAGGGCGCGCTAGTTAACCAACATAGTCCAAGTGCCCGTTAGTTAACTTACATAGTTCAAGTGTCCATAAGGAACATATATAGTCCAAGTGCCCGCTAGGGAACATACAGAGTCTAAGTGCCCGCTAGGGAACCTACGTAGTCCAAGTGCCCGCTAGGGAATCTACATAGTCCAAGGGCCCGCTAGTTAACGTAGATAGTCCAAGTGCCGCTAGTTAATCTACATAGTTCAAGGGACCGCTAGTTAACCTACATAGTCCAAGTACCGGCTAGTTAACCTAGATCGTCCAAGTGTCCGCTAGTTAACCTACATAGTACAAGTGCCCGCTAGGGAACCAACATAGTCCAAGTGCCTGCTAGGGAACCTACATAGTCCAAGTGCCCGCTCTGGAACATACATAGTCCAAGTGCCCGCCAGGGAATCTACATAGTCCAAGGGCCCGCTAGTTAACGTAGATACTCCAACTGCCTCTAGTTAGTCTACATAGTTTAAGGGCCCGCAAGTTAACCTACATAGTCCAAGTATCCGCTAGTTAACCTAGATCGTCCAAGTGCCCGCTAGTTAACTAACTTACATAGTCCATGGGCCCGCTAGTTAACCTACATAGTCCAAGGGCCCGCTAGTTAACCTACATCGTCCAAGGGCCCGCTAGTTAACCTACGTAGTCCAAGTGCCCCCTAGTTAACCTACATACTCCAAGTGCCCGCTAGGTAACCTAGACAGTTCAAGTGAGCACTAGGTTACCTACATAGTCCAAGTGCCCGTTCGTTTACCTACATAATCCAAGTGCGCCCTAGGTAACCAATATAGTCCAAATGCCCGCTAGGGACCCTAATAGTCCAAATGTCCGCTAGTTAACCTAGATAGTCCAAGTGCTCGCTACTTAAAATAGATAGTCCAAGTGCCCACTAGTTAACCTAGATAGACCAAGTGCCCGCTAGGGAACCTACATAGTCCAAGTGCCCGCTAGATAACATAGATAGTCCAAGTACCCGCTAGGAAACGTACATAGTCCAAGTGCCCGCTAGGGAACGTACATAGTCCAAGTGCCCGCTAGGTAACCTAGATAGTCCAAGTGACCGCTAGTAAACCTAGATAGTATAAGGGCCCGTTAGTTAATCTAGATAGTCCAAGTGCCCGCTAGTTAACCTAGATAGTCCAAGTGCCCGCTAGTTAACCTAGATCGTCTAAGTGCCCGCTAGTTAACCTAGATAATCCAAGTGCCCGCTAGTTAACCTACATAGTACAAGGGCCTTCTAGTTAACCTAAATAGTCCAAGTGCCCGCTAGGGGACGTACATAGTCCAAGTGCCCGCTAGGTAACCTAGATAGTCCAAGTGCCCGCCAAGGTATGTACATAGTTCAAGTGCCCGCTAGGTAACCTAGATTGTCCAAGTGTCCGCTAGTTAACCTACATAGTCCAAGTGCCCGCTAGGTAACCAATATAGTCCAAATGCCCGCTAGGGACCCTAATTGTCCAAATGTCCGCTAGTTAACCTAGATAGTCCAAGTGCTCACTACTTAACATAGATAGTCCAAGTGCCCACTAGTTAACCTAGAAAGACCAAGTGCCCGCTAGGGAACCTATCGAGTCCAAGGGCCCGATAGGGAACCTACATAGTCCAAGTGCCCGCTAGATAACATAGATAGTCCAAGTACCCGCTAGGAAACGTACATAGTCCAAGTCCCCGCTAGGGAACGTACATAGTCCAAGTGCCCGCTAGGTAACCTAGATAGTCCAAGTGCCCGCTAGTAAACCTAGATAGTATAAGGGCCCGCTAGTTAACCTAGATAGTCCAAGTGCCCGCTAGTTAACCTAGATCGTTTAAGTGCCCGCTAGTTAACCTTGATAATCCAAGTGCCCGCTAGTTAACCTACATAGTACAAGGGCCTTCTAGTTAACCTAGATAGTCCAAGTGCCCGCTAGGGGACGTACATAGTCCAAGTGCCCTCTAGGTAACCTAGATAGTCCAAGTGCCCGCCAAGGTATGTACATAGTTCAAGTGCCCGCTTGGTAACCTAGATTGTCCAAGTGTCCGCTAGTTAAACTACATAGTCCAAGTGCCCGCTAGGTATCTTAGATAGTCCAAGGTCCTGCTAGTTAACCTACATAGTCCAATGCCCAATAGGGAACCTACATAGTCCAAGTGCCCCCCGAGGAACCTACAAAGTCCAAGTGCCCGATAGGGAACCTACATATTCCAAGTGCCCGTTACGGAACCTAGATAGTCCAAGTGCCCGCTAGGGAACCTACATACTCAAAATGCCCGCTAGGGAACCTGCATTGTACAAGTGCCCGCTAATTTACCTAGATATTCCACGTGCCCGCTAGTTAACCTAGATAGTCCAAGTGCCCGATAGTTAACCTACATAGTCCAAGTGCCTGATAGGGAACGTACATAGTCCAAGTGCCCGCAGAGGAACCTTCATAGTCCAAGTGCCCGTTAGGGAACCTAGATAGTCCAAGTGCCCGTAGGGAAACTATATAGTCCAAGTGCCCGCTAGGGAGCCTACATAGTAAAAGTGCCCGCTAGGGAACCTGTTTTGTGCAAGTGCCCGCTAGTTAACCTAGATAGTCCAAGTGCCCGCTAGTTAACCTAGATAGTCGAAGTGCCCAATAGTTAACCTATTAGTCCAAGGTCAGCTAGTTAACCTAGATAGTCCAAGTGCCTGCTAGTTAACCTACATAGTCCAAGGGCCCGCTAGTTAACCTAGATATTCCAAGTGCCCGCTAGTTAACCTAGATCGTCCAAGTGTATGTTAGTTAACCTACATAGTCCAAGTTCCCGTTAGGTAACCTAGATAGTCCAAGTGCCCTTTGGTAACCTAGATTGTCCAAGTGCCTGCTAGGTAACCTACATAGTCCAAGGTCCCGCTAGGTAACCTATATAGTCCAAGTCCCCGCTAAGAAATCAAGATAGTCCAAATGCCCGTTAGGTAACCTAGATAGTCCAAGTGCCTGCTAGGTAACCTAAATAGTCCAAGTTCCTGCTAGGTAACCTAGATAATCCAAGTGCCCGTTACCTAACCTACATAATCCAATTGCCCGCTATGCAACATACATAGTCCAAGTGCCCATTGGTTAACCTAGAAGTCCAAGTGCAAGCTAGGTAACCGGACCTGTACAAGTGCCCGCTAGTTTACCTACATAGTCCAAGGTCCTGCTAGTTAACCTACATAGTCCAATGCCCGATAGGGAACCTACATAGTCCAAGTGCCCGCTGAGGAACCTACATATTCCAAGTGCCCGTTAGGGAACCTAGATAGTCGAAGTGCCCGCTAGGGAACCTACATACTCAAAATGCCCGCTAGGGAACCTGCATTGTACAAGTGCCCGCTAATTAACCTAGATGTTCCACGTGCCCGCTAGTTAACCTAGATAGTCCAAGTGCCCGATAGTTAACCTACATAGTCCAAGGTCAGCTAGTTAACCTAGATCGTCCAAGTGTATGCTAGTTAACCTACATAGTCCAAGTTCCCGTTAGGTAACCTAGATAGTACAATTGCCCGCAAGGTAACCTCCATAGTCCAAGTGCCCGCTAGGTAACCTAGATATTCCAAGTTCCTGTTACCTAACCTAGATAATACAAGTGCCCCCTAGGTAACCTACATAGTCCAAGTGCCCGTAGGGAACCTATATAGTCCAAGTGCCCGCTAGGGAACCTACATAGTAAAAGTGCCCGCTAGGGAACCTGCTTTGTGCAAGTTCCCGCTAGTTAACCTAGATAGTCCAAGTGCCCAATAGTTAACCTACATAGTCCAAGGTCAGCTAGTTAACCTAGATAGTCCAAGTTCCCGCTAGTTAACCTACATAGTCCAAGTGCCTGCTAGTTAACCTACATAGTCCAAGGGCCCGCTAGTTAACCTAGATATTCCAAGTGCCCGCTAGTTAACCTAGATCGTCCAAGTGTATGCTAGTTAACCTACATAGTCCACGTTCCCGTTAGGTAACCTAGATAGTACAAGTGCCCGCAAGGTAACCTCCATAGTCCAAGTGCCTGCTAGGTAACCTAGATATTCCAAGTTCCTGTTAGCTAACCTAGATAATACAAGTGCCCGCTAGGTAACCTACATAGTCCTAGTGCCATTTCGTTAACCTAGATAGTCCAAGTGCCTGCTAGGTAACCTACATAGTCCAAGTGCCCACTAGGTAACCTAAATAATCCAAAGCCCACTAGGGAAACTACATAGTCCAAGTGCCCGCTAGTTAACCTAGATAGTCCAAGTGCCCGCTAGTAAACCTAGATAGTATAAGGGCCCGTTAGTTAACCTAGATAGTCCAAGTGCCCGCTAGTTAACCTAGATCGTCTAAGTGCCCGCTAGTTAACCTTGATAATCCAAGTGCCCGCTAGTTAACCTACATAGTCCAAGGGCCCTCTAGTTAACCCAGATAGTCCAAGTGCCCGCTAGGGGACGTACATAGTCCAAGTGCCCGCTAGGTAACCTAGATAGTCCAAGTGCCCGCCAAGGTATGTACATAGTTCAAGTGCCCGCTTGGTAACCTAGATTGTCCAAGTGTCCGCTAGTTAAACTACATAGTCCAAGTGCCCGCTAGGTATCTTAGATAGTCCAAGGTCCTGCTAATTAACCTACATAGTCCAATGCCCAATAGGGATCCTACATAGTCCAAGTGCCCGCTGAGGAACCTACATAGTCCAAGTGCCCGATAGGGAACCTATATATTCCAAGTGCCCGTTAGGGAACTTATATAGTCCAAGTGCCCGCTAGGGAACCTACATACTCAAAATGCCCGCTAGGGAACCTGCATTGTACAAGTGCCCGCTAATTAACTTAGATAGTCCACGTGCCCTCTAGTTAACCTAGATAGTCCAAGTGCCCGATATTTAACCTACATAGTCCAAGAGCCTGATAGGGAACCTACAAAGTCCAAGTGCCCGTTAGGGAACCTAGATAGTCCAAGTGCCCGTAGGGAACCTAGATAGTCCAAGTGCCCGCTAGGGAACCTACATAGTAAAAGTGCCCGCTAGGGAACCTGCTTTGTGCAAGTGCCCGCTAGTTAACATAGATAGTCCAAGTGCCCGCTAGTTAACCTAGATAGTCCAAGTGCCCGATAGTTAACCTACATAGTCCAAGGTCAGCTAGTTAACCTAGATAGTCCAAGTTCCCGCTAGTGAACCTAGATAGTCCAAGTGCCTGCTAGTTAACCTACATAGTCCAAGGGCCCGCTAGTTAACCTAGATATTCCAAGTGCCCGCTAGTTAACCTAGATCGTCCAAGTGTATGCTAGTTAACCTACATAGTCCAAGTTCCCGTTAGGTAACCTAGATAGTACAATTGCCCGCAAGGTAACCTCCATAGTCCAAGTGCCTGCTAGGTAACCTAGATATTCCAAGTTCCTGTTAGCTAACCTAGATAATACAAGTGCCCGCTAGGTAACCTACATAGTCCTAGTGCCATTTCGTTAACCTAGATAGTCCAAGTGCCTGCTAGGTAACCTACATAGTCCAAGTGCCCACTAGGTAACCTAAATAATCCAAATGCCCACAAGGGAAACTACATAGTCCAAGTGCCCGCTAGTTAACCTAGATAGTCCAAGTGCCCGCTAGTAAACCTAGATAGTATAAGGGCCCGTTAGTTAACCTAGATAGTCCAAGTGCCCGCTAGTTAACCTAGATCGTCTAAGTGCCCGCTAGTTAACCTAGATAATCCAAGTGCCCGCTAGTTAACCTACATAGTCCAAGGGCCCTCTAGTTAACCTAGATAGTCCAAGTGCCCGCTAGGGGACGTACATAGTCCAAGTGCCCGCTAGGTAACCTAGATAGTCCAAGTGCCCGCCAGGTATGTACATAGTTCAAGTGCCCGCTAGGTAACCTAGATTGTCCAAGTGTCCGCTAGTTAAACTACATAGTCCAATTGCCCGCTAGGTATCTTAGATAGTCCAAGGTCCTGCTAGTTAACTTACATAGTCCAATGCCCAATAGGGAACCTATATATTCCAAGTGCCCGTTAGGGAACCTAGATAGTCCAAGTGCCCGTAGGGAACTTATATAGTCCAAGTGCCCGCTAGGGATCCTACATACTGAAAATGCCCGCTAGGGAACCTGCATTGTACAAGTGTCCGCTAATTAACCTAGATAGTCCAAGTGCCCGATATTTAACCTACATAGTCCAAGTGCCTGATAGGGAACCTACATAGTCCAAGTGCCCGCAGAGGAACCTACATAGTCCAAGTGCCCGTAGGGAACTTATATAGTCCAAGTGCCCGCTAGGGAACCTACATAGTAAAATTGCCCGCTAGGGAACCTGCTTTGTGCAAGTGCCCGCTAGTTAACATAGATAGTCCAAGTGTCCGCTAGTTAACCTAGATAGTCGAAGTGCACATTAGTTAACCTACATAGTCCAAGGTCAGCTAGTTAACCTAGATAGTCCAAGTGCCCGCTAGTTAACCTACATAGTCCAAGTGCCTGCTAGTTAACCTACATAGTCCAAGGCACCGCCAGTTAACCTAGATATTCCAAGTGCCCGCTAGTTAACCTAGATCGTCCAAGTGTATGCTAGTTAACCTACATAGTCCAAGTTCCCGTTAGGTAACCTAGATAGTACAAGTGCCCGCAAGGTAACCTCCATAGTCCAAGTGCCCGCTAGGTAACCTAGATAGTCCAAGTGCCCGCTAGTAAACCTAGATAGTATAAGGGCCCGTTAGTTAACCTAGATAGTCCAAGTGCCCGCTAGTTAACCTAGATCGTCTAAGTGCCCGCAAGGTAACCTTCATAGTCCAAGTGCCCGCTAGGTAACCTAGATATTCCAAGTTCCTCTTAGCTAACCTAGATAATCCAAGTGCCCGCTAGGTAACCTACATAGTCCAAGTGCCATTTCGTTAACCTAGATAGTCCAAGTGCCTGCTAGGTAACCTACATAGTCCAAGTGCCCACTAGGTAACCTAAATAATCCAAATGCCCACTAGGGAAACTACATAGTCCAAGTGCCCGCTAGTTAACCTAGATAGTCCAAGTGCCCGCTAGTAAACCTAGATAGTATAAGGGCCCGTTAGTTAATCTAGATAGTCCAAGTGCCCGCTAGTTAACCTAGATAGTCCAAGTGCCCGCTAGTTAACCTACATAGTCCAAGGGCCCTCTAGTTAACCTAGATAGTCCAAGTGCCTGCTAGGGGACGTACATAGTCCAAGTGCCCGCTAGGTAACCTAGATAGTCCAAGTGCCCGCTAGTTAACCTACATTGTCCAAGTGCCTGCTAGTTAACCTACATAGTCCAAGTCCCCGCTAGTTAACCTAGATATTCCAAGTGCCCGCTAGTTAACCTAGATCGTCCAAGTGTATGCTAGTTAACCTACATAGTCCAAGTTCCCGTTAGGTAACCTAGATAGTACAAGTCCCCGCAAGGTAACCTCCATAGTCCAAGTGCCCGCTAGGTTACCTAGATATTCCAAGTTCCTGTTAGCTAACCTAGATAAACCAAGTGCCCGCTAGGTAACCTACATAGTCCAAGTGCCATTTCGTTAACCTAGATAGTCCAAGTGCCTGCTAGGCAACCTACATAGTCCAAGTGCCCACTAGGTAACCTAAATAATCCAAATGCCCACTAGGGAAACTACATAGTCCAAGTGCCCGCTAGTTAACCTAGATAGTCCAAGTGCCCGCTAGTAAACCTAGATAGTATAAGGGCCCGTTAGTTAATCTAGATAGTCCAAGTGCCCGCTAGTTAACCTACATAGTCCAAGGGCCCTCTAGTTAACCTAGATAGTCCAAGTGCCTGCTAGGGGACGTACATAGTCCAAGTGCCCGCTAGGTAACCTAGATAGTCCAAGTGCCCGCTAGTGAACCTACATTGTCCAAGTGCCTGCTAGTTAACCTACATAGTCCAAGGCCCCGCTAGTTAACCTAGATATTCCAAGTGCCCGCTAGTTAACCTAGATCGTCCAAGTGTATGCTAGTTAACCTACATAGTCCAAGTTCCCGTTAGGTAACCTAGATAGTACAAGTCCCCGCAAGGTAACCTCCATAGTCCAAGTGCCCGCTAGGTTACCTAGATATTCCAAGTTCCTGTTAGCTAACTTAGATAATCCAAGTGCCCGCTAGGTAACCTACATAGTCCAAGTGCAATTTCGTTAACCTAGATTGTCCAAGTGCCTGCTAGGTAACCTACATAGTCCAAGGTCCCGCTAGGTAACATATATAGTCCAAGTCCCCGCTAAGAAATCAAGATAGTCCAAATGCCCGTTAGGTAACCTAGATAGTCCAAGTGCCCGCTAGGTAACCTAAATAGTCCAAGTTCCTGCTAGGTAACCTAGATTGTCCAAGTGTCCGTTACCTAACCTACATAATCCAATTGCCCGCTATGCAACATACATAGTCCAAGTGCCCATTGGTTAACCTAGAAGTCCAAGTGCAAGCTAGGTAACCGGAACAGTCCGAGTGCCCGTAGTTTACCTACATAGTCCAAGGTCCTGCTAGTTAACCTACATAGTCCAATGTCCGATAGGGAACCTACATAGTCCAAGTGCCCGCTGAGGAACCTACATATTCCAAGTGCCCGTTAGGGAACCTAGATAGTCCAAGTGCCTGCTAGGGAACCTACATACTCAAAATGCCCGCTAGGGAACCTGCATTGTACAAGTGCCCGCTAATTAACCTAGATGTTCCACGTTCCCGCTTGTTAACCTAGATAGTCCAAGTTCCCGCTAGTTAACCTACATAGTCCAAGTGCCTGCTAGTTAACCTACATAGTCCAAGGGCCCGCTAGTTAACCTAGATATTCCAAGTGCCCGCTAGTTAACCTAGATCGTCCAAGTGTATGCTAGTTAACCTACATAGTCCAAGTTCCCGTTAGGTAACCTAGATAGTACAAGTGCCCGCAAGGTAACCTCCATAGTCCAAGTGCCCGCTAGGTAACCTAGATATTCCAAGTTCCTGTTAGCTAACCTAGATAATACAAGTGCCCCCTAGGTAACCTACATAGTCCAAGTGCCCGTAGGGAACCTATATAGTCCAAGTGCCCGCTAGGGAACCTACATAGTAAAAGTGCCCGCTAGGGAACCTGCTTTGTGCAAGTTCCCGCTAGTTAACCTAGATAGTCCAAGTGCCCAATAGTTAACCTACATAGTCCAAGGTCAGCTAGTTAACCTAGATAGTCCAAGTTCCCGCTAGTTAACCTACATAGTCCAAGTGCCTGCTAGTTAACCTACATAGTCCAAGGGCCCGCTAGTTAACCTAGATATTCCAAGTGCCCGCTAGTTAACCTAGATCGTCCAAGTGTATGTTAGTTAACCTACATAGTCCAAGTTCCCGTTAGGTAACCTAGATAGTCCAAGTGCCCTTTGGTAACCTAGATTGTCCAAGTGCCTGCTAGGTAACCTACATAGTCCAAGGTCCCGCTAGGTAACCTATATAGTCCAAGTCCCCGCTAAGAAATCAAGATAGTCCAAATGCCCGTTAGGTAACCTAGATAGTCCAAGTGCCTGCTAGGTAACCTAAATAGTCCAAGTTCCTGCTAGGTAACCTAGATAATCCAAGTGCCCGTTACCTAACCTACATAATCCAATTGCCCGCTATGCAACATACATAGTCCAAGTGCCCATTGGTTAACCTAGAAGTCCAAGTGCAAGCTAGGTAACCGGACCTGTCCAAGTGCCCGCTAGTTTACCTACATAGTCCAAGGTCCTGCTAGTTAACCTACATAGTCCAATGCCCGATAGGGAACCTACATAGTCCAAGTGCCCGCTGAGGAACCTACATATTCCAAGTGCCCGTTAGGGAACCTAGATAGTCGAAGTGCCCGCTAGGGAACCTACATACTCAAAATGCCCGCTAGGGAACCTGCATTGTACAAGTGCCCGCTAATTAACCTAGATGTTCCACGTGCCCGCTAGTTAACCTAGATAGTCCAAGTGCCCGATAGTTAACCTACATAGTCCAAGGTCAGCTAGTTAACCTAGATCGTCCAAGTGTATGCTAGTTAACCTACATAGTCCAAGTTCCCGTTAGGTAACCTAGATAGTACAATTGCCCGCAAGGTAACCTCCATAGTCCAAGTGCCCGCTAGGTAACCTAGATATTCCAAGTTCCTGTTACCTAACCTAGATAATACAAGTGCCCCCTAGGTAACCTACATAGTCCAAGTGCCCGTAGGGAACCTATATAGTCCAAGTGCCCGCTAGGGAACCTACATAGTAAAAGTGCCCGCTAGGGAACCTGCTTTGTGCAAGTTCCCGCTAGTTAACCTAGATAGTCCAAGTGCCCAATAGTTAACCTACATAGTCCAAGGTCAGCTAGTTAACCTAGATAGTCCAAGTTCCCGCTAGTTAACCTACATAGTCCAAGTGCCTGCTAGTTAACCTACATAGTCCAAGGGCCCGCTAGTTAACCTAGATATTCCAAGTGCCCGCTAGTTAACCTAGATCGTCCAAGTGTATGCTAGTTAACCTACATAGTCCACGTTCCCGTTAGGTAACCTAGATAGTACAAGTGCCCGCAAGGTAACCTCCATAGTCCAAGTGCCTGCTAGGTAACCTAGATATTCCAAGTTCCTGTTAGCTAACCTAGATAATACAAGTGCCCGCTAGGTAACCTACATAGTCCTAGTGCCATTTCGTTAACCTAGATAGTCCAAGTGCCTGCTAGGTAACCTACATAGTCCAAGTGCCCACTAGGTAACCTAAATAATCCAAAGCCCACTAGGGAAACTACATAGTCCAAGTGCCCGCTAGTTAACCTAGATAGTCCAAGTGCCCGCTAGTAAACCTAGATAGTATAAGGGCCCGTTAGTTAACCTAGATAGTCCAAGTGCCCGCTAGTTAACCTAGATCGTCTAAGTGCCCGCTAGTTAACCTTGATAATCCAAGTGCCCGCTAGTTAACCTACATAGTCCAAGGGCCCTCTAGTTAACCCAGATAGTCCAAGTGCCCGCTAGGGGACGTACATAGTCCAAGTGCCCGCTAGGTAACCTAGATAGTCCAAGTGCCCGCCAAGGTATGTACATAGTTCAAGTGCCCGCTTGGTAACCTAGATTGTCCAAGTGTCCGCTAGTTAAACTACATAGTCCAAGTGCGCGCTAGGTATCTTAGATAGTCCAAGGTCCTGCTAGTTAACCTACATAGTCCAATGCCCAATAGGGATCCTACATAGTCCAAGTGCCCGCTGAGGAACCTACATAGTCCAAGTGCCCGATAGGGAACCTATATATTCCAAGTGCCCGTTAGGGAACTTATATAGTCCAAGTGCCCGCTAGGGAACCTACATACTCAAAATGCCCGCTAGGGAACCTGCATTGTACAAGTGCCCGCTAATTAACTTAGATAGTCCACGTGCCCTCTAGTTAACCTAGATAGTCCAAGTGCCCGATATTTAACCTACATAGTCCAAGAGCCTGATAGGGAACCTACAAAGTCCAAGTGCCCGTTAGGGAACCTAGATAGTCCAAGTGCCCGTAGGGAACCTAGATAGTCCAAGTGCCCGCTAGGGAACCTACATAGTAAAAGTGCCCGCTAGGGAACCTGCTTTGTGCAAGTGCCCGCTAGTTAACATAGATAGTCCAAGTGCCCGCTAGTTAACCTAGATAGTCCAAGTGCCCGATAGTTAACCTACATAGTCCAAGGTCAGCTAGTTAACCTAGATAGTCCAAGTTCCCGCTAGTGAACCTAGATAGTCCAAGTGCCTGCTAGTTAACCTACATAGTCCAAGGGCCCGCTAGTTAACCTAGATATTCCAAGTGCCCGCTAGTTAACCTAGATCGTCCAAGTGTATGCTAGTTAACCTACATAGTCCAAGTTCCCGTTAGGTAACCTAGATAGTACAATTGCCCGCAAGGTAACCTCCATAGTCCAAGTGCCTGCTAGGTAACCTATATATTCCAAGTTCCTGTTAGCTAACCTAGATAATACTAGTGCCCGCTAGGTAACCTACATAGTCCTAGTGCCATTTCGTTAACCTAGATAATCCAAGTGCCTGCTAGGTAACCTACATAGTCCAAGTGCCCACTAGGTAACCTAAATAATCCAAATGCCCACTAGGGAAACTACATAGTCCAAGTGCCCGCTAGTTAACCTAGATAGTCCAAGTGCCCGCTAGTAAACCTAGATAGTATAAGGGCCCGTTAGTTAACCTAGATTGTCCAAGTGCCCGCTAGTTAACCTAGATCGTCTAAGTGCCCGCTAGTTAACCTAGATAATCCAAGTGCCCGCTAGTTAACCTACATAGTCCAAGGGCCCTCTAGTTAACCTAGATAGTCCAAGTGCCCGCTAGGGGACGTACATAGTCCAAGTGCCCGCTAGGTAACCTAGATAGTCCAAGTGCCCGCCAGGTATGTACATAGTTCAAGTGCCCGCTAGGTAACCTAGATTGTCCAAGTGTCCGCTAGTTAAACTACATAGTCCAATTGCCCGCTAGGTATCTTAGATAGTCCAAGGTCCTGCTAGTTAACTTACATAGTCCAATGCCCAATAGGGAACCTATATATTCCAAGTGCCCGTTAGGGAACCTAGATAGTCCAAGTGCCCGTAGGGAACTTATATAGTCCAAGTGCCCGCTAGGGATCCTACATACTGAAAATGCCCGCTAGGGAACCTGCATTGTACAAGTGTCCGCTAATTAACCTAGATAGTCCAAGTGCCCGATATTTAACCTACATAGTCCAAGTGCCTGATAGGGAACCTACATAGTCCAAGTGCCCGCAGAGGAACCTACATAGTCCAAGTGCCCGTAGGGAACTTATATAGTCCAAGTGCCCGCTAGGGAACCTACATAGTAAAATTGCCCGCTAGGGAACCTGCTTTGTGCAAGTGCCCGCTAGTTAACATAGATAGTCCAAGTGTCCGCTAGTTAACCTAGATAGTCGAAGTGCACATTAGTTAACCTACATAGTCCAAGGTCAGCTAGTTAACCTAGATAGTCCAAGTGCCCGCTAGTTAACCTACATAGTCCAAGTGCCTGCTAGTTAACCTACATAGTCCAAGGCACCGCCAGTTAACCTAGATATTCCAAGTGCCCGCTAGTTAACCTAGATCGTCCAAGTGTATGCTAGTTAACCTACATAGTCCAAGTTCCCGTTAGGTAACCTAGATAGTACAAGTGCCCGCAAGGTAACCTCCATAGTCCAAGTGCCCGCTAGGTAACCTAGATAGTCCAAGTGCCCGCTAGTAAACCTAGATAGTATAAGGGCCCGTTAGTTAACCTAGATAGTCCAAGTGCCCGCTAGTTAACCTTGATCGTCTAAGTGCCCGCAAGGTAACCTTCATAGTCCAAGTGCCCGCTAGGTAACCTAGATATTCCAAGTTCCTCTTAGCTAACCTAGATAATCCAAGTGCCCGCTAGGTAACCTACATAGTCCAAGTGCCATTTCGTTAACCTAGATAGTCCAAGTGCCTGCTAGGTAACCTACATAGTCCAAGTGCCCACTAGGTAACCTAAATAATCCAAATGCCCACTAGGGAAACTACATAGTCCAAGTGCCCGCTAGTTAACCTAGATAGTCCAAGTGCCCGCTAGTAAACCTAGATAGTATAAGGGCCCGTTAGTTAATCTAGATAGTCCAAGTGCCCGCTAGTTAACCTAGATAGTCCAAGTGCCCGCTAGTTAACCTACATAGTCCAAGGGCCCTCTAGTTAACCTAGATAGTCCAAGTGCCTGCTAGGGGACGTACATAGTCCAAGTGCCCGCTAGGTAACCTAGATAGTCCAAGTGCCCGCTAGTTAACCTACATTGTCCAAGTGCCTGCTAGTTAACCTACATAGTCCAAGTCCCCGCTAGTTAACCTAGATATTCCAAGTGCCCGCTAGTTAACCTAGATCGTCCAAGTGTATGCTAGTTAACCTACATAGTCCAAGTTCCCGTTAGGTAACCTAGATAGTACAAGTCCCCGCAAGGTAACCTCCATAGTCCAAGTGCCCGCTAGGTTACCTAGATATTCCAAGTTCCTGTTAGCTAACCTAGATAATACAAGTGCCCGCTAGGTAACCTACATAGTCCAAGTGCCATTTCGTTAACCTAGATAGTCCAAGTGCCTGCTAGGCAACCTACATAGTCCAAGTGCCCACTAGGTAACCTAAATAATCCAAATGCCCACTAGGGAAACTACATAGTCCAAGTGCCCGCTAGTTAACCTAGATAGTCCAAGTGCCCGCTAGTAAACCTAGATAGTATAAGGGCCCGTTAGTTAATCTAGATAGTCCAAGTGCCCGCTAGTTAACCTACATAGTCCAAGGGCCCTCTAGTTAACCTAGATAGTCCAAGTGCCTGCTAGGGGACGTACATAGTCCAAGTGCCCGCTAGGTAACCTAGATAGTCCAAGTGCCCGCTAGTGAACCTACATTGTCCAAGTGCCTGCTAGTTAACCTACATAGTCCAAGGCCCCGCTAGTTAACCTAGATATTCCAAGTGCCCGCTAGTTAACCTAGATCGTCCAAGTGTATGCTAGTTAACCTACATAGTCCAAGTTCCCGTTAGGTAACCTAGATAGTACAAGTCCCCGCATGGTAACCTCCATAGTCCAAGTGCCCGCTAGGTTACCTAGATATTCCAAGTTCCTGTTAGCTAACTTAGATAATCCAAGTGCCCGCTAGGTAACCTACATAGTCCAAGTGCAATTTCGTTAACCTAGATTGTCCAAGTGCCTGCTAGGTAACCTACATAGTCCAAGGTCCCGCTAGGTAACATATATTGTCCAAGTCCCCGCTAAGAAATCAAGATAGTCCAAATGCCCGTTAGGTAACCTAGATAGTCCAAGTGCCCGCTAGGTAACCTAAATAGTCCAAGTTCCTGCTAGGTAACCTAGATTGTCCAAGTGTCCGTTACCTAACCTACATAATCCAATTGCCCGCTATGCAACATACATAGTCCAAGTGCCCATTGGTTAACCTAGAAGTCCAAGTGCAAGCTAGGTAACCGGAACAGTCCGAGTGCCCGTAGTTTACCTACATAGTCCAAGGTCCTGCTAGTTAACCTACATAGTCCAATGTCCGATAGGGAACCTACATAGTCCAAGTGCCCGCTGAGGAACCTACATATTCCAAGTGCCCGTTAGGGAACCTAGATAGTCCAAGTGCCTGCTAGGGAACCTACATACTCAAAATGCCCGCTAGGGAACCTGCATTGTACAAGTGCCCGCTAATTAACCTAGATGTTCCACGTGCCCGCTTGTTAACCTAGATAGTCCAAGTTCCCGCTAGTTAACCTACATAGTCCAAGTGCCTGCTAGTTAACCTACATAGTCCAAGGGCCCGCTAGTTAACCTAGATATTCCAAGTGCCCGCTAGTTAACCTAGATCGTCCAAGTGTATGCTAGTTAACCTACATAGTCCAAGTTCCCGTTAGGTAACCTAGATAGTACAAGTGCCCGCAAGGTAACCTCCATAGTCCAAGTGCCCGCTAGGTAACCTAGATATTCCAAGTTCCTGTTAGCTAACCTAGATAATACAAGTGCCCCCTAGGTAACCTACATAGTCCAAGTGCCCGTAGGGAACCTATATAGTCCAAGTGCCCGCTAGGGAACCTACATAGTAAAAGTGCCCGCTAGGGAACCTGCTTTGTGCAAGTTCCCGCTAGTTAACCTAGATAGTCCAAGTGCCCAATAGTTAACCTACATAGTCCAAGGTCAGCTAGTTAACCTAGATAGTCCAAGTTCCCGCTAGTTAACCTACATAGTCCAAGTGCCTGCTAGTTAACCTACATAGTCCAAGGGCCCGCTAGTTAACCTAGATATTCCAAGTGCCCGCTAGTTAACCTAGATCGTCCAAGTGTATGCTAGTTAACCTACATAGTCCAAGTTCCCGTTAGGTAACCTAGATAGTACAAGTGCCCGCAAGGTAACCTCCATAGTCCAAGTGCCCGCTAGGTAACCTAGATATTCCAAGTTCCTGTTAGCTAACCTAGATAATACAAGTGCCCCCTAGGTAACCTACATAGTCCAAGTGCCCGTAGGGAACCTATATAGTCCAAGTGCCCGCTAGGGAACCTACATAGTAAAAGTGCCCGCTAGGGAACCTGCTTTGTGCAAGTTCCCGCTAGTTAACCTAGATAGTCCAAGTGCCCAATAGTTAACCTACATAGTCCAAGGTCAGCTAGTTAACCTAGATAGTCCAAGTTCCCTCTAGTTAACCTACATAGTCCAAGTGCCTGCTAGTTAACCTACATAGTCCAAGGGCCCGCTAGTTAACCTAGATATTCCAAGTGCCCGCTAGTTAACCTAGATCGTCCAAGTGTATGCTAGTTAACCTACATAGTCCACGTTCCCGTTAGGTAACCTAGATAGTACAAGTGCCCGCAAGGTAACCTCCATAGTCCAAGTGCCTGCTAGGTAACCTAGATATTCCAAGTTCCTGTTAGCTAACCTAGATAATACAAGTGCCCGCTAGGTAACCTACATAGTCCTAGTGCCATTTCGTTAACCTAGATAGTCCAAGTGCCTGCTAGGTAACCTACATAGTCCAAGTGCCCACTAGGTAACCTAAATAATCCAAAGCCCACTAGGGAAACTACATAGTCCAAGTGCCCGCTAGTTAACCTAGATAGTCCAAGTGCCCGCTAGTAAACCTAGATAGTATAAGGGCCCGTTAGTTAACCTAGATAGTCCAAGTGCCCGCTAGTTAACCTAGATCGTCTAAGTGCCCGCTAGTTAACCTAGATAATCCAAGTGCCCGCTAGTTAACCTACATAGTCCAAGGGCCCTCTAGTTAACCCAGATAGTCCAAGTGCCCGCTAGGGGACGTACATAGTCCAAGTGCCCGCTAGGTAACCTAGATAGTCCAAGTGCCCGCCAAGGTATGTACATAGTTCAAGTGCCCGCTTGGTAACCTAGATTGTCCAAGTGTCCGCTAGTTAAACTACATAGTCCAAGTGCCCGCTAGGTATCTTAGATAGTCCAAGGTCCTGCTAGTTAACCTACATAGTCCAATGCCCAATAGGGAACCTACATAGTCCAAGTGCCCGCTGAGGAACCTACATAGTCCAAGTGCCCGATAGGGAACCTATATATTCCAAGTGCCCGTTAGGGAACTTATATAGTCCAAGTGCCCGCTAGGGAACCTACATACTCAAAATGCCCGCTAGGGAACCTGCATTGTACAAGTGCCCGCTAATTAACTTAGATAGTCCACGTGCCCTCTAGTTAACCTAGATAGTCCAAGTGCCCGATATTTAACCTACATAGTCCAAGAGCCTGATAGGGAACCTACAAAGTCCAAGTGCCCGTTAGGGAACCTAGATAGTCCAAGTGCCCGTAGGGAACCTAGATAGTCCAAGTGCCTGCTAGGGAACCTACATAGTAAAAGTGCCCGCTAGGGAACCTGCTTTGTGCAAGTGCCCGCTAGTTAACATAGATAGTCCAAGTGCCCGCTAGGTAACCTAAATATTCCAAGTGCCCGTTACCTAACCTAGATAATCCAATTGCCCGCTATGCAACATACATAGTCCAAGTGCCCATTCGTTAACCTAGAAATCCAAGTGCCCGCTAGGTAACCGGGACTGTCCAAGTGCCCGCTAGGTTACCTACATAGTCCAAATGCCCGCTAATTAACCTACATAGTCCAAGTGCCCGCTAGGTAACCTAGATAGTGCAAGTGCCCGCTAGGTAACCTACATAGTCCAAGTGCCATTTCGTTAACCTAGATAGTCCAAGTGCCCGTTCGTTAACCTAGATAGTCCAAGTGCCCGCTAGGTAACCTAGACAGTCCAAGTGCCTGCTAGGTAACCTACATAGTCCAAATGCCCGTTCGTTAACCTACATAGTCCAAGGGCCCACTATTTAACTTAGATCGTCCAAGTGCCTCGGTTAACCTACATAGTCCAAGTGCCCGCAAGGTGACCTATAAAATCCAAGTTCCATCTATGTAACCTAGATAGTCCAAGGGCCCGCTAGTTAACCTACATAGTCCAAGTGCCCGCTAGGTAAACTAGATATCCAAATTCCCGCTAAGGAACCTACATAGTCCAAGTGCACGCTAGTTAACCCAGATAGTCCAAGTGCCCGCTAGTTAACCTAGATAGTCCAAGTGCCGCTAGGTAACCTATATAGTGCAAGTGTCCCCTAGTTAACCTACATAGTCCAAGTGCCCGCTAGTTAACATAGATAGTCCAAGTGCCCGCTAGGGAACGTACATAGTCCAAGTGCCCGTTAGGTAACCTAGATAGTGCAAGTGCCCGGTAGTTAACCTACATAGCCCAAGTGCCCGCTAGGTTACCTAGATAGTCCAAGGGCGCGCTAGTTAACCAACATAGTCCAAGTGCCCGTTAGTTAACTTACATAGTTCAAGTGTCCATAAGGAACATATATAGTCCAAGTGCCCGCTAGGGAACATACAGAGTCTAAGTGCCCGCTAGGGAACCTACGTAGTCCAAGTGCCCGCTAGGGAATCTACATAGTCCAAGGGCCCGCTAGTTAACGTAGATAGTCCAAGTGCCGCTAGTTAATCTACATAGTTCAAGGGACCGCTAGTTAACCTACATAGTCCAAGTACCGGCTAGTTAACCTAGATCGTCCAAGTGTCCACTAGTTAACCTACATAGTACAAGTGCCCGCTAGGGAACCAACATAGTCCAAGTGCCTGCTAGGGAACCTACATAGTCCAAGTGCCCGCTCTGGAACATACATAGTCCAAGTGCCCGCCAGGGAATCTACATAGTCCAAGGGCCCGCTAGTTAACGTAGATACTCCAACTGCCTCTAGTTAGTCTACATAGTTTAAGGGCCCGCAAGTTAACCTACATAGTCCAAGTATCCGCTAGTTAACCTAGATCGTCCAAGTGCCCGCTAGTTAACTAACTTACATAGTCCATGGGCCCGCTAGTTAACCTACATAGTCCAAGGGCCCGCTAGTTAACCTACATCGTCCATGGGCCCGCTAGTTAACCTACGTAGTCCAAGTGCCCCCTAGTTAACCTACATACTCCAAGTGCCCGCTAGGTAACCTAGACAGTTCAAGTGAGCACTAGGTTACCTACATAGTCCAAGTGCCCGTTCGTTTACCTACATAATCCAAGTGCGCCCTAGGTAACCAATATAGTCCAAATGCCCGCTAGGGACCCTAATAGTCCAAATGTCCGCTAGTTAACCTAGATAGTCCAAGTGCTCGCTACTTAAAATAGATAGTCCAAGTGCCCACTAGTTAACCTAGATAGACCAAGTGCCCGCTAGGGAACCTACATAGTCCAAGTGCCCGCTAGATAACATAGATAGTCCAAGTACCCGCTAGGAAACGTACATAGTCCAAGTGCCCGCTAGGGAACGTACATAGTCCAAGTGCCCGCTAGGTAACCTAGATAGTCCAAGTGACCGCTAGTAAACCTAGATAGTATAAGGGCCCGTTAGTTAATCTAGATAGTCCAAGTGCCCGCTAGTTAACCTAGATAGTCCAAGTGCCCGCTAGTTAACCTAGATCGTCTAAGTGCCCGCTAGTTAACCTAGATAATCCAAGTGCCCGCTAGTTAACCTACATAGTACAAGGGCCTTCTAGTTAACCTAAATAGTCCAAGTGCCCGCTAGGGGACGTACATAGTCCAAGTGCCCGCTAGGTAACCTAGATAGTCCAAGTGCCCGCCAAGGTATGTACATAGTTCAAGTGCCCGCTAGGTAACCTAGATTGTCCAAGTGTCCGCTAGTTAACCTACATAGTCCAAGTGCCCGCTAGGTAACCAATATAGTCCAAATGCCCGCTAGGGACCCTAATTGTCCAAATGTCCGCTAGTTAACCTAGATAGTCCAAGTGCTCACTACTTAACATAGATAGTCCAAGTGCCCACTAGTTAACCTAGAAAGACCAAGTGCCCGCTAGGGAACCTATCGAGTCCAAGGGCCCGATAGGGAACCTACATAGTCCAAGTGCCCGCTAGATAACATAGATAGTCCAAGTACCCGCTAGGAAACGTACATAGTCCAAGTCCCCGCTAGGGAACGTACATAGTCCAAGTGCCCGCTAGGTAACCTAGATAGTCCAAGTGCCCGCTAGTAAACCTAGATAGTATAAGGGCCCGCTAGTTAACCTAGATAGTCCAAGTGCCCGCTAGTTAACCTAGATCGTTTAAGTGCCCGCTAGTTAACCTTGATAATCCAAGTGCCCGCTAGTTAACCTACATAGTACAAGGGCCTTCTAGTTAACCTAGATAGTCCAAGTGCCCGCTAGGGGACGTACATAGTCCAAGTGCCCTCTAGGTAACCTAGATAGTCCAAGTGCCCGCCAAGGTATGTACATAGTTCAAGTGCCCGCTTGGTAACCTAGATTGTCCAAGTGTCCGCTAGTTAAACTACATAGTCCAAGTGCCCGCTAGGTATCTTAGATAGTCCAAGGTCCTGCTAGTTAACCTACATAGTCCAATGCCCAATAGGGAACCTACATAGTCCAAGTGCCCCCCGAGGAACCTACAAAGTCCAAGTGCCCGATAGGGAACCTACATATTCCAAGTGCCCGTTACGGAACCTAGATAGTCCAAGTGCCCGCTAGGGAACCTACATACTCAAAATGCCCGCTAGGGAACCTGCATTGTACAAGTGCCCGCTAATTTACCTAGATATTCCACGTGCCCGCTAGTTAACCTAGATAGTCCAAGTGCCCGATAGTTAACCTACATAGTCCAAGTGCCTGATAGGGAACGTACATAGTCCAAGTGCCCGCAGAGGAACCTTCATAGTCCAAGTGCCCGTTAGGGAACCTAGATAGTCCAAGTGCCCGTAGGGAAACTATATAGTCCAAGTGCCCGCTAGGGAGCCTACATAGTAAAAGTGCCCGCTAGGGAACCTGTTTTGTGCAAGTGCCCGCTAGTTAACCTAGATAGTCCAAGTGCCCGCTAGTTAACCTAGATAGTCGAAGTGCCCAATAGTTAACCTATTAGTCCAAGGTCAGCTAGTTAACCTAGATAGTCCAAGTGCCTGCTAGTTAACCTACATAGTCCAAGGGCCCGCTAGTTAACCTAGATATTCCAAGTGCCCGCTAGTTAACCTAGATCGTCCAAGTGTATGTTAGTTAACCTACATAGTCCAAGTTCCCGTTAGGTAACCTAGATAGTCCAAGTGCCCTTTGGTAACCTAGATTGTCCAAGTGCCTGCTAGGTAACCTACATAGTCCAAGGTCCCGCTCGGTAACCTATATAGTCCAAGTCCCCGCTAAGAAATCAAGATAGTCCAAATGCCCGTTAGGTAACCTAGATAGTCCAAGTGCCTGCTAGGTAACCTAAATAGTCCAAGTTCCTGCTAGGTAACCTAGATAATCCAAGTGCCCGTTACCTAACCTACATAATCCAATTGCCCGCTATGCAACATACATAGTCCAAGTGCCCATTGGTTAACCTAGAAGTCCAAGTGCAAGCTAGGTAACCGGACCTGTACAAGTGCCCGCTAGTTTACCTACATAGTCCAAGGTCCTGCTAGTTAACCTACATAGTCCAATGCCCGATAGGGAACCTACATAGTCCAAGTGCCCGCTGAGGAACCTACATATTCCAAGTGCCCGTTAGGGAACCTAGATAGTCGAAGTGCCCGCTAGGGAACCTACATACTCAAAATGCCCGCTAGGGAACCTGCATTGTACAAGTGCCCGCTAATTAACCTAGATGTTCCACGTGCCCGCTAGTTAACCTAGATAGTCCAAGTGCCCGATAGTTAACCTACATAGTCCAAGGTCAGCTAGTTAACCTAGATCGTCCAAGTGTATGCTAGTTAACCTACATAGTCCAAGTTCCCGTTAGGTAACCTAGATAGTACAATTGCCCGCAAGGTAACCTCCATAGTCCAAGTGCCCGCTAGGTAACCTAGATATTCCAAGTTCCTGTTACCTAACCTAGATAATACAAGTGCCCCCTAGGTAACCTACATAGTCCAAGTGCCCGTAGGGAACCTATATAGTCCAAGTGCCCGCTAGGGAACCTACATAGTAAAAGTGCCCGCTAGGGAACCTGCTTTGTGCAAGTTCCCGCTAGTTAACCTAGATAGTCCAAGTGCCCAATAGTTAACCTACATAGTCCAAGGTCAGCTAGTTAACCTAGATAGTCCAAGTTCCCGCTAGTTAACCTACATAGTCCAAGTGCCTGCTAGTTAACCTACATAGTCCAAGGGCCCGCTAGTTAACCTAGATATTCCAAGTGCCCGCTAGTTAACCTAGATCGTCCAAGTGTATGCTAGTTAACCTACATAGTCCACGTTCCCGTTAGGTAACCTAGATAGTACAAGTGCCCGCAAGGTAACCTCCATAGTCCAAGTGCCTGCTAGGTAACCTAGATATTCCAAGTTCCTGTTAGCTAACCTAGATAATACAAGTGCCCGCTAGGTAACCTACATAGTCCTAGTGCCATTTCGTTAACCTAGATAGTCCAAGTGCCTGCTAGGTAACCTACATAGTCCAAGTGCCCACTAGGTAACCTAAATAATCCAAAGCCCACTAGGGAAACTACATAGTCCAAGTGCCCGCTAGTTAACCTAGATAGTCCAAGTGCCCGCTAGTAAACCTAGATAGTATAAGGGCCCGTTAGTTAACCTAGATAGTCCAAGTGCCCGCTAGTTAACCTAGATCGTCTAAGTGCCCGCTAGTTAACCTTGATAATCCAAGTGCCCGCTAGTTAACCTACATAGTCCAAGGGCCCTCTAGTTAACCCAGATAGTCCAAGTGCCCGCTAGGGGACGTACATAGTCCAAGTGCCCGCTAGGTAACCTAGATAGTCCAAGTGCCCGCCAAGGTATGTACATAGTTCAAGTGCCCGCTTGGTAACCTAGATTGTCCAAGTGTCCGCTAGTTAAACTACATAGTCCAAGTGCCCGCTAGGTATCTTAGATAGTCCAAGGTCCTGCTAATTAACCTACATAGTCCAATGCCCAATAGGGATCCTACATAGTCCAAGTGCCCGCTGAGGAACCTACATAGTCCAAGTGCCCGATAGGGAACCTATATATTCCAAGTGCCCGTTAGGGAACTTATATAGTCCAAGTGCCCGCTAGGGAACCTACATACTCAAAATGCCCGCTAGGGAACCTGCATTGTACAAGTGCCCGCTAATTAACTTAGATAGTCCACGTGCCCTCTAGTTAACCTAGATAGTCCAAGTGCCCGATATTTAACCTACATAGTCCAAGAGCCTGATAGGGAACCTACAAAGTCCAAGTGCCCGTTAGGGAACCTAGATAGTCCAAGTGCCCGTAGGGAACCTAGATAGTCCAAGTGCCCGCTAGGGAACCTACATAGTAAAAGTGCCCGCTAGGGAACCTGCTTTGTGCAAGTGCCCGCTAGTTAACATAGATAGTCCAAGTGCCCGCTAGTTAACCTAGATAGTCCAAGTGCCCGATAGTTAACCTACATAGTCCAAGGTCAGCTAGTTAACCTAGATAGTCCAAGTTCCCGCTAGTGAACCTAGATAGTCCAAGTGCCTGCTAGTTAACCTACATAGTCCAAGGGCCCGCTAGTTAACCTAGATATTCCAAGTGCCCGCTAGTTAACCTAGATCGTCCAAGTGTATGCTAGTTAACCTACATAGTCCAAGTTCCCGTTAGGTAACCTAGATAGTACAATTGCCCGCAAGGTAACCTCCATAGTCCAAGTGCCTGCTAGGTAACCTAGATATTCCAAGTTCCTGTTAGCTAACCTAGATAATACAAGTGCCCGCTAGGTAACCTACATAGTCCTAGTGCCATTTCGTTAACCTAGATAGTCCAAGTGCCTGCTAGGTAACCTACATAGTCCAAGTGCCCACTAGGTAACCTAAATAATCCAAATGCCCACAAGGGAAACTACATAGTCCAAGTGCCCGCTAGTTAACCTAGATAGTCCAAGTGCCCGCTAGTAAACCTAGATAGTATAAGGGCCCGTTAGTTAACCTAGATAGTCCAAGTGCCCGCTAGTTAACCTAGATCGTCTAAGTGCCCGCTAGTTAACCTAGATAATCCAAGTGCCCGCTAGTTAACCTACATAGTCCAAGGGCCCTCTAGTTAACCTAGATAGTCCAAGTGCCCGCTAGGGGACGTACATAGTCCAAGTGCCCGCTAGGTAACCTAGATAGTCCAAGTGCCCGCCAGGTATGTACATAGTTCAAGTGCCCGCTAGGTAACCTAGATTGTCCAAGTGTCCGCTAGTTAAACTACATAGTCCAATTGCCCGCTAGGTATCTTAGATAGTCCAAGGTCCTGCTAGTTAACTTACATAGTCCAATGCCCAATAGGGAACCTATATATTCCAAGTGCCCGTTAGGGAACCTAGATAGTCCAAGTGCCCGTAGGGAACTTATATAGTCCAAGTGCCCGCTAGGGATCCTACATACTGAAAATGCCCGCTAGGGAACCTGCATTGTACAAGTGTCCGCTAATTAACCTAGATAGTCCAAGTGCCCGATATTTAACCTACATAGTCCAAGTGCCTGATAGGGAACCTACATAGTCCAAGTGCCCGCAGAGGAACCTACATAGTCCAAGTGCCCGTAGGGAACTTATATAGTCCAAGTGCCCGCTAGGGAACCTACATAGTAAAATTGCCCGCTAGGGAACCTGCTTTGTGCAAGTGCCCGCTAGTTAACATAGATAGTCCAAGTGTCCGCTAGTTAACCTAGATAGTCGAAGTGCACATTAGTTAACCTACATAGTCCAAGGTCAGCTAGTTAACCTAGATAGTCCAAGTGCCCGCTAGTTAACCTACATAGTCCAAGTGCCTGCTAGTTAACCTACATAGTCCAAGGCACCGCCAGTTAACCTAGATATTCCAAGTGCCCGCTAGTTAACCTAGATCGTCCAAGTGTATGCTAGTTAACCTACATAGTCCAAGTTCCCGTTAGGTAACCTAGATAGTACAAGTGCCCGCAAGGTAACCTCCATAGTCCAAGTGCCCGCTAGGTAACCTAGATAGTCCAAGTGCCCGCTAGTAAACCTAGATAGTATAAGGGCCCGTTAGTTAACCTAGATAGTCCAAGTGCCCGCTAGTTAACCTAGATCGTCTAAGTGCCCGCAAGGTAACCTTCATAGTCCAAGTGCCCGCTAGGTAACCTAGATATTCCAAGTTCCTCTTAGCTAACCTAGATAATCCAAGTGCCCGCTAGGTAACCTACATAGTCCAAGTGCCATTTCGTTAACCTAGATAGTCCAAGTGCCTGCTAGGTAACCTACATAGTCCAAGTGCCCACTAGGTAACCTAAATAATCCAAATGCCCACTAGGGAAACTACATAGTCCAAGTGCCCGCTAGTTAACCTAGATAGTCCAAGTGCCCGCTAGTAAACCTAGATAGTATAAGGGCCCGTTAGTTAATCTAGATAGTCCAAGTGCCCGCTAGTTAACCTAGATAGTCCAAGTGCCCGCTAGTTAACCTACATAGTCCAAGGGCCCTCTAGTTAACCTAGATAGTCCAAGTGCCTGCTAGGGGACGTACATAGTCCAAGTGCCCGCTAGGTAACCTAGATAGTCCAAGTGCCCGCTAGTTAACCTACATTGTCCAAGTGCCTGCTAGTTAACCTACATAGTCCAAGTCCCCGCTAGTTAACCTAGATATTCCAAGTGCCCGCTAGTTAACCTAGATCGTCCAAGTGTATGCTAGTTAACCTACATAGTCCAAGTTCCCGTTAGGTAACCTAGATAGTACAAGTCCCCGCAAGGTAACCTCCATAGTCCAAGTGCCCGCTAGGTTACCTAGATATTCCAAGTTCCTGTTAGCTAACCTAGATAAACCAAGTGCCCGCTAGGTAACCTACATAGTCCAAGTGCCATTTCGTTAACCTAGATAGTCCAAGTGCCTGCTAGGCAACCTACATAGTCCAAGTGCCCACTAGGTAACCTAAATAATCCAAATGCCCACTAGGGAAACTACATAGTCCAAGTGCCCGCTAGTTAACCTAGATAGTCCAAGTGCCCGCTAGTAAACCTAGATAGTATAAGGGCCCGTTAGTTAATCTAGATAGTCCAAGTGCCCGCTAGTTAACCTACATAGTCCAAGGGCCCTCTAGTTAACCTAGATAGTCCAAGTGCCTGCTAGGGGACGTACATAGTCCAAGTGCCCGCTAGGTAACCTAGATAGTCCAAGTGCCCGCTAGTGAACCTACATTGTCCAAGTGCCTGCTAGTTAACCTACATAGTCCAAGGCCCCGCTAGTTAACCTAGATATTCCAAGTGCCCGCTAGTTAACCTAGATCGTCCAAGTGTATGCTAGTTAACCTACATAGTCCAAGTTCCCGTTAGGTAACCTAGATAGTACAAGTCCCCGCAAGGTAACCTCCATAGTCCAAGTGCCCGCTAGGTTACCTAGATATTCCAAGTTCCTGTTAGCTAACTTAGATAATCCAAGTGCCCGCTAGGTAACCTACATAGTCCAAGTGCAATTTCGTTAACCTAGATTGTCCAAGTGCCTGCTAGGTAACCTACATAGTCCAAGGTCCCGCTAGGTAACATATATAGTCCAAGTCCCCGCTAAGAAATCAAGATAGTCCAAATGCCCGTTAGGTAACCTAGATAGTCCAAGTGCCCGCTAGGTAACCTAAATAGTCCAAGTTCCTGCTAGGTAACCTAGATTGTCCAAGTGTCCGTTACCTAACCTACATAATCCAATTGCCCGCTATGCAACATACATAGTCCAAGTGCCCATTGGTTAACCTAGAAGTCCAAGTGCAAGCTAGGTAACCGGAACAGTCCGAGTGCCCGTAGTTTACCTACATAGTCCAAGGTCCTGCTAGTTAACCTACATAGTCCAATGTCCGATAGGGAACCTACATAGTCCAAGTGCCCGCTGAGGAACCTACATATTCCAAGTGCCCGTTAGGGAACCTAGATAGTCCAAGTGCCTGCTAGGGAACCTACATACTCAAAATGCCCGCTAGGGAACCTGCATTGTACAAGTGCCCGCTAATTAACCTAGATGTTCCACGTGCCCGCTTGTTAACCTAGATAGTCCAAGTTCCCGCTAGTTAACCTACATAGTCCAAGTGCCTGCTAGTTAACCTACATAGTCCAAGGGCCCGCTAGTTAACCTAGATATTCCAAGTGCCCGCTAGTTAACCTAGATCGTCCAAGTGTATGCTAGTTAACCTACATAGTCCAAGTTCCCGTTAGGTAACCTAGATAGTACAAGTGCCCGCAAGGTAACCTCCATAGTCCAAGTGCCCGCTAGGTAACCTAGATATTCCAAGTTCCTGTTAGCTAACCTAGATAATACAAGTGCCCCCTAGGTAACCTACATAGTCCAAGTGCCCGTAGGGAACCTATATAGTCCAAGTGCCCGCTAGGGAACCTACATAGTAAAAGTGCCCGCTAGGGAACCTGCTTTGTGCAAGTTCCCGCTAGTTAACCTAGATAGTCCAAGTGCCCAATAGTTAACCTACATAGTCCAAGGTCAGCTAGTTAACCTAGATAGTCCAAGTTCCCGCTAGTTAACCTACATAGTCCAAGTGCCTGCTAGTTAACCTACATAGTCCAAGGGCCCGCTAGTTAACCTAGATATTCCAAGTGCCCGCTAGTTAACCTAGATCGTCCAAGTGTATGTTAGTTAACCTACATAGTCCAAGTTCCCGTTAGGTAACCTAGATAGTCCAAGTGCCCTTTGGTAACCTAGATTGTCCAAGTGCCTGCTAGGTAACCTACATAGTCCAAGGTCCCGCTAGGTAACCTATATAGTCCAAGTCCCCGCTAAGAAATCAAGATAGTCCAAATGCCCGTTAGGTAACCTAGATAGTCCAAGTGCCTGCTAGGTAACCTAAATAGTCCAAGTTCCTGCTAGGTAACCTAGATAATCCAAGTGCCCGTTACCTAACCTACATAATCCAATTGCCCGCTATGCAACATACATAGTCCAAGTGCCCATTGGTTAACCTAGAAGTCCAAGTGCAAGCTAGGTAACCGGACCTGTCCAAGTGCCCGCTAGTTTACCTACATAGTCCAAGGTCCTGCTAGTTAACCTACATAGTCCAATGCCCGATAGGGAACCTACATAGTCCAAGTGCCCGCTGAGGAACCTACATATTCCAAGTGCCCGTTAGGGAACCTAGATAGTCGAAGTGCCCGCTAGGGAACCTACATACTCAAAATGCCCGCTAGGGAACCTGCATTGTACAAGTGCCCGCTAATTAACCTAGATGTTCCACGTGCCCGCTAGTTAACCTAGATAGTCCAAGTGCCCGATAGTTAACCTACATAGTCCAAGGTCAGCTAGTTAACCTAGATCGTCCAAGTGTATGCTAGTTAACCTACATAGTCCAAGTTCCCGTTAGGTAACCTAGATAGTACAATTGCCCGCAAGGTAACCTCCATAGTCCAAGTGCCCGCTAGGTAACCTAGATATTCCAAGTTCCTGTTACCTAACCTAGATAATACAAGTGCCCCCTAGGTAACCTACATAGTCCAAGTGCCCGTAGGGAACCTATATAGTCCAAGTGCCCGCTAGGGAACCTACATAGTAAAAGTGCCCGCTAGGGAACCTGCTTTGTGCAAGTTCCCGCTAGTTAACCTAGATAGTCCAAGTGCCCAATAGTTAACCTACATAGTCCAAGGTCAGCTAGTTAACCTAGATAGTCCAAGTTCCCGCTAGTTAACCTACATAGTCCAAGTGCCTGCTAGTTAACCTACATAGTCCAAGGGCCCGCTAGTTGACCTAGATATTCCAAGTGCCCGCTAGTTAACCTAGATCGTCCAAGTGTATGCTAGTTAACCTACATAGTCCACGTTCCCGTTAGGTAACCTAGATAGTACAAGTGCCCGCAAGGTAACCTCCATAGTCCAAGTGCCTGCTAGGTAACCTAGATATTCCAAGTTCCTGTTAGCTAACCTAGATAATACAAGTGCCCGCTAGGTAACCTACATAGTCCTAGTGCCATTTCGTTAACCTAGATAGTCCAAGTGCCTGCTAGGTAACCTACATAGTCCAAGTGCCCACTAGGTAACCTAAATAATCCAAAGCCCACTAGGGAAACTACATAGTCCAAGTGCCCGCTAGTTAACCTAGATAGTCCAAGTGCCCGCTAGTAAACCTAGATAGTATAAGGGCCCGTTAGTTAACCTAGATAGTCCAAGTGCCCGCTAGTTAACCTAGATCGTCTAAGTGCCCGCTAGTTAACCTTGATAATCCAAGTGCCCGCTAGTTAACCTACATAGTCCAAGGGCCCTCTAGTTAACCCAGATAGTCCAAGTGCCCGCTAGGGGACGTACATAGTCCAAGTGCCCGCTAGGTAACCTAGATAGTCCAAGTGCCCGCCAAGGTATGTACATAGTTCAAGTGCCCGCTTGGTAACCTAGATTGTCCAAGTGTCCGCTAGTTAAACTACATAGTCCAAGTGCGCGCTAGGTATCTTAGATAGTCCAAGGTCCTGCTAGTTAACCTACATAGTCCAATGCCCAATAGGGATCCTACATAGTCCAAGTGCCCGCTGAGGAACCTACATAGTCCAAGTGCCCGATAGGGAACCTATATATTCCAAGTGCCCGTTAGGGAACTTATATAGTCCAAGTGCCCGCTAGGGAACCTACATACTCAAAATGCCCGCTAGGGAACCTGCATTGTACAAGTGCCCGCTAATTAACTTAGATAGTCCACGTGCCCTCTAGTTAACCTAGATAGTCCAAGTGCCCGATATTTAACCTACATAGTCCAAGAGCCTGATAGGGAACCTACAAAGTCCAAGTGCCCGTTAGGGAACCTAGATAGTCCAAGTGCCCGTAGGGAACCTAGATAGTCCAAGTGCCCGCTAGGGAACCTACATAGTAAAAGTGCCCGCTAGGGAACCTGCTTTGTGCAAGTGCCCGCTAGTTAACATAGATAGTCCAAGTGCCCGCTAGTTAACCTAGATAGTCCAAGTGCCCGATAGTTAACCTACATAGTCCAAGGTCAGCTAGTTAACCTAGATAGTCCAAGTTCCCGCTAGTGAACCTAGATAGTCCAAGTGCCTGCTAGTTAACCTACATAGTCCAAGGGCCCGCTAGTTAACCTAGATATTCCAAGTGCCCGCTAGTTAACCTAGATCGTCCAAGTGTATGCTAGTTAACCTACATAGTCCAAGTTCCCGTTAGGTAACCTAGATAGTACAATTGCCCGCAAGGTAACCTCCATAGTCCAAGTGCCTGCTAGGTAACCTATATATTCCAAGTTCCTGTTAGCTAACCTAGATAATACTAGTGCCCGCTAGGTAACCTACATAGTCCTAGTGCCATTTCGTTAACCTAGATAATCCAAGTGCCTGCTAGGTAACCTACATAGTCCAAGTGCCCACTAGGTAACCTAAATAATCCAAATGCCCACTAGGGAAACTACATAGTCCAAGTGCCCGCTAGTTAACCTAGATAGTCCAAGTGCCCGCTAGTAAACCTAGATAGTATAAGGGCCCGTTAGTTAACCTAGATTGTCCAAGTGCCCGCTAGTTAACCTAGATCGTCTAAGTGCCCGCTAGTTAACCTAGATAATCCAAGTGCCCGCTAGTTAACCTACATAGTCCAAGGGCCCTCTAGTTAACCTAGATAGTCCAAGTGCCCGCTAGGGGACGTACATAGTCCAAGTGCCCGCTAGGTAACCTAGATAGTCCAAGTGCCCGCCAGGTATGTACATAGTTCAAGTGCCCGCTAGGTAACCTAGATTGTCCAAGTGTCCGCTAGTTAAACTACATAGTCCAATTGCCCGCTAGGTATCTTAGATAGTCCAAGGTCCTGCTAGTTAACTTACATAGTCCAATGCCCAATAGGGAACCTATATATTCCAAGTGCCCGTTAGGGAACCTAGATAGTCCAAGTGCCCGTAGGGAACTTATATAGTCCAAGTGCCCGCTAGGGATCCTACATACTGAAAATGCCCGCTAGGGAACCTGCATTGTACAAGTGTCCGCTAATTAACCTAGATAGTCCAAGTGCCCGATATTTAACCTACATAGTCCAAGTGCCTGATAGGGAACCTACATAGTCCAAGTGCCCGCAGAGGAACCTACATAGTCCAAGTGCCCGTAGGGAACTTATATAGTCCAAGTGCCCGCTAGGGAACCTACATAGTAAAATTGCCCGCTAGGGAACCTGCTTTGTGCAAGTGCCCGCTAGTTAACATAGATAGTCCAAGTGTCCGCTAGTTAACCTAGATAGTCGAAGTGCACATTAGTTAACCTACATAGTCCAAGGTCAGCTAGTTAACCTAGATAGTCCAAGTGCCCGCTAGTTAACCTACATAGTCCAAGTGCCTGCTAGTTAACCTACATAGTCCAAGGCACCGCCAGTTAACCTAGATATTCCAAGTGCCCGCTAGTTAACCTAGATCGTCCAAGTGTATGCTAGTTAACCTACATAGTCCAAGTTCCCGTTAGGTAACCTAGATAGTACAAGTGCCCGCAAGGTAACCTCCATAGTCCAAGTGCCCGCTAGGTAACCTAGATAGTCCAAGTGCCCGCTAGTAAACCTAGATAGTATAAGGGCCCGTTAGTTAACCTAGATAGTCCAAGTGCCCGCTAGTTAACCTTGATCGTCTAAGTGCCCGCAAGGTAACCTTCATAGTCCAAGTGCCCGCTAGGTAACCTAGATATTCCAAGTTCCTCTTAGCTAACCTAGATAATCCAAGTGCCCGCTAGGTAACCTACATAGTCCAAGTGCCATTTCGTTAACCTAGATAGTCCAAGTGCCTGCTAGGTAACCTACATAGTCCAAGTGCCCACTAGGTAACCTAAATAATCCAAATGCCCACTAGGGAAACTACATAGTCCAAGTGCCCGCTAGTTAACCTAGATAGTCCAAGTGCCCGCTAGTAAACCTAGATAGTATAAGGGCCCGTTAGTTAATCTAGATAGTCCAAGTGCCCGCTAGTTAACCTAGATAGTCCAAGTGCCCGCTAGTTAACCTACATAGTCCAAGGGCCCTCTAGTTAACCTAGATAGTCCAAGTGCCTGCTAGGGGACGTACATAGTCCAAGTGCCCGCTAGGTAACCTAGATAGTCCAAGTGCCCGCTAGTTAACCTACATTGTCCAAGTGCCTGCTAGTTAACCTACATAGTCCAAGTCCCCGCTAGTTAACCTAGATATTCCAAGTGCCCGCTAGTTAACCTAGATCGTCCAAGTGTATGCTAGTTAACCTACATAGTCCAAGTTCCCGTTAGGTAACCTAGATAGTACAAGTCCCCGCAAGGTAACCTCCATAGTCCAAGTGCCCGCTAGGTTACCTAGATATTCCAAGTTCCTGTTAGCTAACCTAGATAATACAAGTGCCCGCTAGGTAACCTACATAGTCCAAGTGCCATTTCGTTAACCTAGATAGTCCAAGTGCCTGCTAGGCAACCTACATAGTCCAAGTGCCCACTAGGTAACCTAAATAATCCAAATGCCCACTAGGGAAACTACATAGTCCAAGTGCCCGCTAGTTAACCTAGATAGTCCAAGTGCCCGCTAGTAAACCTAGATAGTATAAGGGCCCGTTAGTTAATCTAGATAGTCCAAGTGCCCGCTAGTTAACCTACATAGTCCAAGGGCCCTCTAGTTAACCTAGATAGTCCAAGTGCCTGCTAGGGGACGTACATAGTCCAAGTGCCCGCTAGGTAACCTAGATAGTCCAAGTGCCCGCTAGTGAACCTACATTGTCCAAGTGCCTGCTAGTTAACCTACATAGTCCAAGGCCCCGCTAGTTAACCTAGATATTCCAAGTGCCCGCTAGTTAACCTAGATCGTCCAAGTGTATGCTAGTTAACCTACATAGTCCAAGTTCCCGTTAGGTAACCTAGATAGTACAAGTCCCCGCAAGGTAACCTCCATAGTCCAAGTGCCCGCTAGGTTACCTAGATATTCCAAGTTCCTGTTAGCTAACTTAGATAATCCAAGTGCCCGCTAGGTAACCTACATAGTCCAAGTGCAATTTCGTTAACCTAGATTGTCCAAGTGCCTGCTAGGTAACCTACATAGTCCAAGGTCCCGCTAGGTAACATATATTGTCCAAGTCCCCGCTAAGAAATCAAGATAGTCCAAATGCCCGTTAGGTAACCTAGATAGTCCAAGTGCCCGCTAGGTAACCTAAATAGTCCAAGTTCCTGCTAGGTAACCTAGATTGTCCAAGTGTCCGTTACCTAACCTACATAATCCAATTGCCCGCTATGCAACATACATAGTCCAAGTGCCCATTGGTTAACCTAGAAGTCCAAGTGCAAGCTAGGTAACCGGAACAGTCCGAGTGCCCGTAGTTTACCTACATAGTCCAAGGTCCTGCTAGTTAACCTACATAGTCCAATGTCCGATAGGGAACCTACATAGTCCAAGTGCCCGCTGAGGAACCTACATATTCCAAGTGCCCGTTAGGGAACCTAGATAGTCCAAGTGCCTGCTAGGGAACCTACATACTCAAAATGCCCGCTAGGGAACCTGCATTGTACAAGTGCCCGCTAATTAACCTAGATGTTCCACGTGCCCGCTTGTTAACCTAGATAGTCCAAGTTCCCGCTAGTTAACCTACATAGTCCAAGTGCCTGCTAGTTAACCTACATAGTCCAAGGGCCCGCTAGTTAACCTAGATATTCCAAGTGCCCGCTAGTTAACCTAGATCGTCCAAGTGTATGCTAGTTAACCTACATAGTCCAAGTTCCCGTTAGGTAACCTAGATAGTACAAGTGCCCGCAAGGTAACCTCCATAGTCCAAGTGCCCGCTAGGTAACCTAGATATTCCAAGTTCCTGTTAGCTAACCTAGATAATACAAGTGCCCCCTAGGTAACCTACATAGTCCAAGTGCCCGTAGGGAACCTATATAGTCCAAGTGCCCGCTAGGGAACCTACATAGTAAAAGTGCCCGCTAGGGAACCTGCTTTGTGCAAGTTCCCGCTAGTTAACCTAGATAGTCCAAGTGCCCAATAGTTAACCTACATAGTCCAAGGTCAGCTAGTTAACCTAGATAGTCCAAGTTCCCGCTAGTTAACCTACATAGTCCAAGTGCCTGCTAGTTAACCTACATAGTCCAAGGGCCCGCTAGTTAACCTAGATATTCCAAGTGCCCGCTAGTTAACCTAGATCGTCCAAGTGTATGCTAGTTAACCTACATAGTCCAAGTTCCCGTTAGGTAACCTAGATAGTACAAGTGCCCGCAAGGTAACCTCCATAGTCCAAGTGCCCGCTAGGTAACCTAGATATTCCAAGTTCCTGTTAGCTAACCTAGATAATACAAGTGCCCCCTAGGTAACCTACATAGTCCAAGTGCCCGTAGGGAACCTATATAGTCCAAGTGCCCGCTAGGGAACCTACATAGTAAAAGTGCCCGCTAGGGAACCTGCTTTGTGCAAGTTCCCGCTAGTTAACCTAGATAGTCCAAGTGCCCAATAGTTAACCTACATAGTCCAAGGTCAGCTAGTTAACCTAGATAGTCCAAGTTCCCTCTAGTTAACCTACATAGTCCAAGTGCCTGCTAGTTAACCTACATAGTCCAAGGGCCCGCTAGTTAACCTAGATATTCCAAGTGCCCGCTAGTTAACCTAGATCGTCCAAGTGTATGCTAGTTAACCTACATAGTCCACGTTCCCGTTAGGTAACCTAGATAGTACAAGTGCCCGCAAGGTAACCTCCATAGTCCAAGTGCCTGCTAGGTAACCTAGATATTCCAAGTTCCTGTTAGCTAACCTAGATAATACAAGTGCCCGCTAGGTAACCTACATAGTCCTAGTGCCATTTCGTTAACCTAGATAGTCCAAGTGCCTGCTAGGTAACCTACATAGTCCAAGTGCCCACTAGGTAACCTAAATAATCCAAAGCCCACTAGGGAAACTACATAGTCCAAGTGCCCGCTAGTTAACCTAGATAGTCCAAGTGCCCGCTAGTAAACCTAGATAGTATAAGGGCCCGTTAGTTAACCTAGATAGTCCAAGTGCCCGCTAGTTAACCTAGATCGTCTAAGTGCCCGCTAGTTAACCTAGATAATCCAAGTGCCCGCTAGTTAACCTACATAGTCCAAGGGCCCTCTAGTTAACCCAGATAGTCCAAGTGCCCGCTAGGGGACGTACATAGTCCAAGTGCCCGCTAGGTAACCTAGATAGTCCAAGTGCCCGCCAAGGTATGTACATAGTTCAAGTGCCCGCTTGGTAACCTAGATTGTCCAAGTGTCCGCTAGTTAAACTACATAGTCCAAGTGCCCGCTAGGTATCTTAGATAGTCCAAGGTCCTGCTAGTTAACCTACATAGTCCAATGCCCAATAGGGAACCTACATAGTCCAAGTGCCCGCTGAGGAACCTACATAGTCCAAGTGCCCGATAGGGAACCTATATATTCCAAGTGCCCGTTAGGGAACTTATATAGTCCAAGTGCCCGCTAGGGAACCTACATACTCAAAATGCCCGCTAGGGAACCTGCATTGTACAAGTGCCCGCTAATTAACTTAGATAGTCCACGTGCCCTCTAGTTAACCTAGATAGTCCAAGTGCCCGATATTTAACCTACATAGTCCAAGAGCCTGATAGGGAACCTACAAAGTCCAAGTGCCCGTTAGGGAACCTAGATAGTCCAAGTGCCCGTAGGGAACCTAGATAGTCCAAGTGCCTGCTAGGGAACCTACATAGTAAAAGTGCCCGCTAGGGAACCTGCTTTGTGCAAGTGCCCGCTAGTTAACATAGATAGTCCAAGTGCCCGCTAGTTAACCTAGATAGTCCAAGTGCCCGATAGTTAACCTACATAGTCCAAGGTCAGCTAGTTAACCTAGATAGTCCAAGTTCCCGCTAGTGAACCTAGATAGTCCAAGTGCCTGCTAGTTAACCTACATAGTCCAAGGGCCCGCTAGTTAACCTAGATATTCCAAGTGCCCGCTAGTTAACCTAGATCGTCCAAGTGTATGCTAGTTAACCTACATAGTCCAAGTTCCCGTTAGGTAACCTAGATAGTACAATTGCCCGCAAGGTAACCTCCATAGTCCAAGTGCCTGCTAGGTAACCTAGATATTCCAAGTTCCTGTTAGCTAACCTAGATAATACAAGTGCCCGCTAGGTAACCTACATAGTCCTAGTGCCATTTCGTTAACCTAGATAGTCCAAGTGCCTGCTAGGTAACCTACATAGTCCAAGTGCCCACTAGGTAACCTAAATAATCCAAATGCCCACTAGGGAAACTACATAGTCCAAGTGCCCGCTAGTTAACCTAGATAGTCCAAGTGCCCGCTAGTAAACCTAGATAGTATAAGGGCCCGTTAGTTAACCTAGATAGTCCAAGTGCCCGCTAGTTAACCTAGATCGTCTAAGTGCCCGCTAGTTAACCTAGATAATCCAAGTGCCCGCTAGTTAACCTACATAGTCCAAGGGCCCTCTAGTTAACCTAGATAGTCCAAGTGCCCGCTAGGGGACGTACATAGTCCAAGTGCCCGCTAGGTAACCTAGATAGTCCAAGTGCCCGCCAGGTATGTACATAGTTCAAGTGCCCGCTAGGTAACCTAGATTGTCCAAGTGTCCGCTAGTTAAACTACATAGTCCAATTGCCCGCTAGGTATCTTAGATAGTCCAAGGTCCTGCTAGTTAACTTACATAGTCCAATGCCCAATAGGGAACCTATATATTCCAAGTGCCCGTTAGGGAACCTAGATAGTCCAAGTGCCCGTAGGGAACTTATATAGTCCAAGTGCCCGCTAGGGATCCTACATACTCAAAATGCCCGCTAGGGAACCTGCATTGTACAAGTGTCCGCTAATTAACCTAGATAGTCCAAGTGCCCGATATTTAACCTACATAGTCCAAGTGCCTGATAGGGAACCTACATAGTCCAAGTGCCCGCAGAGGAACCTACATAGTTCAAGTGCCCGTAGGGAACTTATATAGTCCAAGTGCCCGCTAGGGAACCTACATAGTAAAATTGCCCGCTAGGGAACATGCTTTGTGCAAGTGCCCGCTAGTTAACATAGATAGTCCAAGTGTCCGCTAGTTAACCTAGATAGTCGAAGTGCACATTAGTTAACCTACATAGTCCAAGGTCAGCTAGTTAACCTAGATAGTCCAAGTGCCCGCTAGTTAACCTACATAGTCCAAGTGCCTGCTAGTTAACCTACATAGTCCAAGGGCCCGCTAGTTAACCTAGATATTCCAAGTGCCCGCTAGTTAACCTAGATCGTCCAAGTGTATGCTAGTTAACCTACATAGTCCAAGTTCCCGTTAGGTAACCTAGATAGTACAAGTGCCCGCAAGGTAACCTCCATAGTCCAAGTGCCCGCTAGGTAACCTAGATATTCCAAGTACCTGTTAGCTAACCTAGATAATCCAAGTGCCCGCTAGGTAACCTACATAGTCCTAGTGCCATTTCGTTAACCTAGATAGTCCAAGTGCCTGCTAGGTAACCTACATAGTCCAAGTGCCCACTAGGTAACCTAAATAATCCAAAGCCCACTAGGGAAACTACATAGTCCAAGTGCCCGCTAGTTAACCTAGATAGTCCAAGTGCCCGCTAGTAAACCTAGATAGTATAAGGGCCCGTTAGTTAACCTAGATAGTCCAAGTGCCCGCTAGTTAACCTAGATCGTCCAAGTGTATGCTAGTTAACCTACATAGTCCAAGTTCCCGTTAGGTAACCTAGATAGTACAAGTGCCCGCAAGGTAACCTCCATAGTCCAAGTGCCCGCTAGGTAACCTAGATATTCCAAGTTCCTGTTAGCTAACCTATATAATCCAAGTGCCCGCTAGGTAACCTACATAGTCCTAGTGCCATTTCGTTAACCTAGATAGTCCAAGTGCCTGCTAGGTAACCTACAGAGTCCAAGTGCCCACTAGGTAACCTAAATAATCCAAATGCCCACTAGGGAAACTACATAGTCCAAGTGCCTGCTAGTTAACCTAGATAGTCCAAGTGCCCGCTAGTAAACCTAGATAGTATAAGGGCCCGTTAGTTAACCTAGATAGTCCAAGTGCCCGCTAGTTAACCTAGATAGTCCAAGTGCCCGATAGTTAACCTACATAGTCCAAGGTCAGCTAGTTAACCTAGATATTCCAAGTTCCCGCTAGTGAACCTACATAGTCCAAGTGCCTGCTAGTTAACCTACATAGTCCAAGGGCCCGCTAGTTAACCTAGATATTCCAAGTGCCCGCTAGTTAACCTAGATCGTCCAAGTGTATGCTAGTTAACCTACATAGTCCAAGTTCCCGTTAGGTAACCTAGATAGTACAATTGCCCGCAAGGTAACCTCCATAGTCCAAGTGCCTGCTAGGTAACCTAGATATTCCAAGTAACTGTTAGCTAACCTAGATAATACAAGTGCCCGCTAAGTAACCTACATAGTCCTAGTGCCATTTCGTTAACCTAGATAGTCCAAGTGCCTGCTAGGTAACCTACATAGTCCAAGTGCCCACTAGGTAACCTAAATAATCCAAATGCCCACTAGGGAAACTACATAGTCCAAGTGCCCGCTAGTTAACCTAGATAGTCCAAGTGCCCGCTAGTAAACCTAGATAGTATAAGGGCCCGTTAGTTAACCTAGATAGTCCAAGTGGCCGCTAGTTAACCTAGATCGTCTAAGTGCCCGCTAGTTAACCTAGATAATCCAAGTGCCCGCTAGTTAACCTACATAGTCCAAGGGCCCTCTAGTTAACCTAGATAGTCCAAGTGCCCGCTAGGGGACGTACATAGTCCAAGTGCCCGCTAGGTAACCTAGATAGTCCAAGTGCCCGCCAGGTATGTACATAGTTCAAGTGCCCGCTAGGTAACCTAGATTGTCCAAGTGTCCGCTAGTTAAACTACATAGTCCAAGTGCCCGCTAGGTATCTTAGATAGTCCAAGGTCCTGCTAGTTAACCTACATAGTCCAATGCCCAATAGGGAACCTAAATAGTCCATGTGCCCGATAGGGAACCTATATATTCCAAGTGCCCGTTAGGGAACCTAGATAGTCCAAGTGCCCGTAGGGAACTTATATAGTCCAAGTGCCCGCTAGGGATCCTACATACTCAAAATGCCCGCTAGGGAACCTGCATTGTACAAGTGCCCGCTAATTAACCTAGATAGTCCAAGTGCCCGATATTTAACCTACATAGTCCAAGTGTCTGATAGGGAACCTACATAGTCCAAGTGCCCGCCGAGGAACCTACATATTCCAAGTGCCCGTAGGGAACTTATATAGTCCAAGTGCCCGCTAGGGAACCTACATAGTAAAATTGCCCGCTAGGGAACCTGCTTTGTGCAAGTGCCCGCTAGTTAACCTAGATATTCCAAGTGCCCGCTAGTTAACCTAGATCGTCCAAGTGTATGCTAGTTAACCTACATAGTCCAAGTTCCCGTTAGGTAACCTAGATAGTACAAGTGCCCGCAAGGTAACCTCCATAGTCCAAGTGCCCGCTAGGTAACCTAGATATTCCAAGTTCCTGTTAGCTAACCTAGATAATCCAAGTGCCCGCTAGGTAACCTACATAGTCCTAGTGCCATTTCGTTAACCTAGATAGTCCAAGTGCCTGCTAGGTAACCTACATAGTCCAAGTGCCCACTAGGTAACCTAAATAATCCAAATGCCCACTAGGGAAACTACATAGTCCAAGTGCCTGCTAGTTAACCTAGATAGTCCAAGTGCCCGCTAGTAAACCTAGATAGTATAAGGGCCCGTTAGTTAACCTAGATAGTCCAAGTGCCCGCTAGTTAACCTAGATCGTCTAAGTGCCCGCTAGTTAACCTAGATAATCCAAGTGCCCGCTAGTTAACCTACATAGTTCAAGGGCCCTCTAGTTAACCTAGATTGTCCAAGAGCCCGCTAGGGGACGTACATAGTCCAAGTGCCCGCTAGGTAACCTAGATAGTCCAAGTGCCCGCCAAGGTATGTACATAGTTCAAGTGCCCGCTAGGTAACCTAGATTGTCCAAGTGTCTGCTAGTTAAACTACATAGTCCAAGTGCCCACTAGGTATCTTAGATAGTCCAAGGTCCTGCTAGTTAACCTACATAGTCCAATGCCCGATAGGGAACCTACATAGTCCAAGTGCCCGCTGAGGAACCTACATAGTCCAAGTGCCCGATAGGGAACCTACATATTCCAAGTGCCCGTTAGGGAACCTAGATAGTCCAAGTGCACGTAGGGAACTTATATAGTCCAAGTGCCCGCTAGGGAACCTACATACTCAAAATGCCCGCTAGGGAACCTGCATTGTACAAGTGCCCGCTAATTAACCTAGATAGTCCACGTGCCCGCTAGTTAACCTAGATAGTCCAAGTGCCCAATATTTAACCTACATAGTCCAAGTGCCTGATAGGGAACCTACATAGTCCATGTGCCCGCAGAGGAACCTAAATAGTCCAAGTGCCCGTTAGGGAACCTAGACAGTCCAAGTGCCCGTAGGGAACCTATTTAGTCCAAGTGCCCGCAAGGGAACCTACATAGTAAAAGTGCCCGCTAGGGAACCTGCTTTGTGCAAGTGCCCGCTAGTTAACCTAGATAGTCCAAGTGCCCGCTAGTTAACCTAGATAGTCCAAGTGCCCATTAGTTAAACTACATAGTCCAAGGTCAGCTAGTTAACCTAGATAGTCCAAGTGCCCGCTAGTTAACCTACATAGTCGAAGTGCGGCTAGTTAACCTAGATAGTCGAAGTGCCCTATAGTTAACCTACATAGTCCAAGGTCAGCTAGTTAACCTAGATAGTCCAAGTGCCCGCTAGTTAACCTACATAGTCCAAGTGCCTGCTAGTTAACCTACATAGTCCAAGGCCCCGCTAGTTAACCTAGATATTCCAAGTGCCCGCTAGGTAACCTAGATCGTCCAAGTGTATGCTAGTTAACCTACATAGTCCAAGTTCCCGTTAGGTAACCTAGATAGTACAAGTGCCCGCAAGGTAACCTCCATAGTCCAAGTGCCCGCTAGGTAACCTAGATATTCCAAGTTTCTGTTAGCTAACCTAGATAATCCAAGTGCCCGCTAGGTAACCTACATAGTCCAAGTGCCATTTCGTTAACCTAGATAGTCCAAGTGCCTGCTAGGTAGCCTACATAGTCCAAGGGCCCGATAGGTAACCTATATAGTCCAAGTGCCCACTAAGAAATCAAGATAGTCCAAGTGCCCGTTAGGTAACCTAGATAGTCCAAGTGCCCGATAGGTAACCTAAATAGTCCAAGTTCCCGCTAGGTAACCTAGATAGTCCAAGTGCCCGTTACCTAACCTAGATAATCCAATTGCCCGCTATGCAACATACATAGTCCAAGTGCCCATTGGTTAACCTAGAAGTCCAAGTGCAAGCTAGGTAACCGGGACTGTCCAAGTGCCCGCTAGGTTACCTACATAGTCCAAATGCCCGCTAATTAACCTACATAGTCCAAGTGCCCGCTAGGTAACCTAGATAGTGTAAGTGCCCGCTAGGTAACCTACATAGTCCAAGTGATCGCGAGTTAACCTAGATAGTCCAAGTGCCCGCTAGGTAACCTAGACAGTCCAAGTGCCTGCTAGGTAACCTACATAGTCCAATGCCCCGCTAGTTAACCTAGATATTCCAAGTGCCCGCTAGTTAACCTAGATCGTCCAAGTGTATGCTAGTTAACCTACATAGTCCAAGTTCCCGTTAGGTAACCTAGATAGTACAAGTCCCCGCAAGGTAACCTCCATAGTCCAAGTGCCCGCTAGGTAACCTAGATATTCCAAGTTTCTGTTAGCTAACCTAGATAATCCAAGTGCCCGCTAGGTAACCTACATAGTCCAAGTGCCATTTCGTTAACCTAGATAGTCCAAGTGCCTGCTAGGTAACCTACATAGTCCAAGGGCCCGCTAGGTAACCTATATAGTCCAAGTGCCCGCTAAGAAATCAAGATAGTCCAAGTGCCCGTTAGGTAACCTAGATAGTCCAAGTGCCCGCTATGTAACCTAGATAGTCCAAGTGCCCGTTACCTAACCTAGATAATCCAATTGCCCGCTATGCAACATACATAGTCCAAGTGCCCATTGGTTAACCTAGAAGTCCAAGTGCAAGCTAGGTAACCGGGACTGTCCAAGTGCCCGCTAGGTTACCTACATAGTCCAAATGCCCGCTAATTAACCTACATAGTCCAAGTGCCCGCTAGGTAACCTAGATAGTACAAGTCCCCGCAAGGTAACCTCCATAGTCCAAGTGCCCGCTAGGTTACCTAGATATTCCAAGTTCCTGTTAGCTAACTTAGATAATCCAAGTGCCCGCTAGGTAACCTACATAGTCCAAGTGCAATTTCGTTAACCTAGATTGTCCAAGTGCCTGCTAGGTAACCTACATAGTCCAAGGTCCCGCTAGGTAACATATATAGTCCAAGTCCCCGCTAAGAAATCAAGATAGTCCAAATGCCCGTTAGGTAACCTAGATAGTCCAAGTGCCCGCTAGGTAACCTAAATAGTCCAAGTTCCTGCTAGGTAACCTAGATTGTCCAAGTGTCCGTTACCTAACCTACATAATCCAATTGCCCGCTATGCAACATACATAGTCCAAGTGCCCATTGGTTAACCTAGAAGTCCAAGTGCAAGCTAGGTAACCGGAACTGTCCGAGTGCCCGTAGTTTACCTACATAGTCCAAGGTCCTGCTAGTTAACCTACATAGTCCAATGTCCGATAGGGAACCTACATAGTCCAAGTGCCCGCTGAGGAACCTACATATTCCAAGTGCCCGTTAGGGAACCTAGATAGTCCAAGTGCCTGCTAGGGAACCTACATACTCAAAATGCCCGCTAGGGAACCTGCATTGTACAAGTGCCCGCTAATTAACCTAGATGTTCCACGTGCCCGCTTGTTAACCTAGATAGTCCAAGTGCCCGATAGTTAAGCTACATAGTCCAAGGTCAGCTAGTTAACCTAGATAGTCCAAGTTCCCGCTAGTTAACCTAGATATTCCAAGTGCCTGCTAGTTAACCTACATAGTCCAAGGGCCCGCTAGTTAACCTAGATATTCCAAGTGCCCGCTAGTTAACCTAGATCGTCCAAGTGTATGCTAGTTAACCTACATAGTCCAAGTTCCCGTTAGGTAACCTAGATAGTACAAGTGCCCGCAAGGTAACCTCCATAGTCCAAGTGCCCGCTAGGTAACCTAGATATTCCAAGTTCCTGTTAGCTAACCTAGATAATACAAGTGCCCCCTAGGTAACCTACATAGTCCAAGTGCCCGTAGGGAACCTATATAGTCCAAGTGCCCGCTAGGGAACCTACATAGTAAAAGTGCCCGCTAGGGAACCTGCTTTGTGCAAGTTCCCGCTACTTAACCTAGATAGTCCAAGTGCCCAATAGTTAACCTACATAGTCCAAGGTCAGCTAGTTAACCTAGATAGTCCAAGTTCCCGCTAGTTAACCTACATAGTCCAAGTGCCTGCTAGTTAACCTACATAGTCCAAGGGCCCGCTAGTTAACCTAGATATTCCAAGTGCCCGCTAGTTAACCTAGATCGTCCAAGTGTATGCTAGTTAACCTACATAGTCCAAGTTCCCGTTAGGTAACCTAGATAGTACAAGTGCCCGCAAGGTAACCTCCATAGTCCAAGTGCCTGCTAGGTAACCTAGATATTCCAAGTTCCTGTTAGCTAACCTAGATAATACAAGTGCCCGCTAGGTAACCTACATAGTCCTAGTGCCATTTCGTTAACCTAGATAGTCCAAGTGCCTGCTAGGTAACCTACATAGTCCAAGTGCCCACTAGGTAACCTAAATAATCCAAAGCCCACTAGGGAAACTACATAGTCCAAGTGTCCGCTAGTTAACCTAGATAGTCCAAGTGCCCGCTAGTAAACCTAGATAGTATAAGGGCCCGTTAGTTAACCTAGATAGTCCAAGTGCCCGCTAGTTAACCTAGATCGTCTAAGTGCCCGCTAGTTAACCTAGATAATCCAAGTGCCCGCTAGTTAACCTACATAGTCCAAGGGCCCTCTAGTTAACCCAGATAGTCCAAGTGCCCGCTAGGGGACGTACATAGTCCAAGTGCCCGCTAGGTAACCTAGATAGTCCAAGTGCCCGCCAAGGTATGTACATAGTTCAAGTGCCCGCTTGGTAACCTAGATTGTCCAAGTGTCCGCTAGTTAAACTACATAGTCCAAGTGCCCGCTAGGTATCTTAGATAGTCCAAGGTCCTGCTAGTTAACCTACATAGTCCAATGCCCAATAGGGAACCTACATAGTCCAAGTGCCCGCTGAGGAACCTACATAGTCCAAGTGCCCGATAGGGAACCTATATATTCCAAGTGCCCGTTAGGGAACTTATATAGTCCAAGTGCCCGCTAGGGAACCTACATACTCAAAATGCCCGCTAGGGAACCTGCATTGTACAAGTGCCCGCTAATTAACTTAGATAGTCCACGTGCCCTCTAGTTAACCTAGATAGTCCAAGTGCCCGATATTTAACCTACATAGTCCAAGAGCCTGATAGGGAACCTACATAGTCCAAGTGCCCGCAGAAAACCTACATAGTCCAAGTGCCCGTTAGGGAACGTAGATAGTCCAAGTGCCCGTAGGGAACCTAGATAGTCCAAGTGCCCGCTAGGGATCCTACATAGTAAAAGTGCCCGCTAGGGAACCTGCTTTGTGCAAGTGCCCGCTAGTTAACATAGATAGTCCAAGTGCCCGCTAGTTAACCTAGATAGTCCAAGTGCCCGATATTTAACTTACATAGTCCAAGGTCAGCTAGTTAACCTAGATAGTCCAAGTTCCCGGTAGTTAACCTAGATAGTCCAAGTGCCTGCTAGTTAACCTACATAGTCCAAGGGCCCACTAGTTAACCTAGATATTCCAAGTGCCCGCTAGTTAACCTAGATCGTCCAAGTGTATGCTAGTTAACCTACATAGTCCAAATTCCCGTTAGGTAACCTAGATAGTACAATTGCCCGCAAGGTAACCTCCATAGTCCAAGTGCCTGCTAGGTAACCTAGATATTCCAAGTTCCTGTTAGCTAACCTAGATAATACAAGTGCCCGCTAGGTAACCTACATAGTCCAAGTGCCATTTCGTTAACCTAGATTGTCCAAGTGCCTGCTAGGTAACCTACATAGTCCAAGGTCCCGCTAGGTAACCTATATAGTCCAAGTCCCCGCTAAGAAATCAAGATAGTCCAAATGCCCGTTAGGTAACCTAGATAGTCCAAGTGCCTGCTAGGTAACCTAAATAGTCCAAGTTCCTGCTAGGTAACCTAGATAATCCAAGTGCACGTTACCTAACCTACATAATCCAATTGCCCGCTATGCAACATACATAGTCCAAGTGCCCATTGGTTAACCTAGAAGTCCAGTGCAAGCTAGGTAACCGGACCTGTCCAAGTGCCCGCTAGTTTACCTACATAGTCCAAGGTCCTGCTAGTTAACCTACATAGTCCAATGCCCGATAGGGAACCTACATAGTCCAAGTGCCCGCTGAGGAACCTACATATTCCAAGTGCCCGTTAGGGAACCTAGATAGTCGAAGTGCCCGCTAGGGAACCTACATACTCAAAATGCCCGCTAGGGAACCTGCATTGTACAAGTGCCCGCTAATTAACCTAGATGTTCCACGTGCCCGCTAGTTAACCTAGATAGTCCAAGTGCCCGATAGTTAACCTACATAGTCCAAGGTCAGCTAGTTAACCTAGATAGTCCAAGTTCCCGCTAGTTAACCTAGATCGTCCAAGTGTATGCTAGTTAACCTACATAGTCCAAGTTCCCGTTAGGTAACCTAGATAGTACAATTACCCGCAAGGTAACCTCCATAGTCCAAGTGCCCGCTAGGTAACCTAGATATTCCAAGTTCCTGTTAGCTAACCTAGATAATACAAGTGCCCCCTAGGTAACCTACATAGTCCAAGTGCCCGTAGGGAACCTATATAGTCCAAGTGCCCGCTAGGGAACCTACATAGTAAAAGTGCCCGCTAGGGAACCTGCTTTGTGCAAGTTCCCGCTACTTAACCTAGATAGTCCAAGTGCCCAATAGTTAACCTACATAGTCCAAGGTCAGCTAGTTAACCTAGATAGTCCAAGTTCCCGCTAGTTAACCTACATAGTCCAAGTGCCTGCTAGTTAACCTACATAGTCCAAGGGCCCGCTAGTTAACCTAGATATTCCAAGTGCCCGCTAGTTAACCTAGATCGTCCAAGTGTATGCTAGTTAACCTACATAGTCCACGTTCCCGTTAGGTAACCTAGATAGTACAAGTGCCCGCAAGGTAACCTCCATAGTCCAAGTGCCTGCTAGGTAACCTAGATATTCCAAGTTCCTGTTAGCTAACCTAGATAATACAAGTGCCCGCTAGGTAACCTACATAGTCCTAGTGCCATTTCGTTAACCTAGATAGTCCAAATGCCTGCTAGGTAACCTACATAGTCCAAGTGCCCACTAGGTAACCTAAATAATCCAAAGCCCACTAGGGAAACTACATAGTCCAAGTGCCCGCTAGTTAACCTAGATAGTCCAAGTGCCCGCTAGTAAACCTAGAGAAGTATAAGGGCCCGTTAGTTAACCTAGATAGTCCAAGTGCCCGCTAGTTAACCTAGATCGTCTAAGTGCCCGCTAGTTAACCTAGATAATCCAAGTGCCCGCTAGTTAACCTACATAGTCCAAGGGCCCTCTAGTTAACCCAGATAGTCCAAGTGCCCGCTAGGGGACGTACATAGTCCAAGTGCCCGCTAGGTAACCTAGATAGTCCAAGTGCCCGCCAAGGTATGTACATAGTTCAAGTGCCCGCTTGGTAACCTAGATTGTCCAAGTGTCCGCTAGTTAAACTACATAGTCCAAGTGCCCGCTAGGTATCTTAGATAGTCCAAGGTCCTGCTAGTTAACCTACATAGTCCAATGCCCAATAGGGAACCTACATAGTCCAAGTGCCCGCTGAGGAACCTACATAGTCCAAGTGCCCGATAGGGAACCTATATATTCCAAGTGCCCGTTAGGGAACTTATATAGTCCAAGTGCCCGCTAGGGAACCTACATACTCAAAATGCCCGCTAGGGAACCTGCATTGTACAAGTGCCCGCTAATTAACTTAGATAGTCCACGTGCCCTCTAGTTAACCTAGATAGTCCAAGTGCCCGATATTTAACCTACATAGTCCAAGAGCCTGATAGGGAACCTACAAAGTCCAAGTGCCCGTAGGGAACCTAGATAGTCCAAGTGCCCGCTAGGGAACCTACATAGTAAAAGTGCCCGCTAGGGAACCTGCTTTGTGCAAGTGCCCGCTAGTTAACATAGATAGTCCAAAGTGCCCGCTAGTTAAACTAGATAGTCCAAGTGCCCGATAGTTAACCTACATAGTCCAAGGTCAGCTAGTTAACCTAGATAGTCCAAGTTCCCGCTAGTGAACCTAGATAGTCCAAGTGCCTGCTAGTTAACCTACATAGTCCAAGGGCCCGCTAGTTAACCTAGATATTCCAAGTGCCCGCTAGTTAACCTAGATCGTCCAAGTGTATGCTAGTTAACCTACATAGTCCAAGTTCCCGTTAGGTAACCTAGATAGTACAATTGCCCGCAAGGTAACCTCCATAGTCCAAGTGCCTGCTAGGTAACCTAGATATTCCAAGTTCCTGTTAGCTAACCTAGATAATACAAGTGCCCGCTAGGTAACCTACATAGTCCTAGTGCCATTTCGTTAACCTAGATAGTCCAAGTGCCTGCTAGGTAACCTACATAGTCCAAGTGCCCACTAGGTAACCTAAATAATCCAAATGCCCACTAGGGAAACTACATAGTCCAAGTGCCCGCTAGTTAACCTAGATAGTCCAAGTGCCCGCTAGTAAACCTAGATAGTATAAGGGCCCGTTAGTTAACCTAGATAGTCCAAGTGCCCGCTAGTTAACCTAGATCGTCTAAGTGCCCGCTAGTTAACCTAGATAATCCAAGTGCCCGCTAGTTAACCTACATAGTCCAAGGGCCCTCTAGTTAACCTAGATAGTCCAAGTGCCCGCTAGGGGACGTACATAGTCCAAGTGCCCGCTAGGTAACCTAGATAGTCCAAGTGCCCGCCAGGTATGTACATAGTTCAAGTGCCCGCTAGGTAACCTAGATTGTCCAAGTGTCCGCTAGTTAAACTACATAGTCCAATTGCCCGCTAGGTATCTTAGATAGTCCAAGGTCCTGCTAGTTAACTTACATAGTCCAATGCCCAATAGGGAACCTATATATTCCAAGTGCCCGTTAGGGAACCTAGATAGTCCAAGTGCCCGTAGGGAACTTATATAGTCCAAGTGCCCGCTAGGGATCCTACATACTCAAAATGCCCGCTAGGGAACCTGCATTGTACAAGTGTCCGCTAATTAACCTAGATAGTCCAAGTGCCCGATATTTAACCTACATAGTCCAAGTGCCTGATAGGGAACCTACATAGTCCAAGTGCCCGCAGAGGAACCTACATAGTCCAAGTGCCCGTAGGGAACTTATATAGTCCAAGTGCCCGCTAGGGAACCTACATAGTAAAATTGCCCGCTAGGGAACCTGCTTTGTGCAAGTGCCCGCTAGTTAACATAGATAGTCCAAGTGTCCGCTAGTTAACCTAGATAGTCGAAGTGCACATTAGTTAACCTACATAGTCCAAGGTCAGCTAGTTAACCTAGATAGTCCAAGTGCCCGCTAGTTAACCTACATAGTCCAAGTGCCTGCTAGTTAACCTACATAGTCCAAGGCACCGCCAGTTAACCTAGATATTCCAAGTGCCCGCTAGTTAACCTAGATCGTCCAAGTGTATGCTAGTTAACCTACATAGTCCAAGTTCCCGATAGGTAACCTAGATAGTACAAGTGCCCGCAAGGTAACCTCCATAGTCCAAGTGCCCGCTAGGTAACCTAGATATTCCAAGTTCCTGTTAGCTAACCTAGATAATCCAAGTGCCCGCTAGGTAACCTACATAGTCCTAGTGCCATTTCGTTAACCTAGATAGTCCAAGTGCCTGCTAGGTAACCTACATAGTCCAAGTGCCCACTAGGTAACCTAAATAATCCAAATGCCCACTAGGGAAACTACATAGTCCAAGTGCCTGCTAGTTAACCTAGATAGTCCAAGTGCCCGCTAGTAAACCTAGATAGTATAAGGGCCCGTTAGTTAACCTAGATAGTCCAAGTGCCCGCTAGTTAACCTAGATCGTCCAAGTGTATGCTAGTTAACCTACATAGTCCAAGTTCCCGTTAGGTAACCTAGATAGTACAAGTGCCCGCAAGGTAACCTCCATAGTCCAAGTGCCCGCTAGGTAACCTAGATATTCCAAGTTCCTGTTAGCTAACCTATATAATCCAAGTGCCCGGTAGGTAACCTACATAGTCCTAGTGCCATTTCGTTAACCTAGATAGTCCAAGTGCCTGCTAGGTAACCTACAGAGTCCAAGTGCCCACTAGGTAACCTAAATAATCCAAATGCCCACTAGGGAAACTACATAGTCCAAGTGCCTGCTAGTTAACCTAGATAGTCCAAGTGCCCGCTAGTAAACCTAGATAGTATAAGGGCCCGTTAGTTAACCTAGATAGTCCAAGTGCCCGCTAGTTAACCTAGATAGTCCAAGTGCCCGATAGTTAACCTACATAGTCCAAGGTCAGCTAGTTAACCTAGATAGTCCAAGTTCCCGCTAGTTAACCTACATAGTCCAAGTGCCTGCTAGTTAACCTACATAGTCCAAGGGCCCGCTAGTTAACCTAGATATTCCAAGTGCCCGCTAGTTAACCTAGATCGTCCAAGTGTATGCTAGTTAACCTACATAGTCCAAGTTCCCGTTAGGTAACCTAGATAGTACAATTGCCCGCAAGGTAACCTCCATAGTCCAAGTGCCTGCTAGGTAACCTAGATATTCCAAGTTCCTGTTAGCTAACCTAGATAATACAAGTGCCCGCTAAGTAACCTACATAGTCCTAGTGCCATTTCGTTAACCCAGATAGTCCAAGTGCCTGCTAGGTAACCTACATAGTCCAAGTGCCCACTAGGTAACCTAAATAATCCAAATGCCCACTAGGGAAACTACATAGTCCAAGTGCCCGCTAGTTAACCTAGATAGTCCAAGTGCCCGCTAGTAAACCTAGATAGTATAAGGGCCCGTTAGTTAACCTAGATAGTCCAAGTGGCCGCTAGTTAACTTAGATCGTCTAAGTGCCCGCTAGTTAACCTAGATAATCCAAGTGCCCGCTAGTTAACCTACATAGTCCAAGGGCCCTCTAGTTAACCTAGATAGTCCAAGTGCCCGCTAGGGGACGTACATAGTCCAAGTGCCCGCTAGGTAACCTAGATAGTCCAAGTGCCCGCCAGGTATGTACATAGTTCAAGTGCCCGCTAGGTAACCTAGATTGTCCAAGTGTCCGCTAGTTAAACTACATAGTCCAAGTGCCCGCTAGGTATCTTAGATAGTCCAAGGTCCTGCTAGTTAACCTACATAGTCCAATGCCCAATAGGGAACCTAAATAGTCCATGTGCCCGATAGGGAACCTATATATTCCAAGTGCCCGTTAGGGAACCTAGATAGTCCAAGTGCCCGTAGGGAACTTATATAGTCCAAGTGCCCGCTAGGGATCCTACATACTCAAAATGCCCGCTAGGGAACCTGCATTGTACAAGTGCCCGCTAATTAACCTAGATAGTCCAAGTGCCCGATATTTAACCTACATAGTACAAGTGTCTGATAGGGAACCTACATAGTCCAAGTGCCCGCAGAGGAACCTACATAGTCCAAGTGCCCGTAGGGAACTTATATAGTCCAAGTGCCCGCTAGGGAACCTACATAGTAAAATTGCCCGCTAGGGAACCTGCTTTGTGCAAGTGCCCGCTAGTTAACATAGATAGTCCAAGTGTCCGCTAGTTAACCTAGATAGTCGAAGTGCCCATTAGTTAACCTACATAGTCCAAGGTCAGCTAGTTAACCTAGATAGTCCAAGTGCCCGCTAGTTAACCTACATAGTCCAAGTGCCTGCTAGTTAACCCACATAGTCCAAGGCACCGCCAGTTAACCTAGATATTCCAAGTTCCCGCTAGTTAACCTAGATCGTCCAAGTGTATGCTAGTTAACCTACATAGTCCAAGTTCCCGTTAGGTAACCTAGATAGTACAAGTGCCCGCAAGGTAACCTCCATAGTCCAAGTGCCCGCTAGGTAACCTAGATATTCCAAGTTCCTGTTAGCTAACCTAGATAATACAAGTGCCCGCTAGGTAACCTACATAGTCCTAGTGCCATTTCGTTAACCTAGATAGTCCAAGTGCCTGCTAGGTAACCTACATAGTCCAAGTGCCCACTAGGTAACCTAAATAATCCAAATGCCCACTAGGGAAACTACATAGTCCAAGTGCCTGCTAGTTAACCTAGATAGTCCAAGTGCCCGCTAGTAAACCTAGATAGTATAAGGGCCCGTTAGTTAACCTAGATAGTCCAAGTGCCCGCTAGTTAACCTAGATCGTCTAAGTGCCCGCTAGTTAACCTAGATAATCCAAGTGCCCGCTAGTTAACCTACATAGTTCAAGGGCCCTCTAGTTAACCTAGATTGTCCAAGAGCCCGCTAGGGGACGTACATAGTCCAAGTGCCCGCTAGGTAACCTAGATAGTCCAAGTGCCCGCCAAGGTATGTACATAGTTCAAGTGCCCGCTAGGTAACCTAGATTGTCCAAGTGTCTGCTAGTTAAACTACATAGTCCAAGTGCCCACTAGGTATCTTAGATAGTCCAAGGTCCTGCTAGTTAACCAACATAGTCCAATGCCCGATAGGGAACCTACATAGTCCAAGTGCCCGCTGAGGAACCTACATAGTCCAAGTGCCCGATAGGGAACCTACATATTCCAAGTGCCCGTTAGGGAACCTAGATAGTCCAAGTGCACGTAGGGAACTTATATAGTCCAAGTGCCCGCTGGGAACCTACATACTCAAAATGCCCGCTAGGGAACCTGCATTGTACAAGTGCCCGCTAATTAACCTAGATAGTCCACGTGCCTGCTAGTTAACCTAGATAGTCCAAGTGCCCAATATTTAACCTACATAGTCCAAGTGCCTGATAGGGAACCTACATAGTCCATGTGCCCGCAGAGGAACCTAAATAGTCCAAGTGCCCGTTAGGGAACCTAGATAGTCCAAGTGCCCGTAGGGAACCTATTTAGTCCAAGTGCCCGCTAGGGAACCTACATAGTAAAAGTGCCCGCTAGGGAACCTGCTTTGTGCAAGTGCCCGCTAGTTAACCTAGATAGTCCAAGTGCCCGCTAGTTAACCTAGATAGTCCAAGTGCCCATTAGTTAAACTACATAGTCCAAGGTCAGCTAGTTAACCTAGATAGTCCAAGTGCCCGCTAGTTAACCTACATAGTCGAAGTGCCCGCTAGTTAACCTAGATAGTCGAAGTGCCCTATAGTTAACCTACATAGTCCAAGGTCAGCTAGTTAACCTAGATAGTCCAAGTGCCCGCTAGTTAACCTACATAGTCCAAGTGCCTGCTAGTTAACCTACATAGTCCAAGGCCCCGCTAGTTAACCTAGATATTCCAAGTGCCCGCTAGTTAACCTAGATCGTCCAAGTGTATGCTAGTTAACCTACATAGTCCAAGTTCCCGTTAGGTAACCTAGATAGTACAAGTCCCCGCAAGGTAACCTCCATAGTCCAAGTGCCCGCTAGGTAACCTAGATATTCCAAGTTTCTGTTAGCTAACCTAGATAATCCAAGTGCCCGCTAGGTAACCTACATAGTCCAAGTGCCATTTCGTTAACCTAGATAGTCCAAGTGCCTGCTAGGTAGCCTACATAGTCCAAGGGCCCGATAGGTAACCTATATAGTCCAAGTGCCCACTAAGAAATCAAGATAGTCCAAGTGCCCGTTAGGTAACCTAGATAGTCCAAGTGCCCGATAGGTAACCTAAATAGTCCAAGTTCCCGCTAGGTAACCTAGATAGTCCAAGTGCCCGTTACCTAACCTAGATAATCCAATTGCCCGCTATGCAACATACATAGTCCAAGTGCCCATTGGTTAACCTAGAAGTCCAAGTGCAAGCTAGGTAACCGGGACTGTCCAAGTGCCCGCTAGGTTACCTACATAGTCCAAATGCCCGCTAATTAACCTACATAGTCCAAGTGCCCGCTAGGTAACCTAGATAGTGCAAGTGCCCGCTAGGTAACCTACATAGTCCAAGTGATCGCGAGTTAACCTAGATAGTCCAAGTGCCCGCTAGGTAACCTAGACAGTCCAAGTGCCTGCTAGGTAACCTACATAGTCCAATGCCCCGCTAGTTAACCTAGATATTCCAAGTGCCCGCTAGTTAACCTAGATCGTCCAAGTGTATGCTAGTTAACCTACATAGTCCAAGTTCCCGTTAGGTAACCTAGATAGTACAAGTCCCCGCAAGGTAACCTCCATAGTCCAAGTGCCCGCTAGGTAACCTAGATATTCCAAGTTTCTGTTAGCTAACCTAGATAATCCAAGTGCCCGCTAGGTAACCTACATAGTCCAAGTGCCATTTCGTTAACCTAGATAGTCCAAGTGCCTGCTAGGTAACCTACATAGTCCAAGGGCCCGCTAGGTAACCTATATAGTCCAAGTGCCCGCTAAGAAATCAAGATAGTCCAAGTGCCCGTTAGGTAACCTAGATAGTCCAAGTGCCCGCTATGTAACCTAGATAGTCCAAGTGCCCGTTACCTAACCTAGATAATCCAATTGCCCGCTATGCAACATACATAGTCCAAGTGCCCATTGGTTAACCTAGAAGTCCAAGTGCAAGCTAGGTAACCGGGACTCTCCAAGTGCCCGCTAGGTTACCTACATAGTCCAAATGCCCGCTAATTAACCTACATAGTCCAAGTGCCCGCTAGGTAACCTAGATAGTGCAAGTGCCCGCTAGGTAACCTACATAGTCCAAGTGATCTCGAGTTAACCTAGATAGTCCAAGTGCCCGCTAGGTAACCTAGACAGTCCAAGTGCCTGCTAGGTAACCTACATAGTCCAATGCCCCGCTAGTTAACCTAGATATTCCAAGTGCCCGCTAGTTAACCTAGATCGTCCAAGTGTATGCTAGTTAACCTACATAGTCCAAGTTCCCGTTAGGTAACCTAGATAGTACAAGTCCCCGCAAGGTAACCTCCATAGTCCAAGTGCCCGCTAGGTAACCTAGATATTCCAAGTTTCTGTTAGCTAACCTAGATAATGCAAGTGCCCGCTAGGTAACCTACATAGTCCAAGTGCCACTTCGTTAACCTAGATAGTCCAAGTGCCTGCTAGGTAACCTACATAGTCCAAGGGCCCGCTAGGTAACCTATATAGTCCAAGTGCCCGCTAAGAAATCAAGATAGTCCAAGTGCCCGTTAGGTAACCTAGATAGTCCAAGTGCCCGCTATGTAACCTAGATAGTCCAAGTGCCCGTTACCTAACCTAGATAATCCAATTGCCCGCTATGCAACATACATAGTCCAAGTGCCCATTGGTTAACCTAGAAGTCCAAGTGCAAGCTAGGTAACCGGGACTGTCCAAGTGCCCGCTAGTTTACCTACATAGTCCAAATGCCCGCTAATTAACCTACATAGTCCAAGTGCCCGCTAGGTAACCTAGATAGTGCAAGTGCCCGCTAGGTAACCTACATAGTCCAAGTGACCGCTAGTTAACCTAGATAGTCCAAGTGCCCGTTCGTTAACCTAGATAGTCCAAGTACCCGCTAGGTAACCTAGACAGTCCAAGTGCCTGCTAGGTAACCTACATAGTCCAAATGCCCGTTCGTTAACCTACATAGTCCAAGGACCCACTATTTAACCTAGATCGTCCAAGTGCCTCGGTTAACCTACATAGTCCAAGTGCCCGCAAGGTAACCTATATAGTCCAAGTTCCAGCTATGTAACCTAGATAGTCCAAGGGCCCGCTAGTTAACCTACATAGTCCAAGTGCCCGCTAGGTAAACTAGATATCCATGTTCCCGCTAAGGAACCTATATAGTCCAAGTGCACGCTAGTTAACCCAGATAGTCCAAGTGCCCACTAGTTAACCTAGATAGTCCAAGTGCCGCTAGGTAACCTATATAGTGCAAGTGTCCCCTAGTTAACCTACATAGTCCAAGTGCCCGGTAGTTAACCTACATAGTCCAAGTGCCTGCTAGTTTACCTAGATAGTCCAAGGGCGCGCTAGTTAACCTACATAGTCCAAGTGCCCGTTAGTTAACTTACATAGTTCAAGTGTCCATAAGGAACATATATAGTCCACGTGCCTGCTAGGGAACACACAGAGTCTAAGTGCCCGCTAGGGAACCTACGTAGTCCAAGTGCCCGCTAGGGTATCTACATAGTCCAAGGGCCCGCTAGTTAACGTAGATAGTCCAAGTGCCGTTAGTTAATCTACATAGTTCAAGGGACCGCTAGTTAACCTACGTAGTCCAAGTACCGGCTAGTTAACCTAGATCGTCCAAGTGTCCGCTAGTTAACCTACATAGTACAAGTGCCCGCTAGGGAACCTACGTAGTCCAAGTGCCCGCTAGGGAATCTACATAGTCCAAGGGCCCGCTAGTTAACGTAGATAGTCCAAGTGCCGTTAGTTAATCTACATAGTTCAAGGGACCGCTAGTTAACCTACGTAGTCCAAGTACCGGCTAGTTAACCTAGATCGTCCAAGTGTCCGCTAGTTAACCTACATAGTACAAGTGCCCGCTAGGGAACCTACATAGTCCAAGTGCCTGCTAGGGAACCTACATAGTCCAAGTGCCCGCTCTGGAACATACATAGTCCAAGTGCCCGCTAGGGAATCTACATAGTCCAAGGGCCCGCTAGTTAACGTAGATAGTCCAAGTGCCTCTGGTTAATCTACATATTCTAAGGGCCCGCAAGTTAACCTACATAATCCAAGTATCCGCTGGTTAAGCTAGATCGTCCAAGTGCCCGCTAGTTAACCTACATAGTCCAAGGGCCCGCTAGTTAACCTACATAGTCCAAGGGCCCGCTAGTTAACCTACATCGTCCAAGGGCCCGCTAGTTAACCTACGTAGTCCAAGTGCCCCCTAGTTAACCTACATACTCCAAGTGCCCGCTAGGTAACCTAGACAGTTCAAGTGACCACTAGGTTACCTACATAGTCCAAGTGACTGTTCGTTTACCTACATAGCCAAGTGTCCGCTAGGTAACCAATATAGTACAAATGCCCGCTAGGGACCCTAATAGTCCAAATGCCCGCTAGTTTACCTAGATAGTCCAAGTGCTCGCTACTTAACATAGATAGTCCAAGTGCCCGCTAGTTAACCTAGATAGACCAAGTGCCCGCTAGGGAACCTATCTTGTCCAAGTGCCCGATAGGGAACCTACATAGTCCAAGTGCCCGCTAGATAACATAGATAGTCCAAGTACCCGCTAGGAAACGTACATAGTCCAAGTGCCCGCTTGGTAACCTAGATAATCCAAGTGCCCGCTAGGGAACGTACATAGTCCAAGTGCCCGCTAGGTAACCTAGATAGTCCAAATGCCCGCTAGGGAACCCAAACAGTCCAAGTGCCCGTTACGTAACCTAGATAGTCCAAATGCCCGCAAGGGAACCCACATAGTCCAAGTGCCCGCTAGGGAACTTACATAGTCCAAGGGCCCGCTAGGGAACATACATAGTCCAAGTGCCCGTTAGTTAACCTAGATAGTCCAAGTGCCCGCATGGTAACCTAGATAGTCCAACAGCCCGGTAGGTAACCTACATACTCCAAGTACCCGCTAGGTAACGTAGATAGTTCAAGTGCCAGCTAGGTAACCTAGATAGTCCAAGTGCCCGCTAGGTACCCTAGAAAGTCTAAGTTCCCGCTAGGTAATCTATATAGTCAAAATGACCGCTAGGGAGCCTACATAGTCCAAATGCTCGCTAGGTAACCTAGATAGTCTAAGGGCCCGTTTGGTAACCTACATAGTCCTAGTGCCTCCTAGTTAACCTACATTTTCCAAGTGCCCGATAGGGATCCTACATAGTCCAAGTGCCTGCTAGTTAACCTACATAGTCCAAGTGCCCGCTAGGTAACCTACACATTTCAAGTGACCACTAGGTTACCTACATAGTCCAAGTGCCCGTTCGTTAAACTACATAGTCCAAGTGCCCGCTAGATAAACTAGATATTCCAAGTTCCTATTAGCTAACCTAGATAATCCAAGTGCCCGCTAGGTAACCTACATAGTCCTAGTGCCATTTCGTTAACCTAGATAGTCCAAGTGCCTGCTAGGTAACCTACATAGTCCAAGTGCCCACTAGGTAACCTAAATAATCCAAATGCACACTAGGGAAACTACATAGTCCAAGTGCCCGCTAGTTAACCTAGATAGTCCAAGTGCCCGCTAGTAAACCTAGATTGTATAAGGGCCCGTTAGTTAATCTAGATAGTCCAAGTGCCCGCTAGTTAACCTAGATAGTCCAAGTGCCCACTAGTTAACCTAGATCGTCTAAGTGCCCGCTAGTTAACCTAGATAATCCAAGTGCCCGCTAGATAACCTACATAGTCCAAGGGCCCTCTAGTTAACCTAGATAGTCCAAGTGCCCGCTAGGGGATGTACATAGTCCAAGTGCCCGCTAGGTAACCTAGATAGTCCAAGTGTCCGCTAGTTAAACTACATAGTCCAAGTGCCCACTAGGTAACTTAGATAGTCCAAGGTCCTGTTAGTTCAACTACATAGTCCAATGCCCGATAGGGAACCTACATAGTCCAAGTGCCCGCTGAGGAACTTACATAGTCCAAGTGCCCGATAGGGAACCTACATATTCCAAGTGCCCGTTAGGGAACCTAGATAGTCCAAGTGCCCGTAGGGAACCTATATAGTCCAAGTGCCCGCTAGGTAACCTACATACTCAAAATGCCCGCTAGGGAACCTGCATTGTACAAGTGCCCGCGAATTAACCTAGATAGTCCACGTGCCCGCTAGTTAACCTACATAGTCCAAGTGCCCGATAGTTAACCTACATAGTCCAAGTGCCTGATAGGGAACCTACATAGTCCAAGTGCCCGCAGAGGAACCTACATAGTCCAAGTGCCCGTTAGGGAACCTAGATAGTCCAAGTGCCCGTAGGGAACCTATATAATCCAAGTGCCCGCTAAGGAACCTACATAGTAAAAGTGCCCGCTAGGGAACCTGCTTTGTGCAAGTGCCCGCTAGTTAACCTAGATAGTCCAAGTGCCCGCTAGTTAACTTAGATAGTCGAAGTGCCCAATAGTTAACCTACATAGTCCAAGGTCAGCTAGTTAACCTAGATAGTCCAAGTGCCCGCTAGTTAACCTACATAGTCCACGTGCCTGCTAGTTAACCTACATAGTCCAAGGCCCCGCTAGTTAACCTAGATATTCCAAGTGCCCGCTAGTTAACCTAGATCGTCCAAGTGTATGCTAATTAACCTACATAGTCCAAGTTCCCGTTAGGTAACCTAGATAGTACAAGTCCCCGCAAGGTAACCTCCATAGTCCAAGTGCCCGCTAGGTAACCTAGATATTCCAAGTTTCTGTTAGCTAACCTAGATAATCCAAGTGCCCGCTAGGTAACCTACATAGTCCAAGTGCCATTTCGTTAACCTAGATAATCCAAGTGCCTGCTAGGTAACCTACATAGTCCAAGGGCCCGCTAGGTAACCTATATAGTCCAATTGCCCGCTAAGAAATCAAGATAGTCCAAGTGCCCGTTAGGTAACCTAGATAGTCCAAGTGCCCCCTAGGTAACCTAAATAGTCCAAGTTCCCGCTAGGTAACCTAGATAGTCCAAGTGCCCGTTACCTAACCTAGATAATCCAATTGCCCGCTATGCAACATACATAGTCCAAGTGCCCATTGGTTAACCTAGAAGTCCAAGTGCAAGCTAGGTAACCGGGACTGTCCAAGTGCCCGCTAGGTTACCTACATATTCCAAATGCCCGCTAATTAACCTACATAGTCCAAGTGCCCTCTTGGTAACCTAGATAGTGCAAGTGCCCGCTAGGTAACCTACATAGTCCAAGTGACCGCTAGTTAACCTAGATAGTCCAAGTGCCCGTTCGTTACCCTAAATAGTTCAAGTACCCGCTAGGTAACCTACATAGTCCAAGTGCCTGCTAGGAACCTACATAGTCCAAATGCCCGTTCGTTAAACTACATAGTCCAAGGACCCACTATTTAACCTAGATCGTCCAAGGGCCTCGGTTAACCTACATAGTCCAAGTGCCCGCAAGGTAACCTATATAGTCCAAGTTCCAGCTATGTAACCTAGATAGTCCAAGGGCCCGCTAGTTAACCTACATAGTCCAAGTGCCCGCTAGGTAAACTAGATATCCAAGTTCCCGCTAAGGAACCTACATAGTCCAAGTGCACGCTAGTTAACCCAGATAGTCCAAGTGCCCGCTAGTTAACCTAGATAGTCCAAGTGCCGTTAGGTAACCTATATAGTGCAAGTGTCCCCTAGTTAACCTACATAGTCCAAGTGCCCGGTAGTTAACCAAATAGTCCAAGTGCCCGCTAGTTTACCTAGATAGTCCAAGGGCGCGCTAGTTAACCTACATAGTCCAAGTGCCCGTTAGTTAACTTACATAGTTAAAGTGTCCGTAAGGAACATATATAGTCCAAGTGCCTGCTAGGGAATATACAGAGTCTAAGTGCCCGCTAGGGAATCTACGTAGTCCAAGTGCCCGCTAGGGAATCTACATAGTCCAAGGGCCCGCTAGTTAACGTAGATAGTCCAAGTGCCGCTAGTTAATCTACATAGTTCATGGGACCGCTTGTTAACCTACATAGTCCAAGTACCGGCTAGTTAACCTAGATCGTCCAAGTGTCCGCTAGTTAACCTACATTGTACAAGTGCCCGCTAGGGAACCTACATAGTCCAAGTGCCTGCTAGGGAACCTACATAGTCCAAGTGCCCGCTCTGGAACATACATAGTCCAAGTGCAAGCTAAGTAACCTAGATAGTCCAAGTGCCCGCTAGTTAACCTACATAGTCCAAGTGCCTCTAGTTAATCTACATAGTCTAAGGGCCCGCAAGTTAACCTACATAGTCCAAGTATCCGCTAGTTAACCTAGATCGTCCAAGTGCCCGCTAGTTAACCTACATAGTCCAAGGGCCCGCCAGTTAACCTACATAGTCCAAGGGCCCGCTAGTTAACCTACATCGTCCAAGGGCCCGCTAGTTAACCTACGTAGTCCAAGTGCCCCCTAGTTAACCTACATACTCTAAGTGCCCGCTAGGTAACCTAGACAGTTCAAGTGACCACTAGATTACCTACATAGTCCAAGTGCCTGTTCGTTTACCTACATAGTCCAAGTGCCCGCTAGGTAATCAATATAGTCCAAATGCCCGCTGGGGACCCTAATAGTCCAAATGCCCGCTAGTTTACCTAGATAGTCCAAGTGCTCGCTACTTAACATAGAAAGTCCAAGTGCCCGCTATTTAACCTAGATAGTCCAAGTGCCCGCTAGTTAACCTACATAGTCCAAATGCACGCTAGGGAACTTACATAGTCAAAGTGCCCACTAGGGAACCTGCATTGTGCAAGTGAACGCTAGTTAACCTAGATAGTCCAAGTGCCCGCTAGTTAACCTAGATAGTCGAAGTGCCCGATAGTTAACCTACATAGTCCAAGGTCAGCTAGTTAACCTAGATAGTCCAAGTGCCCGCTAGTTAACCTACATAGTCCAAGTGCCCGTTCGTTAACCTAGATAGTCCAAGTGCCCGCTAGGTAACCTACAAGGTCTATGTGCCCGCTAGGTTATCTATATAGTCCAAATGCCCGCTAGGGAACGTACATAGTCCAAGTGCCCGCTAGGTAACCTAGATAATCCAAGTGCCCGCTAGTTAATCTATATCGTCCAAGTGCCCGCTAGTTAACCTAGATCGTCCAAGTGCCCACTAGTTAACCTACATAGTCAATGGGCCCGCTAGTTAACCTACATAGTGCAAGTGTCCGCTAGTTAACCTATTGTCCAAGGGACCGCTAGTTAACCTAGATAGTCCAAGTACCCGCTAGTTAACCTAGATCGTCCAATGGTCCGCTAGTTAACCTACATAGTCCAAGTGCCCGCTAGGTAACCTAGATAGTCCAAGTGCCCTTTAGGGAACCTAGATAGTCCAAGTGCCCGCACTGGACATACATAGCCCAAGTCCCCATTAGTTTACCTAGATAATCCAAGTGCCTGCTACTTAACCTAGATAGTTCAAGTGCCCGCTACATAACCTACATAGTCCAAGTGCCCGCTGAGGAACCTACATAGTCCAAGTGCCCGATAGGGAACCTATATAGTCCAAGTGCCCGCTAGGGAACCTACATAGTCAAAGTGCCCATTAGGGAACCTAGATAGTCCAAGTGCCCGTAGGGAACCTATATAGTCCAAGTGCCCGCTAGAGAACCTAGATTGTCCAAGTGTCCGCTAGTTAACCTACATAGTCCAAGAGGCTGATAGGGAACCTATATAGTCCAAGTGCCCGGGAGTAACCTACATAGTCCAAGTGCCCGCTAGTTAACATAGATAGTCCAAGTGCCCGCTAGTTAACCTAGATCGTCTAAGTGCCCACTAGTTAACCTAGATAATCCAATTGTCCGCTAGTAAACATAGATAGTGCAAGGGCCCGCTAGTTAATCTAGATAGTCCAAGTTCCCGCAAGGGGACGTACATAGTCCAAGTGCCCGCTAGGTAACCTAGATAGTCCAAGTGCTCGCTAGGGAATGTACATAGTTCAAGTGCCCGCTAGGTAACCTAGATTGTCCAAGTGTCCGCTAGTTAACCTACATAGTCCAATGCCCGATAGGGAACCTACATAGTCCAAGTGCCCGTTAGGGAACCTACATAGTCCAAGTGTCCGCTGAGGAACCTACATAGTCCAAGTGCCCGATAGGGAACCTACATATTCCAAGTGCCAGTTAGGGAACCTAGATAGTCCAAGTGCCCGCTAGTTAACCTATATAGTCCAAGTGCCTGCTAGTTAACCTACATAGTCCAAGGGCCCGCTAGTTAACCTAGATATTCCAAGTGCCCGCTAGTTAACCTAGATCGTCCAAGTGTATGCTAGTTAACCTACATAGTCCAAGTTCCCGTTAGGTAACCTAGATAGTACAAGTCCCCGCAAGGTAACCTCCATAGTCCAAGTGCCCGATAGGTAACCTAGATATTCCAAGTTTCTGTTAGCTAACCTAGATAATCCAAGTGCCCGCTAGGTAACCAACATAGTCCAAGTGCCATTTCGTTAACCTAGATAGTCCAAGTGCCTGCTAGGTAACCTAAATAGTCCAAGTTCCCGCTAGGTAACCTAGATAGTCCAAGTGCCCGTTACCTAACCTAGATAATCCAATTGCCCGCTATGCAACATACATAGTCCAAGTGCCCATTGGTTAACCTAGAAGTCCAAGTGCAAGCAAGGTAACCGGGACTGTCCAAGTGCCCGCTAGTTTACCTACATAGTCCAAATGCCCGCTAATTAACCTACATAGTCCAAGTGCCCGCTAGGTAACCTAGATAGTGCAAGTGCCCGCTAGGTAACCTACATAGTCCAAGTGACCGCTAGTTAACATAGATAGTCCAAGTGCCCGCTAGGTAACCTAGACAGTCCAAGTGCCTGCTAGGTAACCTACATAGTCCAAGGCCCCGCTAGTTAACCTAGATATTCCAAGTGCCCGCTAGTTAACCTAGATCGTCCAAGTGTATGCTAGTTAACCTACATAGTCCAAGTTCCCGTTAGGTAACCTAGATAGTACAAGTCCCCGCAAGGTAACCTCCATAGTCCAAGTGCCCGATAGGTAACCTAGATATTCCAAGTTTCTGTTAGCTAACCTAGATAATCCAAGTGCCCGCTAGGTAACCAACATAGTCCAAGTGCCATTTCGTTAACCTAGATAGTCCAAGTGCCTGCTAGGTAACCTACATAGTCCAAGGGCCCGCTAGGTAACCTATATAGTCCAAGTGCCCGCTAAGAAATCAAGATAGTCCAAGTGCCCGTTAGGTAACCTAGATAGTCCAAGTGCCCGCTATGTAACCTAGATAGTCCAAGTGCCCGTTACCTAACCTAGATAATCCAATTGCCGGCTATGCAACATACATAGTCCAAGTGCCCATTGGTTAACCTAGAAGTCCAAGTGCAAGCTAGGTAACCGGGACTGTCCAAGTGCCCGCTAGGTTACCTACATAGTCCAAATGCCCGCTAATTAACCTAGATAGTCTAAGTGCCCGCTAGGTAACATAGATAGTGCAAGTGCCCGCTAGGTAACCTACATAGTCCAAGTGATCGCTAGTTAACCTAGATAGTCCAAGTGCCCGCTAGGTAACCTAGACAGTCCAAGTGCCTGCTAGGTAACCTACATAGTCCAAGGCCCCGCTAGTTAACCTAGATATTCCAAGTGCCCGCTAGTTAACCTAGATCGTCCAAGTGTATGCTAGTTAACCTACATAGTCCAAGTTCCCGTTAGGTAACCTAGATAGTACAAGTCCCCGCAAGGTAACCTCCATAGTCCAAGTGCCTGATAGGTAACCTAGATATTCCAAGTTTCTGTTAGCTAACCTATATAATCCAAGTGCCCGCTAGGTAACCAACATAGTCCAAGTGCCATTTCGTTAACCTAGATAGTCCAAGTGCCTGCTAGGTAACCTACATAGTCCAAGGGCCCGCTAGGTAACCTATATAGTCCAAGTGCCCGCTAAGAAATCAAGATAGTCCAAGTGCCCTTTAGGTAACCTAGATAGTCCAAGTGCCCGCTATGTAACCTAGATAGTCCAAGTGCCCGTTACCTAACCTAGATAATCCAATTGCCCGCTATGCAACATACATAGTCCAAGTGCCCATTGGTTAACCTAGAAGTCCAAGTGCAAGCTAGGTAACCGGGACTGTCCAAGTGCCCGCTAGGTTACCTACATAGTCCAAATGCCCGCTAATTAACCTAGATAGTCCAAGTGCCCGCTAGGTAACATAGATAGTGCAAGTGCCCGCTAGGTAACCTACATAGTCCAAGTGATCGCTAGTTAACCTAGTTGGTCCAAGTGCCCGCTAGGTAACCTAGACAGTCCAAGTGCCTGCTAGGTAACCTACATAGTCCAAGGCCCCGCTAGTTAACCTAGATATTCCAAGTGCCCGCTAGTTAACCTAGATCGTCCAAGTGTATGCTAGTTAACCTACATAGTCCAAGTTCCCGTTAGGTAACCTAGATAGTACAAGTCCCCGCAAGGTAACCTCCATAGTCCAAGTGCCCGCTAGGTAACCTAGATATTCCAAGTTTCTGTTAGCTAACCTAGATAATCCAAGTGCCCGCTAGGTAACCTACATAGTCCACGTGCCATTTCGTTAACCTAGATAGTCCAAGTGCCTGCTAGGTAACCTACATAGTCCAAGGGCCCGCTAGGTAACCTATATAGTCCAAGTGCCCGCTAAGAAATCAAGATAGTCCAAGTGCCCGTTAGGTAACCTAGATAGTCCAAGTGCCCGCTATGTAACCTAGATAGTCCAAGTGCCCGTTACCTAACCTAGATAATCCAATTGCCCGCTATGCAACATACATAGTCCAAGTGCCCATTGGTTAACCTAGAAGTCCAAGTGCAAGCTAGGTAACCGGGACTGTCCAAGTGCCCGCTAGGTTACCTACATAGTCCAAATGCCCGCTAATTAACCTACATAGTCCAAGTGCCTGCTAGGGAACCTACATAGTCCAAGTGCCCGCTCTGGAACATACATAATCCAAGTGCCCGCTAGGGAATCTACATAGTCCAAGGGTCCGCTAGTTAACGTAGATACTCCAACTGCCTCTAGTTAATCTACATAGTCTAAGGGCCCGCAAGTTAACCTACATAGTCCAAGTATCCGCTAGTTAACCTAGATCGTCCAAGTGCCCGCTAGTCAACCTACATAGTCCAAGGGCCCGCTAGTTAACCTACATAGTCCAAGGGCCCGCTAGTTAACCTACATCGTCCAAGGGCCCGCTAGTTAACCTACGTAGTCCAAGTGCCCCCTAGTTAACCTACATACTCCAAGTGTCCGCTAGGTAACCTAGACAGTTCAAGTGACCACTAGTTTACCTACATAGTCCAAGTGACTGTTCGTTTACCTACATAGTCCAAGTGCCCGCTTGGTAACCAATATAGTACAAATGCCCGCTAGGGACCCTAATAGTCCAAATGCCCGCTAGTTTACCTAGATAGTCCAAGTGCTCGCTACTTAACATAGATAGTCCAAGTGCCCGCTAGTTAACCTAGATAGACCAAGTGCCTGCTAGGGAACCTATCTAGTCCAAGTGCCCGATAGGGAACCTACATAGTCCAAGTGCCCGCTAGGTAACCTAGATAGTCCAAGTGCCCGTTACCTAACCTAGATAATCCAATTGCCCGCTATGCAACATACATAGTCCAAGTGCCCATTGGTTAACCTAGAAGTCCAAGTGCAAGCAAGGTAACCGGGACTGTCCAAGTGCCCGCTAGGTTACCTACATAGTCCAAATGCCCGCTAATTAACCTACATAGTCCAAGTGCCCGCTAGGTAACCTAGATAGTGCAAGTGCCCGCTAGGTAACCTACATAGTCCAAGTGACCGCTAGTTAACATAGATAGTCCAAGTGCCCGCTAGGTAACCTAGACAGTCCAAGTGCCTGCTAGGTAACCTACATAGTCCAAGGCCCCGCTAGTTAACCTAGATATTCCAAGTGCCCGCTAGTTAACCTAGATCGTCCAAGTGTATGCTAGTTAACCTACATAGTCCAAGTTCCCGTTAGGTAACCTAGATAGTACAAGTCCCCGCAAGGTAACCTCCATAGTCCAAGTGCCCGATAGGTAACCTAGATATTCCAAGTTTCTGTTAGCTAACCTAGATAATCCAAGTGCCCGCTAGGTAACCTACATAGTCCAAGTGCCATTTCGTTAACCTAGATAGTCCAAGTGCCTGCTAGGTAACCTACATAGTCCAAGGGCCCGCTAGGTAACTTATAGTCCAAGTGCCCGCTAAGAAATCAAGATAGTCCAAGTGCCCGTTAGGTAACCTAGATAGTCCAAGTGCCCGCTATGTAACCTAGATAGTCCAAGTGCCCGTTACCTAACCTAGATAATCCAATTGCCCGCTATGCAACATACATAGTCCAAGTGCCCATTGGTTAACCTAGAAGTCCAAGTGCAAGCTAGGTAACCGGGACTGTCCAAGTGCCCGCTAGGTTACCTACATAGTCCAAATGCCCGCTAATTAACCTAGATAGTCCAAGTGCCCGCTAGGTAACATAGATAGTGCAAGTGCCCGCTAGGTAACCTACATAGTCCAAGTGATCGCTAGTTAACCTAGATAGTCCAAGTGCCCGCTAGGTAACCTAGACAGTCCAAGTGCCTGCTAGGTAACCTACATAGTCCAAGGCCCCACTAGTTAACCTAGATATTCCAAGTGCCCGCTAGTTAACCTAGATCGTCCAAGTGTATGCTAGTTAACCTACATAGTCCAAGTTCCCGTTAGGTAACCTAGATAGTACAAGTCCCCGCAAGGTAACCTCCATAGTCCAAGTGCCTGATAGGTAACCTAGATATTCCAAGTTTCTGTTAGCTAACCTAGATAATCCAAGTGCCCGCTAGGTAACCAACATAGTCCAAGTGCCATTTCGTTAACCTAGATAGTCCAAGTGCCTGCTAGGTAACCTACATAGTCCAAGGGCCCGCTAGGTAACCTATATAGTCCAAGTGCCCGCTAAGAAATCAAGATAGTCCAAGTGCCCTTTAGGTAACCTAGATAGTCCAAGTGCCCGCTATGTAACCTAGATAGTCCAAGTGCCCGTTACCTAACCTAGATAATCCAATTGCCCGCTATGCAACATACATAGTCCAAGTGCCCATTGGTTAACCTAGAAGTCCAAGTGCAAGCTAGGTAACCGGGACTCTCCAAGTGCCCGCTAGGTTACCTACATAGTCCAAATGCCCGCTAATTAACCTAGATTGTCCAAGTGCCCGCTAGGTAACATAGATAGTGCAAGTGCCCGCTAGGTAACCTACATAGTCCAAGTGATCGCTAGTTAACCTAGTTGGTCCAAGTGCCCGCTAGGTAACCTAGACAGTCCAAGTGCCTGCTAGGTAACCTACATAGTCCAAGGCCCCGCTAGTTAACCTAGATATTCCAAGTGCCCGCTAGTTAACCTAGATCGTCCAAGTGTATGCTAGTTAACCTACATAGTCCAAGTTCCCGTTAGGTAACCTAGATAGTACAAGTCCCCGCAAGGTAACCTCCATAGTCCAAGTGCCCGCTAGGTAACCTAGATATTCCAAGTTTCTGTTAGCTAACCTAGATAATCCAAGTGCCCGCTAGGTAACCTACATAGTCCACGTGCCATTTCGTTAACCTAGATAGTCCAAGTGCCTGCTAGGTAACCTACATAGTCCAAGGGCCCGCTAGGTAACCTATATAGTCCAAGTGCCCGCTAAGAAATCAAGATAGTCCAAGTGCCCGTTAGGTAACCTAGATAGTCCAAGTGCCCGCTATGTAACCTAGATAGTCCAAGTGCCCGTTACCTAACCTAGATAATCCAATTGCCCGCTATGCAACATACATAGTCCAAGTGCCCATTGGTTAACCTAGAAGTCCAAGTGCAAGCTAGGTAACCGGGACTGTCCAAGTGCCCGCTAGGTTACCTACATAGTCCAAATGCCCGCTAATTAACCTACATAGTCCAAGTGCCTGCTAGGGAACCTACATAGTCCAAGTGCCCGCTCTGGAACATACATAATCCAAGTGCCCGCTAGGGAATCTACATAGTCCAAGGGCCCGGTAGTTAACGTAGATACTCCAAGTGCCTCTAGTTAATCTACATAGTCTAAGGGCCCGCAAGTTAACCTACATAGTCCAAGTATCCGCTAGTTAACCTAGATCGTCCAAGTGCCCGCTAGTCAACCTACATAGTCCAAGGGCCCGCTAGTTAACCTACATAGTCCAAGGGCCCGCTAGTTAACCTACATCGTCCAAGGGCCCGCTAGTTAACCTACGTAGTCCAAGTGCCCCCTAGTTAACCTACATACTCCAAGTGTCCGCTAGGTAACCTAGACAGTTCAAGTGACCACTAGGTTACCTACATAGTCCAAGTGACTGTTCGTTTACCTACATAGTCCAAGTGCCCGCTAGGTAACCAATATAGTACAAATGCCCGCTAGGGACCCTAATAGTCCAAATGCCCGCTAGTTTACCTAGATAGTCCAAGTGCTCGCTACTTAACATAGATAGTCCAAGTGCCCGCTAGTTAACCTAGATAGACCAAGTGCCTGCTAGGGAACCTATCTAGTCCAAGTGCCCGATAGGGAACCTACATAGTCCAAGTGCCCGCTAGAAAACATAGATAGTCCAAGTACCCGCTAGGAAACGTACATAGTCCAAGTGCCCGCTAGGTAACCTAGATAATCCAAGTGCCCGCTAGGGAACGTACATAGTCCAAGTGCCCGCTAGGTAACCTAGATAGTCCAAATGCCCGCTAGGGAACCCAAACAGTCCAAGTGCCCGTTACGTAACCTAGATAGTCCAAATGCCCGCAAGGGAACCCACATAGTCCAAGTGCCCGCTAGGGAACTTACATAGTCCAAGGGCCCGCTAGGGAACATACATAGTCCAAGTGCCCGTTAGTTAACCTAGATAGTCCAAGTGCCCGCATGGTAACCTAGATAGTCCAACAGCCCGGTAGGTAACCTACATACTCCAAGTACCCGCTAGGTAACGTAGATAGTTCAAGTGCCAGCTAGGTAACCTAGATAGTCCAAGTGCCCGCTAGGTACCCTACAAAGTCTAAGTTCCCGCTAGGTAACCTATATAGTCAAAATGACCGCTAGGGAGCCTACATAGTCCAAATGCTCGCTAGGTAACCTAGATAGTCTAAGGGCCCGTTTGGTAACCTACATAGTCCTAGTGCCTCCTAGTTAACCTACATTTACCAAGTGCCCGATAGGGATCCTACATAGTCCAAGTGCCTGCTAGGTATCCTACATAGTCCAAGTGCCCGTTAGGTAACCTAGATAGTCCAAATGCCCGCCAGGAAACCCACATAGTCCAAGTGCCCACTAGGGAACTTACACAGTCCAAGGGCCCGCTAGGGGACGTACATTGTCCAAGTGCCCGCAGGTTAACCTACATCGTCCAAGGGCCCGCTAGTTAACCTAGCTAGTCCAAGTGCCCGCTAGTTAACCTACATAGTCCAAGTGCCCGCTAGGTAACCTAGACATTTCAAGTGACCACTAGGTTACCTACATAGTCCAAGTGCCCGTTCGTTAACCTACATAGTCCAAGTGCCCGCTAGATAACCTAGATATTCCACGTTCCTGTTAGCTAACCTAGATAATCCAAGTGCCCGCTAGGTAACCTACATAGTCCTAGTGCCATTTCCTTAACCTAGATAGTCCAAGTGCCTGCTAGGTAACCTACATAGTCCAAGTGCCCACTAGGTAACCTAAATAATCCAAATGCCCACTAGGGAAACTACATAGACCAAGTGCCCGCTAGTTAACCTAGATAGTCCAAGTGCCCGCTAGTAAACCTAGATAGTCCAAGTGCCCACTAGTTAACCTACATCGTCTAAGTGCCCGCTAGTTAACCTAGATAATCCAAGTGCCCGCTAGTTAACCTACATAGTCCAAGGGCCCTTTAGTTAACCTAGATAGTCCAAGTGCCCGCTAGGGGACGTACATAGTCCAAGTGCCCGCTAGGTAACCTAAATAGTCCAAGTGCCCGCCAAGGTATGTACATAGTTCAAGTGCCCGCTAGGTAACCTAGATTGTCCAAGTGTCCGCTAGTTAAACTACATAGTCCAAGTGCCCTCTAGGTAACTTAGATAGTCCAAGGTCCTGCTAGTTCACATACATGGTCCAATGCCCGATAGGGAACCTACGTAGTCCAAGTGCCCGCTGAGGAACCTACATAGTCCAAGTGCCCGATAGGGAATCTACATATTCCAAGTGCCCGTTAGGGAACCTAGATAGTCCAAGTGCCCGTAGGGAACTTATATAGTCCAAGTGCCCGCTAGGGAACCTACATACTCAAAATGCCCGCTAGGGAACCTGCATTGTACAAGTGCCCGCGACTTAACCTAGATAGTCCACGTGCCCGCTAGTTAACCTACATAGTCCAAGTGCCCGATAGTTAACCTACATATTCCAAGTGCATGATAGGGAACCTACATAGTCCAAGTGCCCGCAGAGGAACCTACATAGTCCAAGTGCCCGTTAGGGAACCTAGATAGTCCAAGTGCCCGTAGGGAACCTATATATTCCAAGTGCCCGCTAGGGAACCTACATAGTAAAAGTGCCCGCTAGGGAACCTGCTTTGTGCAAGTGCCCGCTAGTTAACCTAGATACTCCAAGTGCCCGCTAGTTAACTTAGATAGTCGAAGTGCCCAATAGTTAACCTACATAGTCGAAGGTCAGCTAGTTAACCTAGATAGTCCAAGTGCCCGCTAGTTAACCTACATAGTCCAAGTGCCTGCTAGTTAACCTACATAGTCCAAGGCCCCGCTAGTTAACCTAGAAATTCCAAGTGCCCGCTAGTTAACCTAGATCGTCCAAGTGTATGCTAGTTAACCTACATAGTCCAAGTTCCCGTTAGGTAACCTAGATAGTACAAGTCCCCGCAAGGTAACCTCCATAGTCCAAGTGCCCGCTAGGTAACCTAGATATTCCAAGTTTCTGTTAGCTAACCTAGATAATCCAAGTGCCCGCTAGGTAACCTACATAGTCCAAGTGCCATTTCATTAACCTAGATAGTCCAAGTGCCTGCTAGGTAACCTACATAGTCCAAGGGCCCGCTAGGTAACCTATATAGTCCAAGTGCCCGCTAAGAAATCAAGATAGTCCAAGTGCCCGTTAGGTAACCTAGATAGTCCAAGTGCGCGCTAGGTAACCTAAATAGTCCAAGTTCCCGCTAGGTAACCTAGATAGTCCAAGTGCCCGTTACCTAACCTAGATAATCCAATTGCCCGCTATGCAACATACATAGTCCAAGTGCCCATTGGTTAACCTAGAAGTCCAAGTGCAAGCTAGGTAACCGGGACTGTCCAAGTGCCCGCTAAGTTACCTACATATTCCAAATGCCCGCTAATTAACCTACATAGTCCAAGTGCCCTCTAGGTAACCTAGATAGTGCAAGTGCCCGCTAGGTAACCTACATAGTCCAAGTGACCGCTAGTTAACCTAGATAGTCCAAGTGCCCGTTCGTTAACCTAGATAGTCCAAGTACCCGCTAGGTAACCTACATAGTCCAAGTGCCTGCTAGGTAACCTACATAGTCCAAATGCCCGTTCGTTAACCTACATAGTCCAAGGACCCACTATTTAACCTAGATCGTCCAAGTGCCTCGGTTAACCTACATAGTCCAAGTGCCCGCAAGGTAACCTATATTGTCCAAGTTCCAGCTATGTAACCTAGATAGTCCAAGGGCCCGCTAGTTAACATACATAGTCCAAGTGCCCGCTAGGTAAACTAGATATCCAAGTTCCCGCTAAGGAACCTACATAGTCCAAGTGCACGCTAGTTAACCCAGATAGTCCAAGTGCCCGCTAGTTAACCTAGATAGTCCAAGTGCCGTTAGGTAACCTATATAGTGCAAGTGTCCCCTAGTTAACCTACATAGTCCAAGTGCCCGGTAGTTAACCTACATAGTCCAAGTGTCCGCTAGTTACCTAGATAGTCCAAGGGCGCGCTAGTTAACCTATATAGTCCAAGTGCCCGTTAGTTAACTTACATAGTTAAAGTGTCCGTAAGGAACATATATAGTCCAAGTGCCTGCTAGGGAACATACAGAGTCTAAGTGCCCGCTAGGGAACCTACGTAGTCCAAGTGCCCGCTAGGGAATCTACATAGTCCAAGGGCCCGCTAGTTAACGTAGATAGTCCAAGTGCCGCTAGTTAATCTACATAGTTCAAGGGACCGCTTGTTAACCTACATAGTCCAAGTACCGGCTAGTTAACCTAGATCATCCAAGTGTCCGCTAGTTAACCTACACAGTACAAGTGCCCGCTAGGGAACCTACATAGTCCAAGTGCCTGCTAGGGAACCTACATAGTCCAAGTGCCCGCTCTGGAACATACATAGTCCAAGTGCAAGCTAAGTAACCTAGATAGTCCAAGTGCCCGCTAGTTAACCTACATAGTCCAAGTGCCTCTAGTTAATCTACATAGTCTAAGGGCCCGCAAGTTAACCTACATAGTCCAAGTATCCGCTAGTTAACCTAGATCGTCCAAGTGCCCGCTAGTTAACCTACATAGTCCAAGGGCCCGCCAGTTAACCTACATAGTCCAAGGGCCCGCTAGTTAACCTACATCGTCCAAGGGCCCGCTAGTTAACCTACGTAGTCCAAGTGCCCCCTAGTTAACCTACATACTCTAAGTGCCCGCTAGGTAACCTAGACAGTTCAAGTGACCACTAGGTTACCTACATAGTCCAAGTGCCTGTTCATTTACCTACATAGTCCAAGTGCCCGCTAGGTAATCAATATAGTCCAAATGCCCGCTAGGGACCCTAATAGTCCAAATGCCCGCTAGTTTACCTAGATAGTCCAAGTGCTCGCTACTTAACATAGATAGTCCAAGTGCCCGCTATTTAACCTAGATAGTCCAAGTGCCCGCTAGTTAACCTACATAGTCCAAATGCACGCTAGGGAACTTACATAGTCAAAGTGCCCGCTAGGGAACCTGCATTGTGCAAGTGAACGCTAGTTAACCTAGATAGTCCAAGTGCCCGCTAGTTAACCAAGATAGTCGAAGTGCCCGATAGTTAACCTACATAGTCCAAGGTCAGCTAGTTAACCTAGATAGTCCAAGTGCCCGCTAGTTAACCTACATAGTCCAAGTGCCCGTTCGTTAACCTAGATAGTCCAAGTGCCCGCTAGGTAACCTACAAAGTCTAAGTGCCCGCTAGGTTATCTATATAGTCCAAATGCCCGCTAGGGAACGTACATAGTCCAAGTGCCCGCTAGGTAACCTAGATAATCCAAGTGCCCGCTAGTTAATCTATATCGTCCAAGTGCCCGCTAGTTAACCTAGATCGTCCAAGTGACCACTAGTTAACCTACATAGTCAATGGGCCCGCTAGTTAACCTACATAGTGCAAGTGTCCGCTAGTTAACCTATTGTCCAAGGGACCGCTAGTTAACCTAGATAGTCCAAGTACCCGCTAGTTAACCTAGATCGTCCAATTGTCCGCTAGTTAACCTACAAAGTCCAAGTCCCCGCTAGGTAACCTAGATAGTCCAAGTGCCCTTTAGGGAACCTAGATAGTCCAAGTGCCCGCTCTGGAACATACATAGCCCAAGTCCCCATTAGTTAACCTAGATAATCCAAGTGCCTGCTAGTTAACCTAGATAGTGCAAGTGCCCGCTACATAACCTACATATTCCAAGTGCCCGCTGAGGAACCTACATAGTCCAAGTGCCCGATAGGGAACCTACATATTCCAAGTGCCCGTTAGGGAACATAGATAGTCCAATTGCCCGTAGGGAACCTACATAGTCCAAGTGCCCGCTAGAGAACCTAGATTGTCCAAGTGTCCGCTAGTTAACCTACATAGTCCAAGAGGCTGATAGGGAACCTACATAGTCCAAGTGCCCGCGGAGTAACCTACATAGTCCAAGTCCCCGCTAGTTAACATAGATAGTCCAAGTGCCCGCTAGTTAACCTAGATCGTCTAAGTGCCCACTAGTTAACCTAGATAATCCAATTGCCCGCTAGTAAACATAGATAGTGCAAGGGCCCGCTAGTTAATCTAGATTATCCAAGTGCCCGCTAGTTAACCTAGATAGTCCAAGTGCCCGCTAGTTTACCTAGATCGTCTAAGTGCCCTCTAGTTAACCTAGATAGTCCAAGTTCCCGCTAGGGGACGTACATAGTCCAAGTGCCCGCTAGGTAACCTAGATAGTCCAAGTGCCCGCTAGGGAATGTACATAGTTCAAGTGCCCGCTAGGTAACCTAGATTGTCCAAGTGTCCGCTAGTTAACCTACATAGTCCAATGCCCGATAGGGAACCTACATAGTCCAAGTGCCCGTTAGGGAACCTACATAGTCCAAGTGTCCGCTGAGGAACCTACATAGTCCAAGTGCCCGATAGGGAACCTACATATTCCAAGTGCCAGTTAGGGAACCTAGATAGTCCAAGTGCCCATAGGGAACCTATATAGTCCAAGTGCCCGCTAGGGAACCTACATAGTCAAAGTGCCCGCTAGGGAACCTGCATTGTACAAGTGCCCGCTAATTAACCTAGATAGTCCAAGTGCCCGCTAGTTAACCTAGATAGTCCAAATGCCCGTAGGGAACTTACATAGTCACAGTGCCCGCTAGGGAACCTGCGTTGTGCAAGTGAACCCTAGTTAACCTAGATAGTCCAAGAGCCCGCCAGTTAACCTAGATAGTCGAAGTGCCCGATAGTTAACCTACATAGTCCAAGGTCAGCTAGTTAACCTAGATAGTCCAAGTGCTCGCTAGTTAACCTACATAGTCCAAGTGCCCGTTCGTTAACCTACATAGTCCAAGTGCCCGTTCGTTAACCTACATAGTCCAAGTGCCCGCTAGGTAACCTACAGAGTCTAAGTGCCCGCTAGTTTATCTATATAGTCCAAATGCCCGCTAGGGAACGTACATAGTCCAAGTGCCCGCTAGGTAACCTAGATAATCCAAGTGCCCGCTAGTTAACCTATATCGTCCAAGTGCCCGCTAGTTAACCTAGATAGTCCAAGTGCCCACTAGTTAACCTACATAGTCAATGGCCTCACTAGTTAACCTACATAGTGCAAGTGTCCGCTAGTTAACCTATTGTCCAAGGGACCGCTAGTTAACCTAGATAGTCCAAGTACCCGCTAGTTAACCTAGATCGTCCAATTGTCCGCTAGTTAACCTACATATTCCAAGTGCCCGCTAGGTAACGTAGATAGTCCAAGTGCCCTTTAGGGAACCTAGATAGTCCAAGTGCCCGCACTGGAACATACATAGTCCAAGTCCCCATTAGTTAACCTAGATAATCCAAGTGCCTGCTAGTTAACCTAGATAGACGAAGTGCCAGCTAGGTAACCTACATAGTCCAAGTGCCCGCTGACGAACCTACATAGTCCAATGCCCGATAGGGAACCTACATAGTCCAAGTGCCCGTTAGGGAACCTACATAGTCCAAGTGTCCGCTGAGGAACCTACATAGTCCAAGTGCCCGATAGGGAACCTACATATTCCAAGTGCCAGTTAGGGAACCTAGATAGTCCAAGTGCCCATAGGGAACCTATATAGTCCAAGTGCCCGCTAGGGAACCTACATAGTCAAAGTGCCCGCTAGGGAACCTGCATTGTACAAGTGCCCGCTAATTAACCTAGATAGTCCAAGTGCCCGCTAGTTAACCTAGATAGTCCAAATGCCCGTAGGGAATTTACATAGTCACAGTGCCCGCTAGGGAACCTGCGTTGTGCAAGTGAACCCTAGTTAACCTAGATAGTCCAAGAGCCCGCTAGTTAACCTAGATAGTCGAAGTGCCCGATAGTTAACCTACATAGTCCAAGGTCAGCTAGTTAACCTAGATAGTCCAAGTGCCCGCTAGTTAACCTACATAGTCCAAGTGCCCGTTCGTTAACCTACATAGTCCAAGTGCCCGTTCGTTAACCTAGATAGTCCAAGTGCCCGCTAGGTAACCTACAGAGTCTAAGTGCCCGCTAGTTTATCTATATAGTCCAAATGCCCGCTAGGGAACGTACATAGTCCAAGTGCCCGCTAGGTAACCTAGATATTCCAAGTGCCCGCTAGTTAACCTATATCGTCCAAGTGCCCGCTAGTTAACCTAGATAGTCCAAGTGCCCACTAGTTAACCTACATTGTCAATGGCCTCACTAGTTAACCTACATAGTGCAAGTGTCCGCTAGTTAACCTATTGTCCAAGGGACCGCTAGTTAACCTAGATAGTCCAAGTACCCGCTAGTTAACCTAGATCGTCCAATTGTCCGCTAGTTAACCTACATATTCCAAGTGCCCGCTAGGTAACGTAGATAGTCCAAGTGCCCTTTAGGGAACCTAGATAGTCCAAGTGCCCGCACTGGAACATACATAGTCCAAGTCCCCATTAGTTAACCTAGATAATCCAAGTGCCTGCTAGTTAACCTAGATAGACGAAGTGCCCCCTAGGTAACCTACATAGTCCAAGTGCCCGCTGACGAACCTACATAGTCCAAGTGCCCGATAGGGAACCTACATATTCCAAGTGCCCGTTAGGGAACCTAGATAGTCCAAGTGCCCGCTGAGGAACCTACATAGTCCAAGTGCCCGATAGGGAACCTACATATTCCAAGTGCCCGTTAGGGAACCTAGATAGTCCAAGTGCCCGTAGGGAACCTATATAGTCCAAGTGCCCGCTAGAGAACCTAGATTGTCCAAGTGTCCGCTAGTTAACCTACATAGTCCAAGTGCCCGATAGGGAACCTAGATGTTCCAAGTGCCCGTTAGGGAACCTACATAGTCCAAGTGCCCGCTGAGGAACCTACATAGTCCAAGTGCCCGATAGGGAACCTACATATTCCAAGTGCCCGTTAGGGAACCTAGATAGTCCAAGTGCCCGCTGAGGAACCTACATAGTCCAAGTGCCCGATAGGGAACCTACATATTCCAAGTGCCCGTTAGGGAACCTAGATAGTCCAAGTGCCCGTAGGGAACCTATATAGTCCAAGTGCCCGCTAGAGAACCTAGATTGTCCAAGTGTCCGCTAGTTAACCTACATAGTCCAAGTGCCCGATAGGGAACCTAGATGTTCCAAGTGCCCGTTAGGGAACCTACATAGTCCAAGTGCCCGCTGAGGAACCTACATAGTCCAAGTGCCCGATAGGGAACCTACATATTCCAAGTGACCGTTAGGGAACCTAGATAGTCCAAGTGCCCATAGGGAACCTATATAGTCCAAGTGCCCGCTAGGGAACCTACATAGTCAAAGTGCCCGCTAGGGAACCTGCATTGTACAAGTGCCCGCTAATTAACCTAGATAGTCAAAGTGGCCGCTATTTAACCTACATAGTCCAAGTGCCCGCTAGTTAACCTACATAGTCCAAATGCCCGCTAGGGAACTTACATAGTCAAATTGCCCGCTAGGGAACCTGCATTGTGCAAGTGAACGCTAGTTAACCTAGATAGTCCAAGTGCCCGCTAGTTAACCTAGATAGTCGAAGTGCCCGATAGTTAACCTACATAGTCCAAGGTCAGCTAGTTAACCTAGATAGTCCAAGTGCCCGCTAATTAACCTACATAGTCCAAGTGCCCGTTCGTTAACCTAGATAGTCCAAGTGCCCGCTAGGTAACCTACAAAGTCTAAGTGCCCGCTAGGTTATCTATATAGTCCAAATGCCCGCTAGGGAACGTACCTAGTCCAAGTGCCCGCTAGGCAACCTAGATAATCCAAGTGCCCGCTAGTTAATCTATATCGTCCAAGTGCCCGCTAGTTAACCTAGATCGTCCAAGTGCCCACTAGTTAACCTACATAGTCAATGGGCCCCCTAGTTAACCTACATAGTGCAAGTGTCCGCTAGTTAACCTATTGTCCAAGGGACCGCTAGTTAACCTAGATAGTCCAAGTACCCGCTAGTTAACCTAGATCGTCCAATTGTCCGCTAGTTAACCTACATAGTCCAAGTCCCCGCTAGGTAACCTAGATAGTCCAAGTGCCCTTTAGGGAACCTAGATAGTCCAAGTGCCCGCACTGGAACATACATAGTCCAAATCCCCATTAGTTAACTTCGATAATACAAGTGCCTGCTAGTTAACCTAGATAGTCCAAGTCCCCGCTAGGTAACCTACATAGTCTAAGTGCGCGCTGAGGAACCTACATAGTCCAAGTGCCCGATAGGGAACCTACATATTCCAAGTGCCCGTTAGGGAACATAGATAGTCCAAGTGCCCATAGGGAACCTATATAGTCCAAGTGCCCGCTAGGGAACCTACATAGTCAAGTGCCCGCTAGGGAACCTGCATTGTATAAGTGCCCGCTAATTAACCTAGATAGTCCAAGTGCCCGATAGTTAACCTTGATAGTCCAAGTGCCCGCTAGTTAACCTAGATAGTCCAAGTGCCCGCTAGTTAACCTTGATCATCCAAGTGCCCGCTAGTTAACCTACATAGTCCAAGAGGCTGATAGGGAACCTACATAGTCCTAGTGCCCGCGGAGGAACCTACATAGTCCAAGTGCCCGCTAGTTAACATAGATAGTCCAAGTGCCCGCTAGTTAACCTAGATTGTCTAAGTGCCCGCTAGTTAACCTAGATAATCCAATTGCCCGCTAGTAAACCTAGATAGTCCAAGGGCCCGCTAGTTAATCTAGATTATCCAAGTTCCCGCTAGTTAACCTAGATAGTCCAAGTGCCCGCTAGTTAACCTAGATCGTCTAAATGCCCTCTAGTTAACCTAGATAGTCCATGTTCCCGCTAGGGGACGTACATAGTCCAAGTGCCCGCTAGGTATCCAAGATAGTCCAAGTGCCCGCTAGGGTATGTACATAGTTCAAGTGCCCGCTAGGTAACCTAGATTGTCCAAGTGTCCGCTAGTTAACCTACATAATCCAATGCCCGATAGGGAACCTACATAGTCCAAGTGCCCGCTGAGGAACCTACATAGTCCAAGTGCCCGATAGGGAACCTACAAATTCCAAGTGCCCGTTAGGGAACATACATAGTCCAAGTGCCCGCTGAGGAACCTACATAGTCCAAGTGCCCGATAGGGAACCTACATATTCCAAGTGCCAGTTAGGGAACCTAGATAGTCCAAGTGCCCATAGGGAACCTATATAGTCCAAGTGCCCGCTAGGGAACCTACATAGTCAAAGTGCCCGCTAGGGAACCTGCATTTTACAAGTGCCCGCTAATTAACCTAGATAGTCCAAGTGCCCGCTAGTTAACCTAGATAGTCCAAATGCCCGTAGGGAACTTACATAGTCACAGTGCCCGCTAGGGAACCGGCATTGTGCAAGTGAACGCTAGTTAACCTAGATAGTCCAAGTGCCCGCTAGTTAACCTAGATAGTCGAAGTGCCCGATAGTTAACCTACGTAGTCCAAGGTCAGCTAGTTAACCTAGATAGTCCAAGTGCCCGCTAGTTAACCTACATAGTCCAAGTGCCCGTTCGTTAACCTAGATAGTCCAAGTGCCCGCTAGGTAACCTACAGAGTCTAAGTGCCCGCTAGGTTATCTATATAGTCCAAATGCCCGCTAGGGAACGTACATAGTCCAAGTGCCCGCTAGGTAACCTAGATAATCCAAGTGCCTGCTAGTTAACCTATATCGTCCACTTGCCCGCTAGTTAACCTAGATAGTCCAAGTACCCGCTAGTTAACCTAGATCGTCCAATTGTCCGCTAGTTAACCTACATAGTCCAAGTCCCCGCTAGGTAACCTAGATAGTCCAAGTGCCCTTTAGGGAACCTAGATAGTCTAAGTGCCCGCACTGGAACATACATAGTCCAAATCCCCATTAGTTAACTTCGATAATACAAGTGCCTGCTAGTTAACCTAGATAGTCCAAGTCCCCGCTAGGTAACCTACATAGTCTAAGTGCGCGCTGAGGAACCTACATAGTCCAAGTGCCCGATAGGGAACCTACATATTCCAAGTGCCCGTTAGGGAACATAGATAGTCCAAGTGCCCATAGGGTACCTATATAGTCCAAGTGCCCGCTAGGGAACCTACATAGTCAAAGTGCCCGCTAGGGAACCTGCATTGTATAAGTGCCCGCTAATTAACCTAGATAGTCCAAGTGCCCGCTAGTTAACCTAGATAGTCCAAGTGCCCGCTAGTTAACCTTGATCATCCAAGTGCCCGCTAGTTAACCTACATAGTCCAAGAGGCTGATAGGGAACCTACATAGTCCTAGGGCCCGCGGAGGAACCTACATAGTCCAAGTGCCCGCTAGTTAACATAGATAGTCCAAGTGCCCGCTAGTTAACCTAGATTGTCTAAGTGCCCGCTAGTTAACCTAGATAATCCAATTGCCCGCTAGTAAACCTAGATAGTCCAAGGGCCCGCTAGTTAATCCTAAAGGCATGTACATATGTACATATATTTACAAAGGGGCATGGGGAAATAGATCTATGTCCATATGTTTATAGATTTAGTATTAAGGTAGCAGATGGACATAGGGCCTCCGCTCAAGGACTCCCTCATTGCAATAACACTGTTCTATTAAATTGGCATTCTAAGATGCTCACCTTCCCTACACAATCACTGACCACAAAGCGGCTGCATAAGCAAATGTGGTGAAGAAAGCCGATGGTGTCCAGCTACCTAAAGATATAGCGTGTGGGGTCTTAAAGGCCTGAGGGTAAAGAAACAGCCATCTGGCTCTGAAGCAACAGAGCCCACATGGAGAAAGCATACCAGCCTGTGTGATCACAAAGTTTTAAAGGGATAAGGCAACAGGCATCATGAGAACAAAAAAATCTTATCATGGAGAATGAGAGGGGACTGCCGGGTATAGACCCAAAACCTATTTGCAGTGCACTGGACATCCCCTTACAGAAGGATCTCAGAGTGGAGATTAAAGAATACAGGGTATGAGACAGCAAAGATGAAACACAACTTTCCTCTAGTTCTTAATGCTTTCTCTTGCCCCACTATCATGATCCCAGTTCTACCATACTAATCTGGCCAAACTAGAGAAGGTATTCTAGTACCGATAGGAATTTCAAACACGGGGGATCCAGAGTGGATGGGCCCTTTACCAGTGTTATGAGTGGAGATACTGGGAGGGTGGAGGAAGGGCAGGATGGAAAGTGGGAACCGATTACAAGGATCTTCATTGACCTCAAAAGAAAGGTGGGTGAAAATATGACAAAAGAATTAGTACATTTCCAAGGATTGATGAGGGATGGGTGGCGGGCATTGAGGGGGGAAAAATGAGGAGCTGAGGCCAGGGGCTTGGGTGGAGAGTGGATATTTTGTGAATAAGGAGGGCAATTAATGTACAGATGGGCTTCAAACAGATGATGTATTTATGGATTGTGGTTAGTGTTGTAGGAGCCACTAATGAAAAGATCATAAAAGAAACAAAAATAATCTTGGCAGAGGGCTCATGCAAGGATGATCTCAGGCTGGATTAGACCAGTCAAAACAGCTACTGGAGTCGCCTCACCCTGTGTCTATTACTGAGTCAGCCATGATGCTTAGGACCCACAGCCCCAGCAGCTGGCCAGAGAGGGAGGTGGATCTCTGAGGCCATTCCACAGGGGGAATGGTCCTCTGTCCTGCAGGGCCCACCCTCCTTTGTAAGCATGCTGCCTGGGGCAAGGCTTTCATGGAGTCCACACCATGGGAGCTCTACTACTCATGGGGGATTGGCAGGAAGCCTCTGCTCATGCGCACACACCACCAACTAGCTGGAGGATCTCCGTGAACAAAGCCTGAGGCAGACAACAAGCCCACTAACTGATGCTGTAAGAGATACAATCAGCATCCAGAAACCTGCAACTGGGAGTAAGAGGCAGCATACCTTGGTCCCAGCCCCTCCCATTCTAATCTACAAGGAGTGACATTGCAAAGCAGAGGGTTTTCATAAAGCACTTCCAGGACTGTGGAATGAGCAGCCTCGTTTGTGGACATGGATACTCTGTGATCCAGACGTACTACCTCCTCCCTTACAGTCAGCTGAGACAAAAACCCTTGCAAGCAGAAAGCCATGCATCTGAACAGTATCCACCAGCCACTCATGTGCAGCACAGCTGCCTCCAAAGAGCCTTCCTGAGTGAGAGAGAAATCATGCAGAAGCCTGGTCTGCACTCAAGAGAGTTTTATGAGCGTTAGGGAGGCGTGGTGGGCAAGTCTGGCCGACCCCAGTGGCTGAATTGAATTTACATGGCCTAGATTGGTCAATCCAGGTACAGGAACCACCCAGGTGACCTCCCCTTCATGGCCAGAAATCTGGACCTCTGAGCATGCACAGGGTGCCTCTCCTAACTGGGCTCTTATCTTGGCCCTATGGGCATGCATAACGGATGCCCCAGTCCCTAGTATAGCTACCTAACATTTGCCCCCCTGAAGAGATATGGACCCAAATCTTTGGGGGTACTGGGCGACGACATCTCTAGCTGCTTCCTGCTGGCAAAAGGGGCGAGGTGGGGCTTTGGGTCCATACCCTTCCTACACTGCTGGGAGGGGTTGTCCATTGAGGGCAACTTTATCCAGGATGGATAAGGTTGAGGTGGTCCAGGAGATGGTAGTCGTGGACCTGGCACACTTGGTTCAGAAGCTTTAATCACCCGATAACTTCTGAGAAAAACAAACGGTCTAAAAGGTGAACAGTTTGACTACGACAAGGCTAAGCTTGTGAGGTGGCAGTGGCCTTGAAATTAGGTGAGTGTCACAGGAAACAAAAATAATCTTAGGATTACCAGACATGTGTGTTTGTTCATTGGAAGTACAGGAAGAGGGATAAAAGCATTCACACTTTCCCCTAGGAGGGCACAGGTTTGGGCACTACTAGGTGCAGTCGGATCACTGATTCATTTATGATGCTAAGGTCTTGGACCCGCTGATAAGACCCATCCTTCTTTTTAACCCTATAACGCTTCAATTTTAATTTTGGGAAAAAATTTTCTTTTTGTTGTGGACTTTCATAGTTATAAATATATATATATGTATTAATATATACATTTTTTAATGTTATGAAAACATCATGCTTCGCGTTATAGAGTTAAATGGAAATAATGGGCTAGTGCAGGACGAGTCAAAAGTGACCAAAATAGAGTAACTGCCTAAGTCATTTTGAATTTTCTTGGGTTCAATTGGAGTAAAGGCTTGTAAATTACCCGGGGTCCAAATTCCCATGGTGCCTCCTACAATGGGTAGAATGTTCAGGGATGATTCAGGGCTGGGAGATTAATAACCCCTAAGTCCAGGATACCTTAGGGCAGGGGTCCTTAAACTGTTTACCCAGGGGGCCAGTTCACTATCCCTCAGGCCTTTTGAAGGAAAGACTATAGTTTAAAAAAACAAATATTATGAACAAATTCATGTGCACACTGCACATCTTGATTTGAAGTTCAAAAAAAAAATAAATGGGGCACATACACCCGGCAGAAAGGATCAACGTCCTCGGCTGTCTGCATGTGGCCCACAGGTTGTAGTTTGAGGACCCCTGCCCTCGGCATTCACCAAGAGGATGTGGTTTCAACCCAAAAGCTTGGAGACTCTACAATTTGTTTAAAAGTGATGGGGCAGAAGGAGTCCCTGATTGACCCACGCAAGACTAGTTTTCCCATCCCCTGTTACTAAGAGTTCATAGTTATGGTTAAAGGGAAACAGGATATCCCGATCTGATCCCGTTACTTCAAGTGTGGGCTGACATTGCCACTAAGAAGCCTGCAAATATAAAAGACTTACTCCCTCCCGGAAAGAAAGGGCCCTTGTTTCCAAGGTTTCAGGAAACATGGAAGGACCGGAAAAACAAACGGTCCAAGTTCCCAAAACCACATAGGTGGAGGCCATCCCTCCCCATCACCCTCCCCCACCCCTCCCCTTCCCCATCCCTCCCCCACCCCTCCCCTCCCCTGCCCTCCCCATCACTCTCCCCTAATCGGCTTTATCCCATTTTGCAGGAGAACTCTGGGAGTGGGAGAGCTGGCTTCAAACCCTTTCTTTCAACCCCCGCCCTATAAGGTTTCTAGGGTCCAGAAATAGAAAACTTCTAACAGGCCCTTATTGAGTCACTCCCTCCCCCACCGGCCCCCCAAACTCACCCCCACCCCTAACAAGCAGCCCCCCACACACACTAGTACTGGTATGACTTCCATACTCATCAGCCCACCTGGAATGCTTGCCAACAACTTCTCCAGGTGATGTTCACAACGGAGGAGGGTAGCCCTTCCAGACAGAGGCCCAGTAAGCAGTCAGTGAACCTGATGGTCAGCGAGCGGGCACTCCCCACTTGAGAGAAACTCTTTTGGCCACTACACCAACAATGTGGGATCTCAATTCCTAGCAAGACCCAGAGGACTTTACCAGGTATCAACCATTGCTCTTACATGACCCTCTGCAGAAGAGCTAGGAAACCTATGAATTTATCTAAGGTCAGTGAGAATTTTCAGGTTCCTATAAGAGAATATCCGCCTGCCTTTCTAGAGTGGCTGAGGGAAGCCTACGGGCTTTATACCCCTAACGGCCCGGAGGCACTGAAAACAGGAGGGCAATAAGTATTGCCTTTATTACTCAGTCAGTCTGCCTCAGACATGACAAAGAAGTGGGAAGTGTTTGAAGGGAAAAATCTTAGCGATTTGGTACAAGTGGCTCATTGAGTGTATAACAACAGAGATGACCCTAGCACGAGAGAGACAAAGAAGCTAGCTAAAATAATCGTAATTGACATGAGATACCCCAGAGACTCAGGAAAAGGAGAGCATGGCCCACTCACGGAGAGACTAACCTGTGGGCACCGCCAAGCCATGGGGAAGGACCAATGTGCCTACTGCAGGAAAGAAGGACACTGGAAAAATCAGTGCCTTGAAAACCCCAGGAGAGGTGCACGACCCTCCACTAGAGTGGATGGGCCTCATCTGCACGTAGAAAGACCCAAGCAAGAGACAATAATGCTTGAAGAAGCTCAATGAAGGGGTCAGGGCTCTGTTTCACTTCGCCGCCAAAAGCCCAGGCTAACTCTCCAAGTAGGAGGCCAGGCAGTAAATTTCTTGGTGGACACAGGGGCCACCTTGTCAGGTTCAGAAAGGAATATGGGCACATTTTCAAGAAGAAAGATGTGAATTACTGTGAGCCTATGATTCCTTCCACAGATAACTCACACCAGAAGGTTTGCATGGAGGGTAGGTGGGTTTCCCAAGACAACAAAATAACAAATATCTATCAGCCCTTTGGCCCAGTTAGCCACCTGGTTATGATATCACTGGCTTCTGGCTCAGCTGCTGAGCCAGTGAAGCAGTTATAGCAGGAGAAGACTAGGTGGCCGGTGGCCATCAACGGAAGGACCAAATCTCCACAGTGGGCTTCCTGTTTCAATATGGAGCCACGTATGTTACCTGCTGGACACCATCTCTATCCTGAGCTCATAATTGCCATCGCAGGTCTAGAATGCGGCGCGCAGGTACACACTATATGAAACAGTCTCTGATTAACCCCTCTCGATAACTTGCTGACATGGGAGTCTGGATAATCCTGTACATTTACTTTGCAGATTAAAAAACTCACTCAAAAACACACGGGAGTTGACCCAGAGACACACAACTGGTTAACAACAAAGTCATATTCACAACCAGCGTCTGGACCAAGAGCACGGTGCCCCACAGAACTGTGCCCATTGAGCAGTCAATATCTCCTGGACTCTCAAAAGATCTGAGCTGATACCCACCCCCCCACATCCTTGCAGCCCCAAAAGATTGTATTTCACAGGATGGCACCGGATCTGCAGCTCGCGGAGAGGGACATATTTGATCAGAGAACACAGGGCAGAACAAGGGGGAGGAGGGGAGAATGGAGCACATCCTGGCCCAATACACCTTGAGGATGATGTTCCCAATCAGAGAAGCCAATCCACAGAGAAGACCACATGGGCAGCCCCACGATGAGAAACGTCCCTCAAAGACCCATAGCCTTAGAGGGGACAACACTGGACACACAGTGTGGGAACTGCGCCCGAACTGATCCTGCCACTTCGATGCATGACACTAAGAGAGTGCAGCGGAAGAGTAAGAAACCGGAGCATCAAAGTCCCCGGGGAATGCCAAAGGTGGACTTTGTGGTCAGGGTTCGGTGCCCCCACAGACTGGACTGGAAAACACTCCTAAAGTTCACCACACAGTCCTTGTACTTTTCTTTCTGGTTAGTGTTGTTTTCTTTTAGTGTCATTGGATTTGGGTTGGGTTTTGTTTTCATTTTTGTTTGTTTTTTTTTCTTTTTGCTGCTTGGTTTAGCTCAGTCTTGTTTTGTGCATGTTATTACCTTTACAGGTCTGTCTAATTAAGAGAGGCTGGATGAACAATCTGGAGGAGTAAACATGTGACCGGCCCTTTCCATTGGGCATGGGAGTGAGCACGGTGGGGGGAAAGGAAGTGGTGTAAAGAAACCCAGAGACAAGGGTACAACAAGTGATGGAAAACGGTAGTGAGGGGGATGTAGGAGGCCTGGTAGGGCGTGATCAAAGGTAATGTAACCAAGAGGAATTACTGAAACCCAAAGGAAGACTGAGCATGTCAGTGGGCACAAGAGGAAAATCAAAGAGTATAGAAGAGTGAGCTGGGAAGCAAGGGCCAGTTATAGACGTCTAAATAAAGGCATGTACATATGTACATATATTTACAAAGGGGCATGGGGAAATAGATCTATGTCCATATGTTTATAGATTTAGTATTAAGGTAGCAGATGGACATAGGGCCTCCGCTCAAGGACTCCCTCATTGCAATAACACTGTTCTATTAAATTGGCATTCTAAGATGCTCACCTTCCCTACACAATCACTGACCACAAAGCGGCTGCATAAGCAAATGTGGTGAAGAAAGCCGATGGTGTCCAGCTACCTAAAGATATAGCGTGTGGGGTCTTAAAGGCCTGAGGGTAAAGAAACAGCCATCTGGCTCTGAAGCAACAGAGCCCACATGGAGAAAGCATACCAGCCTGTGTGATCACAAAGTTTTAAAGGGATAAGGCAACAGGCATCATGAGAACAAAAAAATCTTATCATGGAGAATGAGAGGGGACTGCCGGGTATAGACCCAAAACCTATTTGCAGTGCACTGGACATCCCCTTACAGAAGGATCTCAGAGTGGAGATTAAAGAATACAGGGTATGAGACAGCAAAGATGAAACACAACTTTCCTCTAGTTCTTAATGCTTTCTCTTGCCCCACTATCATGATCCCAGTTCTACCATACTAATCTGGCCAAACTAGAGAAGGTATTCTAGTACCGATAGGAATTTCAAACACGGGGGATCCAGAGTGGATGGGCCCTTTACCAGTGTTATGAGTGGAGATACTGGGAGGGTGGAGGAAGGGCAGGATGGAAAGTGGGAACCGATTACAAGGATCTTCATTGACCTCAAAAGAAAGGTGGGTGAAAATATGACAAAAGAATTAGTACATTTCCAAGGATTGATGAGGGATGGGTGGCGGGCATTGAGGGGGGAAAAATGAGGAGCTGAGGCCAGGGGCTTGGGTGGAGAGTGGATATTTTGTGAATAAGGAGGGCAATTAATGTACAGATGGGCTTCAAACAGATGATGTATTTATGGATTGTGGTTAGTGTTGTAGGAGCCACTAATGAAAAGATCATAAAAGAAACAAAAATAATCTTGGCAGAGGGCTCATGCAAGGATGATCTCAGGCTGGATTAGACCAGTCAAAACAGCTACTGGAGTCGCCTCACCCTGTGTCTATTACTGAGTCAGCCATGATGCTTAGGACCCACAGCCCCAGCAGCTGGCCAGAGAGGGAGGTGGATCTCTGAGGCCATTCCACAGGGGGAATGGTCCTCTGTCCTGCAGGGCCCACCCTCCTTTGTAAGCATGCTGCCTGGGGCAAGGCTTTCATGGAGTCCACACCATGGGAGCTCTACTACTCATGGGGGATTGGCAGGAAGCCTCTGCTCATGCGCACACACCACCAACTAGCTGGAGGATCTCCGTGAACAAAGCCTGAGGCAGACAACAAGCCCACTAACTGATGCTGTAAGAGATACAATCAGCATCCAGAAACCTGCAACTGGGAGTAAGAGGCAGCATACCTTGGTCCCAGCCCCTCCCATTCTAATCTACAAGGAGTGACATTGCAAAGCAGAGGGTTTTCATAAAGCACTTCCAGGACTGTGGAATGAGCAGCCTCGTTTGTGGACATGGATACTCTGTGATCCAGACGTACTACCTCCTCCCTTACAGTCAGCTGAGACAAAAACCCTTGCAAGCAGAAAGCCATGCATCTGAACAGTATCCACCAGCCACTCATGTGCAGCACAGCTGCCTCCAAAGAGCCTTCCTGAGTGAGAGAGAAATCATGCAGAAGCCTGGTCTGCACTCAAGAGAGTTTTATGAGCGTTAGGGAGGCGTGGTGGGCAAGTCTGGCCGACCCCAGTGGCTGAATTGAATTTACATGGCCTAGATTGGTCAATCCAGGTACAGGAACCACCCAGGTGACCTCCCCTTCATGGCCAGAAATCTGGACCTCTGAGCATGCACAGGGTGCCTCTCCTAACTGGGCTCTTATCTTGGCCCTATGGGCATGCATAACGGATGCCCCAGTCCCTAGTATAGCTACCTAACATTTGCCCCCCTGAAGAGATATGGACCCAAATCTTTGGGGGTACTGGGCGACGACATCTCTAGCTGCTTCCTGCTGGCAAAAGGGGCGAGGTGGGGCTTTGGGTCCATACCCTTCCTACACTGCTGGGAGGGGTTGTCCATTGAGGGCAACTTTATCCAGGATGGATAAGGTTGAGGTGGTCCAGGAGATGGTAGTCGTGGACCTGGCACACTTGGTTCAGAAGCTTTAATCACCCGATAACTTCTGAGAAAAACAAACGGTCTAAAAGGTGAACAGTTTGACTACGACAAGGCTAAGCTTGTGAGGTGGCAGTGGCCTTGAAATTAGGTGAGTGTCACAGGAAACAAAAATAATCTTAGGATTACCAGACATGTGTGTTTGTTCATTGGAAGTACAGGAAGAGGGATAAAAGCATTCACACTTTCCCCTAGGAGGGCACAGGTTTGGGCACTACTAGGTGCAGTCGGATCACTGATTCATTTATGATGCTAAGGTCTTGGACCCGCTGATAAGACCCATCCTTCTTTTTAACCCTATAACGCTTCAATTTTAATTTTGGGAAAAAATTTTCTTTTTGTTGTGGACTTTCATAGTTATAAATATATATATATGTATTAATATATACATTTTTTAATGTTATGAAAACATCATGCTTCGCGTTATAGAGTTAAATGGAAATAATGGGCTAGTGCAGGACGAGTCAAAAGTGACCAAAATAGAGTAACTGCCTAAGTCATTTTGAATTTTCTTGGGTTCAATTGGAGTAAAGGCTTGTAAATTACCCGGGGTCCAAATTCCCATGGTGCCTCCTACAATGGGTAGAATGTTCAGGGATGTTTCAGGGCTGGGAGATTAATAACCCCTAAGTCCAGGATACCTTAGGGCAGGGGTCCTTAAACTGTTTACCCAGGGGGCCAGTTCACTATCCCTCAGGCCTTTTGAAGGAAAGACTATAGTTTAAAAAAACAAATATTACGAACAAATTCATGTGCACACTGCACATCTTGATTTGAAGTTCAAAAAAAAAAAATAAATGGGGCACATACACCCGGCAGAAAGGATCAACGTCCTCGGCTGTCTGCATGTGGCCCACAGGTTGTAGTTTGAGGACCCCTGCCCTCGGCATTCACCAATGGGATGTGGTTTCAACCCAAAAGCTTGGAGACTCTACAATTTGTTTAAAAGTGATGGGGCAGAAGGAGTCCCTGATTGACCCACGCAAGACTAGTTTTCCCATCCCCTGTTACTAAGAGTTCATAGTTATGGTTAAAGGGAAACAGGATATCCCGATCTGATCCCGTTACTTCAAGTGTGGGCTGACATTGCCACTAAGAAGCCTGCAAATATAAAAGACTTACTCCCTCCCGGAAAGAAAGGGCCCTTGTTTCCAAGGTTTCAGGAAACATGGAAGGACCGGAAAAACAAACGGTCCAAGTTCCCAAAACCACATAGGTGGAGGCCATCCCTCCCCATCACCCTCCCCCACCCCTCCCCTTCCCCATCCCTCCCCCACCCCTCCCCTCCCCTGCCCTCCCCATCACTCTCCCCTAATCGGCTTTATCCCATTTTGCAGGAGAACTCTGGGAGTGGGAGAGCTGGCTTCAAACCCTTTCTTTCAACCCCCGCCCTATAAGGTTTCTAGGGTCCAGAAATAGAAAACTTCTAACAGGCCCTTATTGAGTCACTCCCTCCCCCACCGGCCCCCCAAACTCACCCCCACCCCTAACAAGCAGCCCCCCACACACACTAGTACTGGTATGACTTCCATACTCATCAGCCCACCTGGAATGCTTGCCAACAACTTCTCCAGGTGATGTTCACAACGGAGGAGGGTAGCCCTTCCAGACAGAGGCCCAGTAAGCAGTCAGTGAACCTGATGGTCAGCGAGCGGGCACTCCCCACTTGAGAGAAACTCTTTTGGCCACTACACCAACAATGTGGGATCTCAATTCCTAGCAAGGCCCAGAGGACTTTACCAGGTATCAACCATTGCTCTTACATGACCCTCTGCAGAAGAGCTAGGAAACCTATGAATTTATCTAAGGTCAGTGAGAATTTTCAGGTTCCTATAAGAGAATATCCGCCTGCCTTTCTAGAGTGGCTGAGGGAAGCCTACGGGCTTTATACCCCTAACGGCCCGGAGGCACTGAAAACAGGAGGGCAATAAGTATTGCCTTTATTACTCAGTCAGTCTGCCTCAGACATGACAAAGAAGTGGGAAGTGTTTGAAGGGAAAAATCTTAGCGATTTGGTACAAGTGGCTCATTGAGTGTATAACAACAGAGATGACCCTAGCACGAGAGAGACAAAGAAGCTAGCTAAAATAATCGTAATTGACATGAGATACCCCAGAGACTCAGGAAAAGGAGAGCATGGCCCACTCACGGAGAGACTAACCTGTGGGCACCGCCAAGCCATGGGGAAGGACCAATGTGCCTACTGCAGGAAAGAAGGACACTGGAAAAATCAGTGCCTTGAAAACCCCAGGAGAGGTGCACGACCCTCCACTAGAGTGGATGGGCCTCATCTGCACGTAGAAAGACCCAAGCAAGAGACAATAATGCTTGAAGAAGCTCAATGAAGGGGTCAGGGCTCTGTTTCACTTCGCCGCCAAAAGCCCAGGCTAACTCTCCAAGTAGGAGGCCAGGCAGTAAATTTCTTGGTGGACACAGGGGCCACCTTGTCAGGTTCAGAAAGGAATATGGGCACATTTTCAAGAAGAAAGATGTGAATTACTGTGAGCCTATGATTCCTTCCACAGATAACTCACACCAGAAGGTTTGCATGGAGGGTAGGTGGGTTTCCCAAGACAACAAAATAACAAATATCTATCAGCCCTTTGGCCCAGTTAGCCACCTGGTTATGATATCACTGGCTTCTGGCTCAGCTGCTGAGCCAGTGAAGCAGTTATAGCAGGAGAAGACTAGGTGGCCGGTGGCCATCAACGGAAGGACCAAATCTCCACAGTGGGCTTCCTGTTTCAATATGGAGCCACGTATGTTACCTGCTGGACACCATCTCTATCCTGAGCTCATAATTGCCATCGCAGGTCTAGAATGCGGCGCGCAGGTACACACTATATGAAACAGTCTCTGATTAACCCCTCTCGATAACTTGCTGACATGGGAATCTGGATAATCCTGTACATTTACTTTGCAGATTAGAAAACTCACTCAAAAACACACGGGAGTTGACCCAGAGACACACAACTGGTTAACAACAAAGTCATATTCACAACCAGCGTCTGGACCAAGAGCACGGTGCCCCACAGAACTGTGCCCATTGAGCAGTCAATATCTCCTGGACTCTCAAAAGATCTGAGCTGATACCCACCCCCCCACATCCTTGCAGCCCCAAAAGATTGTATTTCACAGGATGGCACCGGATCTGCAGCTCGCGGAGAGGGACATATTTGATCAGAGAACACAGGGCAGAACAAGGGGGAGGAGGGGAGAATGGAGCACATCCTGGCCCAATACACCTTGAGGATGATGTTCCCAATCAGAGAAGCCAATCCACAGAGAAGACCACATGGGCAGCCCCACGATGAGAAACGTCCCTCAAAGACCCATAGCCTTAGAGGGGACAACACTGGACACACAGTGTGGGAACTGCGCCCGAACTGATCCTGCCACTTCGATGCATGACACTAAGAGAGTGCAGCGGAAGAGTAAGAAACCGGAGCATCAAAGTCCCCGGGGAATGCCAAAGGTGGACTTTGTGGTCAGGGTTCGGTGCCCCCACAGACTGGACTGGAAAACACTCCTAAAGTTCACCACACAGTCCTTGTACTTTTCTTTCTGGTTAGTGTTGTTTTCTTTTAGTGTCATTGGATTTGGGTTGGGTTTTGTTTTCATTTTTGTTTGTTTTTTTTTCTTTTTGCTGCTTGGTTTAGCTCAGTCTTGTTTTGTGCATGTTATTACCTTTACAGGTCTGTCTAATTAAGAGAGGCTGGATGAACAATCTGGAGGAGTAAACATGTGACCGGCCCTTTCCATTGGGCATGGGAGTGAGCACGGTGGGGGGAAAGGAAGTGGTGTAAAGAAACCCAGAGACAAGGGTACAACAAGTGATGGAAAACGGTAGTGAGGGGGATGTAGGAGGCCTGGTAGGGCGTGATCAAAGGTAATGTAACCAAGAGGAATTACTGAAACCCAAAGGAAGACTGAGCATGTCAGTGGGCACAAGAGGAAAATCAAAGAGTATAGAAGAGTGAGCTGGGAAGCAAGGGCCAGTTATAGACGTCTAAATAAAGGCATGTACATATGTACATATATTTACAAAGGGGCATGGGGAAATAGATCTATGTCCATATGTTTATAGATTTAGTATTAAGGTAGCAGATGGACATAGGGCCTCCGCTCAAGGACTCCCTCATTGCAATAACACTGTTCTATTAAATTGGCATTCTAAGATGCTCACCTTCCCTACACAATCACTGACCACAAAGCGGCTGCATAAGCAAATGTGGTGAAGAAAGCCGATGGTGTCCAGCTACCTAAAGATATAGCGTGTGGGGTCTTAAAGGCCTGAGGGTAAAGAAACAGCCATCTGGCTCTGAAGCAACAGAGCCCACATGGAGAAAGCATACCAGCCTGTGTGATCACAAAGTTTTAAAGGGATAAGGCAACAGGCATCATGAGAACAAAAAAATCTTATCATGGAGAATGAGAGGGGACTGCCGGGTATAGACCCAAAACCTATTTGCAGTGCACTGGACATCCCCTTACAGAAGGATCTCAGAGTGGAGATTAAAGAATACAGGGTATGAGACAGCAAAGATGAAACACAACTTTCCTCTAGTTCTTAATGCTTTCTCTTGCCCCACTATCATGATCCCAGTTCTACCATACTAATCTGGCCAAACTAGAGAAGGTATTCTAGTACCGATAGGAATTTCAAACACGGGGGATCCAGAGTGGATGGGCCCTTTACCAGTGTTATGAGTGGAGATACTGGGAGGGTGGAGGAAGGGCAGGATGGAAAGTGGGAACCGATTACAAGGATCTTCATTGACCTCAAAAGAAAGGTGGGTGAAAATATGACAAAAGAATTAGTACATTTCCAAGGATTGATGAGGGATGGGTGGCGGGCATTGAGGGGGGAAAAATGAGGAGCTGAGGCCAGGGGCTTGGGTGGAGAGTGGATATTTTGTGAATAAGGAGGGCAATTAATGTACAGATGGGCTTCAAACAGATGATGTATTTATGGATTGTGGTTAGTGTTGTAGGAGCCACTAATGAAAAGATCATAAAAGAAACAAAAATAATCTTGGCAGAGGGCTCATGCAAGGATGATCTCAGGCTGGATTAGACCAGTCAAAACAGCTACTGGAGTCGCCTCACCCTGTGTCTATTACTGAGTCAGCCATGATGCTTAGGACCCACAGCCCCAGCAGCTGGCCAGAGAGGGAGGTGGATCTCTGAGGCCATTCCACAGGGGGAATGGTCCTCTGTCCTGCAGGGCCCACCCTCCTTTGTAAGCATGCTGCCTGGGGCAAGGCTTTCATGGAGTCCACACCATGGGAGCTCTACTACTCATGGGGGATTGGCAGGAAGCCTCTGCTCATGCGCACACACCACCAACTAGCTGGAGGATCTCCGTGAACAAAGCCTGAGGCAGACAACAAGCCCACTAACTGATGCTGTAAGAGATACAATCAGCATCCAGAAACCTGCAACTGGGAGTAAGAGGCAGCATACCTTGGTCCCAGCCCCTCCCATTCTAATCTACAAGGAGTGACATTGCAAAGCAGAGGGTTTTCATAAAGCACTTCCAGGACTGTGGAATGAGCAGCCTCGTTTGTGGACATGGATACTCTGTGATCCAGACGTACTACCTCCTCCCTTACAGTCAGCTGAGACAAAAACCCTTGCAAGCAGAAAGCCATGCATCTGAACAGTATCCACCAGCCACTCATGTGCAGCACAGCTGCCTCCAAAGAGCCTTCCTGAGTGAGAGAGAAATCATGCAGAAGCCTGGTCTGCACTCAAGAGAGTTTTATGAGCGTTAGGGAGGCGTGGTGGGCAAGTCTGGCCGACCCCAGTGGCTGAATTGAATTTACATGGCCTAGATTGGTCAATCCAGGTACAGGAACCACCCAGGTGACCTCCCCTTCATGGCCAGAAATCTGGACCTCTGAGCATGCACAGGGTGCCTCTCCTAACTGGGCTCTTATCTTGGCCCTATGGGCATGCATAACGGATGCCCCAGTCCCTAGTATAGCTACCTAACATTTGCCCCCCTGAAGAGATATGGACCCAAATCTTTGGGGGTACTGGGCGACGACATCTCTAGCTGCTTCCTGCTGGCAAAAGGGGCGAGGTGGGGCTTTGGGTCCATACCCTTCCTACACTGCTGGGAGGGGTTGTCCATTGAGGGCAACTTTATCCAGGATGGATAAGGTTGAGGTGGTCCAGGAGATGGTAGTCGTGGACCTGGCACACTTGGTTCAGAAGCTTTAATCACCCGATAACTTCTGAGAAAAACAAACGGTCTAAAAGGTGAACAGTTTGACTACGACAAGGCTAAGCTTGTGAGGTGGCAGTGGCCTTGAAATTAGGTGAGTGTCACAGGAAACAAAAATAATCTTAGGATTACCAGACATGTGTGTTTGTTCATTGGAAGTACAGGAAGAGGGATAAAAGCATTCACACTTTCCCCTAGGAGGGCACAGGTTTGGGCACTACTAGGTGCAGTCGGATCACTGATTCATTTATGATGCTAAGGTCTTGGACCCGCTGATAAGACCCATCCTTCTTTTTAACCCTATAACGCTTCAATTTTAATTTTGGGAAAAAATTTTCTTTTTGTTGTGGACTTTCATAGTTATAAATATATATATATGTATTAATATATACATTTTTTAATGTTATGAAAACATCATGCTTCGCGTTATAGAGTTAAATGGAAATAATGGGCTAGTGCAGGACGAGTCAAAAGTGACCAAAATAGAGTAACTGCCTAAGTCATTTTGAATTTTCTTGGGTTCAATTGGAGTAAAGGCTTGTAAATTACCCGGGGTCCAAATTCCCATGGTGCCTCCTACAATGGGTAGAATGTTCAGGGATGTTTCAGGGCTGGGAGATTAATAACCCCTAAGTCCAGGATACCTTAGGGCAGGGGTCCTTAAACTGTTTACCCAGGGGGCCAGTTCACTATCCCTCAGGCCTTTTGAAGGAAAGACTATAGTTTAAAAAAACAAATATTACGAACAAATTCATGTGCACACTGCACATCTTGATTTGAAGTTCAAAAAAAAAATAAATGGGGCACATACACCCGGCAGAAAGGATCAACGTCCTCGGCTGTCTGCATGTGGCCCACAGGTTGTAGTTTGAGGACCACTACCCTCGGCATTCACCAAGAGGATGTGGTTTCAACCCAAAAGCTTGGAGACTCTACAATTTGTTTAAAAGTGATGGGGCAGAAGGAGTCCCTGATTGACCCACGCAAGACTAGTTTTCCCATCCCCTGTTACTAAGAGTTCATAGTTATGGTTAAAGGGAAACAGGATATCCCGATCTGATCCCGTTACTTCAAGTGTGGGCTGACATTGCCACTAAGAAGCCTGCAAATATAAAAGACTTACTCCCTCCCGCAAAGAAAGGGCCCTTGTTTCCAAGGTTTCAGGAAACATGGAAGGACCGGAAAAACAAACGGTCCAAGTTCCCAAAACCACATAGGTGGAGGCCATCCCTCCCCATCACCCTCCCCCACCCCTCCCCTCCCTCATCCCTCCCTCACCCCTCCCCTCCCCTGCCCTCCCCATCACTCTCCCCTAATCGGCTTTATCCCATTTTGCAGGAGAACTCTGGGAGTGGGAGAGCTGGCTTCAAACCCTTTCTTTCAACCCCCGCCCTATAAGGTTTCTAGGGTCCAGAAATAGAAAACTTCTAACAGGCCCTTATTGAGTCACTCCCTCCCCCACCGGCCCCCCAAACTCACCCCCACCCCTAACAAGCAGCCCCCCACACACACTAGTACTGGTATGACTTCCATACTCATCAGCCCACCTGGAATGCTTGCCAACAACTTCTCCAGGTGCTGTTCACAACGGAGGAGGGTAGCCCTTCCAGACAGAGGCCCAGTAAGCAGTCAGTGAACCTGATGGTCAGCGAGCGGGCACTCCCCACTTGAGAGAAACTCTTTTGGCCACTACACCAACAATGTGGGATCTCAATTCCTAGCAAGGCCCAGAGGACTTTACCAGGTATCAACCATTGCTCTTACATGACCCTCTGCAGAAGAGCTAGGAAACCTATGAATTTATCTAAGGTCAGTGAGAATTTTCAGGTTCCTATAAGAGAATATCCGCCTGCCTTTCTAGAGTGGCTGAGGGAAGCCTACGGGCTTTATACCCCTAACGGCCCGGAGGCACTGAAAACAGGAGGGCAATAAGTATTGCCTTTATTACTCAGTCAGTCTGCCTCAGACATGACAAAGAAGTGGGAAGGGTTTGAAGGGAAAAATCTTAGCGATTTGGTACAAGTGGCTCATTGAGTGTATAACAACAGAGATGACCCTAGCACGAGAGAGACAAAGAAGCTAGCTAAAATAATCGTAATTGACATGAGATACCCCAGAGACTCAGGAAAAGGAGAGCATGGCCCACTCACGGAGAGACTAACCTGTGGGCACCGCCAAGCCATGGGGAAGGACCAATGTGCCTACTGCAGGAAAGAAGGACACTGGAAAAATCAGTGCCTTGAAAACCCCAGGAGAGGTGCACGACCCTCCACTAGAGTGGATGGGCCTCATCTGCACGTAGAAAGACCCAAGCAAGAGACAATAATGCTTGAAGAAGCTCAATGAAGGGGTCAGGGCTCTGTTTCACTTCGCCGCCAAAAGCCCAGGCTAACTCTCCAAGTAGGAGGCCAGGCAGTAAATTTCTTGGTGGACACAGGGGCCACCTTGTCAGGTTCAGAAAGGAATATGGGCACATTTTCAAGAAGAAAGATGTGAATTACTGTGAGCCTATGATTCCGTCCACAGATAACTCACACCAGAAGGTTTGCATGGAGGGTAGGTGGGTTTCCCAAGACAACAAAATAACAAATATCTATCAGCCCTTTGGCCCAGTTAGCCACCTGGTTATGATATCACTGGCTTCTGGCTCAGCTGCTGAGCCAGTGAAGCAGTTATAGCAGGAGAAGACTAGGTGGCCGGTGGCCATCAACGGAAGGACCAAATCTCCACAGTGGGCTTCCTGTTTCAATATGGAGCCACGTATGTTACCTGCTGGACACCATCTCTATCCTGAGCTCATAATTGCCATCGCAGGTCTAGAATGCGGCGCGCAGGTACACACTATATGAAACAGTCTCTGATTAACCCCTCTCGATAACTTGCTGACATGGGAATCTGGATAATCCTGTACATTTACTTTGCAGATTAGAAAACTCACTCAAAAACACACGGGAGTTGACCCAGAGACACACAACTGGTTAACAACAAAGTCATATTCACAACCAGCGTCTGGACCAAGAGCACGGTGCCCCACAGAACTGTGCCCATTGAGCAGTCAATATCTCCTGGACTCTCAAAAGATCTGAGCTGATACCCACCCCCCCACATCCTTGCAGCCCCAAAAGATTGTATTTCACAGGATGGCACCGGATCTGCAGCTCGCGGAGAGGGACATATTTGATCAGAGAACACAGGGCAGAACAAGGGGGAGGAGGGGAGAATGGAGCACATCCTGGCCCAATACACCTTGAGGATGATGTTCCCAATCAGAGAAGCCAATCCACAGAGAAGACCACATGGGCAGCCCCACGATGAGAAACGTCCCTCAAAGACCCATAGCCTTAGAGGGGACAACACTGGACACACAGTGTGGGAACTGCGCCCGAACTGATCCTGCCACTTCGATGCATGACACTAAGAGAGTGCAGCGGAAGAGTAAGAAAACGGAACATCAAAGTCCCCGGGGAATGCCAAAGGTGGACTTTGTGGTCAGGGTTCGGTGCCCCCACAGACTGGAATGGAAAACACTCCTAAAGTTCACCACACAGTCCTTGTACTTTTCTTTCTGGTTAGTGTTGTTTTCTTTTAGTGTCATTGGATTTGGGTTGGGTTTTGTTTTCATTTTTGTTTGTTTTTTTTTCTTTTTGCTGCTTGGTTTAGCTCAGTCTTGTTTTGTGCATGTTATTACCTTTACAGGTCTGTCTAATTAAGAGAGGCTGGATGAACAATCTGGAGGAGTAAACATGTGACCGGCCCTTTCCATTGGGCATGGGAGTGAGCACGGTGGGGGGGAAGGAAGTGGTGTAAAGAAACCCAGAGACAAGGGTACAACAAGTGATGGAAAACGGTAGTGAGGGGGATGTAGGAGGCCTGGTAGGGCGTGATCAAAGGTAATGTAACCAAGAGGAATTACTGAAACCCAAAGGAAGACTGAGCATGTCAGTGGGCACAAGAGGAAAATCAAAGAGTATAGAAGAGTGAGCTGGGAAGCAAGGGCCAGTTATAGACGTCTAAATAAAGGCATGTACATATGTACATATATTTACAAAGGGGCATGGGGAAATAGATCTATGTCCATATGTTTATAGATTTAGTATTAAGGTAGCAGATGGACATAGGGCCTCCGCTCAAGGACTCCCTCATTGCAATAACACTGTTCTATTAAATTGGCATTCTAAGATGCTCACCTTCCCTACACAATCACTGACCACAAAGCGGCTGCATAAGCAAATGTGGTGAAGAAAGCTGATGGTGTCCAGCTACCTAAAGATATAGCGTGTGCGGTCTTAAAGGCCTGAGGGTAAAGAAACAGCCATCTGGCTCTGAAGCAACAGAGCCCACATGGAGAAAGCATACCAGCCTGTGTGATCACAAAGTTTTAAAGGGATAAGGCAACAGGCATCATGAGAACAAAAAAATCTTATCATGGAGAATGAGAGGGGACTGCCGGGTATAGACCCAAAACCTATTTGCAGTGCACTGGACATCCCCTTACAGAAGGATCTCAGAGTGGAGATTAAAGAATACAGGGTATGAGACAGCAAAGATGAAACACAACTTTCCTCTAGTTCTTAATGCTTTCTCTTGCCCCACTATCATGATCCCAGTTCTACCATACTAATCTGGCCAAACTAGAGAAGGTATTCTAGTACCGATAGGAATTTCAAACACGGGGGATCCAGAGTGGATGGGCCCTTTACCAGTGTTATGAGTGGAGATACTGGGAGGGTGGAGGAAGGGCAGGATGGAAAGTGGGAACCGATTACAAGGATCTTCATTGACCTCAAAAGAAAGGTGGGTGAAAATATGACAAAAGAATTAGTACATTTCCAAGGATTGATGAGGGATGGGTGGCGGGCATTGAGGGGGGAAAAATGAGGAGCTGAGGCCAGGGGCTTGGGTGGAGAGTGGATATTTTGTGAATAAGGAGGGCAATTAATGTACAGATGGGCTTCAAACAGATGATGTATTTATGGATTGTGGTTAGTGTTGTAGGAGCCACTAATGAAAAGATCATAAAAGAAACAAAAATAATCTTGGCAGAGGGCTCATGCAAGGATGATCTCAGGCTGGATTAGACCAGTCAAAACAGCTACTGGAGTCGCCTCACCCTGTGTCTATTACTGAGTCAGCCATGATGCTTAGGACCCACAGCCCCAGCAGCTGGCCAGAGAGGGAGGTGGATCTCTGAGGCCATTCCACAGGGGGAATGGTCCTCTGTCCTGCAGGGCCCACCCTCCTTTGTAAGCATGCTGCCTGGGGCAAGGCTTTCATGGAGTCCACACCATGGGAGCTCTACTACTCATGGGGGATTGGCAGGAAGCCTCTGCTCATGCGCACACACCACCAACTAGCTGGAGGATCTCCGTGAACAAAGCCTGAGGCAGACAACAAGCCCACTAACTGATGCTGTAAGAGATACAATCAGCATCCAGAAACCTGCAACTGGGAGTAAGAGGCAGCATACCTTGGTCCCAGCCCCTCCCACTCTAATCTACAAGGAGTGACATTGCAAAGCAGAGGGTTTTCATAAAGCACTTCCAGGACTGTGGAATGAGCAGCCTCGTTTGTGGACATGGATACTCTGTGATCCAGACGTACTACCTCCTCCCTTACAGTCAGCTGAGACAAAAACCCTTGCAAGCAGAAAGCCATGCATCTGAACAGTATCCACCAGCCACTCATGTGCAGCACAGCTGCCTCCAAAGAGCCTTCCTGAGTGAGAGAGAAATCATGCAGAAGCCTGGTCTGCACTCAAGAGAGTTTTATGAGCGTTAGGGAGGCGTGGTGGGCAAGTCTGGCCGACCCCAGTGGCTGAATTGAATTTACATGGCCTAGATTGGTCAATCCAGGTACAGGAACCACCCAGGTGACCTCCCCTTCATGGCCAGAAATCTGGACCTCTGAGCATGCACAGGGTGCCTCTCCTAACTGGGCTCTTATCTTGGCCCTATGGGCATGCATAACGGATGCCCCAGTCCCTAGTATAGCTACCTAACATTTGCCCCCCTGAAGAGATATGGACCCAAATCTTTGGGGGTACTGGGCGACGACATCTCTAGCTGCTTCCTGCTGGCAAAAGGGGCGAGGTGGGGCTTTGGGTCCATACCCTTCCTACACTGCTGGGAGGGGTTGTCCATTGAGGGCAACTTTATCCAGGATGGATAAGGTTGAGGTGGTCCAGGAGATGGTAGTCGTGGACCTGGCACACTTGGTTCAGAAGCTTTAATCACCCGATAACTTCTGAGAAAAACAAACGGTCTAAAAGGTGAACAGTTTGACTACGACAAGGCTAAGCTTGTGAGGTGGCAGTGGCCTTGAAATTAGGTGAGTGTCACAGGAAACAAAAATAATCTTAGGATTACCAGACATGTGTGTTTGTTCATTGGAAGTACAGGAAGAGGGATAAAAGCATTCACACTTTCCCCTAGGAGGGCACAGGTTTGGGCACTACTAGGTGCAGTCGGATCACTGATTCATTTATGATGCTAAGGTCTTGGACCCGCTGATAAGACCCATCCTTCTTTTTAACCCTATAACGCTTCAATTTTAATTTTGGGAAAAAATTTTCTTTTTGTTGTGGACTTTCATAGTTATAAATATATATATATGTATTAATATATACATTTTTTAATGTTATGAAAACATCATGCTTCGCGTTATAGAGTTAAATGGAAATAATGGGCTAGTGCAGGACGAGTCAAAAGTGACCAAAATAGAGTAACTGCCTAAGTCATTTTGAATTTTCTTGGGTTCAATTGGAGTAAAGGCTTGTAAATTACCCGGGGTCCAAATTCCCATGGTGCCTCCTACAATGGGTAGAATGTTCAGGGATGATTCAGGGCTGGGAGATTAATAACCCCTAAGTCCAGGATACCTTAGGGCAGGGGTCCTTAAACTGTTTACCCAGGGGGCCAGTTCACTATCCCTCAGGCCTTTTGAAGGAAAGACTATAGTTTAAAAAAACAAATATTATGAACAAATTCATGTGCACACTGCACATCTTGATTTGAAGTTCAAAAAAAAATAAATGGGGCACATACACCCGGCAGAAAGGATCAACGTCCTCGGCTGTCTGCATGTGGCCCACAGGTTGTAGTTTGAGGACCCCTGCCCTCGGCATTCACCAAGAGGATGTGGTTTCAACCCAAAAGCTTGGAGACTCTACAATTTGTTTAAAAGTGATGGGGCAGAAGGAGTCCCTGATTGACCCACGCAAGACTAGTTTTCCCATCCCCTGTTACTAAGAGTTCATAGTTATGGTTAAAGGGAAACAGGATATCCCGATCTGATCCCGTTACTTCAAGTGTGGGCTGACATTGCCACTAAGAAGCCTGCAAATATAAAAGACTTACCTCCTCCCGCAAAGAAAGGGCCCTTGTTTCCAAGGTTTCAGGAAACATGGAAGGACCGGAAAAACAAACGGTCCAAGTTCCCAAAACCACATAGGTGGAGGCCATCCCTCCCCATCACCCAAGTGCCCGCTGGGTAACCTACAAAGTCTAAGTGCCCGCTAGGTTATCTATATAGTCCAAATGCCCGCCTGGGAACCTACATAGTCCAAGTGCCCGCTAGGTAACCTAGATAGTCCAAGTGCCCTCTAGTTAACCTAGATCGTCCAAGTGCCCGCTAGTTAACCTACATAGTCCAAGGGCCAGCTAGTTAACCCACATAGTCCAAGGTCCGCTAGTTAACCTAGATAGTCCAAGTGCCCGCTAGGAAACCTACATAGTCTAAGGGCCCACTAGGTAACCTAGACTGTCCAAGTGCCCCCTAGGTTACCTACATAGTCCTAGTGCCCCCTAGTTAACCTACATTCTCCAAGTGCCCGTTAGGTAACCTAGATAGTCCAAGTGCCCGCTAGCTAACTTACATTGTCCAAGTGCCCGCTAGGTTACCTACATAGTCCAAGTGCCCGTTCGTTAACCTAGATAGTCCAAGTGCCCGCTAGGAAACCTACATAGTCCAAGGGCCCACAAGGAAACCTAGATAGTCCAAGTGCCTGCTAGGTAACCTAGAGTCCAAGTGCTCGCTATTTAACCTACATAGTCCAAGTGCCCGTTCGTTAACCTAGATAGTCCAAGTGCCCGCTAGGAAACCTACATTGTCCAAGGGCCCACAAGGTAACCTAGATATTCCAAGTGCCCGCTAGGTAACCTAGAGTCCAAGTGCTCGCTATTTAACCTACACAGTCCAAGTGCCCGCTGTGTAATCTAGATAGTCAAAGGGCCCGTTAGGTAACGTAGATAGTCCAAGTGCCCGCTAGGTAACTAACATTGTCCAAGTTCCCGCTAGGTAACCTAGATAGTCCAAGTGCCCGTTACCTAACATAGATAGTCCAAGTGCCCGCTAGGTAACCTAGATAGTGCAAGTGCCCCCTAGTTAACCTAGATAATTCAAGTACCCGCTAGGTAACCTAGATCGTCCAAGGGCCCCATAGTGGGCCGACATAATCCAAGTGTCCGTTCGGTAACCTAGATACTCCAAGGGCCCGCTAGGCAACCTACATAGTCCAAGTGCCCGTTCGTTAACCTAGATAATCCAAGTGCTCGCTAGGTAACCTAGACAGTCCAAGTTCCCGCTAGTTAATCTACATAGTCCAAGTGCCCGATAGAGAACCTACATAATCCAAGTGCCCGCTAGGCAACCTACATAGTCCAAGTGCCCGTTAGTTAACCTAGATAGTCCAAGTGCCCGCTAGGTAACCTACAAAGTCTAAGTGCCTGCTAGGTTATCTACATAGTCCAAATGCCCGCTAGGGAACCTACATAGTCCAAGTGCCCGCTAGTTAACCTAGATCGTCCAAGTGCCTGCTAGTTAACATACATAGTCCAAGGGCCCGCTAGTTAACCTACATAGTCCAAGGTCCACTAGTTAACCTAGATTGTCCAAGTGCTCGCTAGTTAACCTACATAGTACCAGGGCCCGCTAGTTGACCTAGATAGTCCAAGTTCCCGCTAGTTAACCTAGATAGTCCAAGTGCCCGCTAGGTAACCTAAGTAGTCCAAATGTCCGATAGGGATCCTACATAGTCCAAGTGCCCGCTAGGTACCCTACATAGTCCAAGTGCCCGTTCGTTAACCTAGGTAGTCCAAGTGCCCGCTAGGTAACCTAGACTGTCCAAGTGCCCGCTAGGTGTTACCTACATAGTCCAATGACCGTTCGTTAACCTAGATAATCCAAGTGCTCGCTAGGTAACCTAGATCGTCCAAGGGCCCCCTAGTGGTCCGACATAATCCAAGTGTCCGTTCGGTAACCTAGATAGTCCAAGGGCCCGCTAGATAACCTACATAGTCCTAGTGCCCCCTAGTTAACCTACATTCTCCAAGTGCCCGATAAGGAACCTACATAGTCCAAGTGCCCGCTAGGTAAACTACATAGTCCAAATGCCCTCTAGTTAACGCACATAGTCCAAGTGCCCGTTAGGGAACTTACATAATTCAAGTGCCCGCTAGGAAACCTACATAGTCCAAGGGCCCGCTAGGTAACATAGATAGTCAAAGTGCCCTTTAGGTAACCTAGATAATCCAACAGCCCGCTAGGTAACCTACATACTCCAAGAACCCGCTAGGCTACGTAGATATTTCAAGTGCCAGCTAGGTAACCTAGATAGTCCAAGTGCCCGCTAGGTAACCTACAAAGTCTAAGTGCCCGCTAGGTTATCTATATAGTCCAAATGCCCGCCTGGGAACCTACATATTCCAAGTGCCCGCTAGGTAACCTAGATAGTCCAAGTGCCCTCTAGTTAACCTAGATCGTCCAAGTGCCCGCTAGTTAACCTACATAGTCCAAGGGCCAGCTAGTTAACCCACATAGTCCAAGGTCCGCTAGTTAACCTAGATAGTCCAAGTGCCCGCTAGGAAACCTACATAGTCCAAGGGCCCACTAGGTAACCTAGACTGTCCAAGTGCCCGCTAGGTTACCTACATAGTCCTAGTGCCCCCTAGTTAACCTACATTCTCCAAGTGCCCGTTAGGTAACCTAGATAGTCCAAGTGCCCGCTAGCTAACTTACATTGTCCAAGTGCCCGCTAGGTAACCTAGACTGTCCTAGTGCCCGCTAGGTTACTTACATAGTCCAAGTGCCCGTTCGTTAACCTAGATAGTCCAAGTGCCCGCTAGGAAACCTACATAGTCCAAGGGCCCACAAGGTAACCTAGATATTCCAAGTGCCCGCTAGGTAACCTAGAGTCCAAGTGCTCGCTATTTAACCTACACAGTCCAAGTGCCCGCTGTGTAATCTAGATAGTCAAAGGGCCCGTTAGGTAACGTAGATAGTCCAAGTGCCCGCTAGGTAACTAACATTGTCCAAGTTCCCGCTAGGTAACATAGATAGTCCAAGTGCCCGCTAGGTAACCTAGATAGTGCAAGTGCCCGCTAGTTAACCTAGATAATTCAAGTACCCGCTAGGTAACCTAGATCGTCCAAGGGCCCCCTAGTGGGCCGACATAATCCAAGTGTCCGTTCGGTAACCTAGATACTCCAAGGGCCCGCTAGGCAACCTACATAGTCCAAGTGCCCGTTCGTTAACCTAGATAATCCAAGTGCTCGCTAGGTAACCTAGACAGTCCAAGTTCCCGCTAGTTAATCTACATAGTCCAAGTGCCCGATAGAGAACCTACATAATCCAAGTGCCCGCTAGGCAACCTACATAGTCCAAGTGCCCGTTAGTTAACCTAGATAGTCCAAGTGCCCGCTAGGTAACCTACAAAGTCTAAGTGCCTGCTAGGTTATCTACATAGTCCAAATGCCCGCTAGGGAACCTACATAGTCCAAGTTCCCGCTAGTTAACCTAGATCGTCCAAGTGCCTGCTAGTTAACATACAGAGTCCAAGGGCCCGCTAGTTAACCTACATAGTCCAAGGTCCACTAGTTAACCTAGATTGTCCAAGTGCTCGCTAGTTAACCTACATAGTACCAGGGCCAGCTAGTTGACCTAGATAGTCCAAGTTCCCGCTAGTTAACCTAGATAGTCCAAGTGCCCGCTAGGTAACCTAAGTAGTCCAAATGTCCGATAGGGATCCTACATAGTCCAAGTGTCCGCTAGGTACCCTACATAGTCCAAGTGCCCGTTCGTTAACCTAGGTAGTCCAGGTGCCCGCTAGGTAACCTAGACTGTCCAAGTGCCCGCTAGGTGTTACCTACATAATCCAATGACCGTTCGTTAACCTAGATAGTCCAAGTGCCCGCTAGGAAACCTACATAGTCCAAGGGCCTGCTAGGTAACCTAGATAGTCCAAGTGCCCGCTAGGTAACCTAGAATCCAAGTGCTCGCTAGTTAACCTACATAGTCCAAGTGCCCGCTATGTAACCTAGTTAGTCAAAGTCCCCGCTAGGTAACCTAGACAGTCCAAGAGGCCGCTATGTTACCTGCATATTCCAAGTGCCCGTTCGTTAACCTAGATAGTCCAAGGGCCCGCTAGGTAACATAGATAGTCCAAGTGCCCGCTAGGTAACCTAGAGTCCAAGTGCTCGCTAGTTAACCTACATAGTCCAAGTGCCCCCTATGTAACCTAGATAGTCAAAGTGCCCGTTAGTTAACCTACATAGTCCAAGGTCCGCTAGTTAATCTAGATAGTCCTAGTGCTCGCTAGTTAACCTACATAGTACAAGGGCCCGCTAGTTGACCTAGATAGTCCAAGTGCCCACAAGTTAACCTAGATAGGTCAAGTGCCTGTTAGGTAACCAAAGTAGTCCAAATGTCCAATAGGGATCCTACATAGTGCAAGTGCCCGCTAGGTAACCTACATAGTCCAAGTGCCCGTTCGTCAACCTGCATAGTCCAAGTGCCCGCTAGGTAACCTAGACTGTCCAAGTGCCCGCTAGGTTACTTACATAGTCCATGTGCCCCTTCGTTAACCTAGATAGTCCAAGTGCCCGCTAGGAAACCTACATAGTCCAAGGGCCGACTTGGTAACATAGATAGTCCAAGTGCCCGCTAGATAACCTACATAGTCCAAGTGCCTACTAGGTAAACTACATAGTCGAAGTGCCCGTTCGTTAAACTACATAGTCCAAGTGCCCGCTAGTTAACGTAGATTGCCCAAGTGCCCTCTAGGGAACTACATAATCCAAGGGCCCACTAGTTAACCTAGACAGTCCAAGTACCCTATAGGGAACCTACATAGTTCAAGTGCCTGCTAGGGAACCCACATATTCCAAGTGCTCGCTAGGCAACCTACATAGTCCAAGTGCCCGTTAGTTAACCTAGATAGTCAAATTGCCTGCTAGGTAACCTAAATAGTCCAAGTGCCCGCTAGGGAACCTAGATAGTCCAATTGCCCTTTAGCTAACCTAGATAGTCGAAGTGTCCGCTAGTTAACCTACATAGTCCAAGTGCCCGTTCATTAACCTAGATACTCCAAGTGCCCGCTAGGTAACCTAGACTGTCCAAGTGCCCGCTAGGTTACCTACATAGTCCAAGTGCCCGTTCGTTAACCTAGATAGTCCAAGTGCCCGCTAGGAAACCTACATAGTCCAAGGGCCCACTAGGTAACATAGATAGTCAAAGTGCCCGTTAGGTAACCTAGATAGTCAAAGTGCCCGCTAGGTAACTTACATTGTCCAAGTTCCCACTAGGTAACCTAGATAGTCCAAGTGCCCTTTACCTAACCTAGATAGTCCAAGTGCCCATTACCTAACCTAGATAGTCCAAGTGCCCACTAAGCAACCTACATAGTACAAGGGCCCCCTAGTTGAGCTAGATAGTCCAAGTGCCCGCTAGTTAACCTAGATAGTCCAAGTGCCCGCTAGGTAACCAAAGTAGTCCAAGTGCCCGCTAGGTAACCTACAAAGTCTAAGTGCCCGCTAAGGAATCTATATAGTCCAAATGCCCGCTAGAGAGCCTACATAATCCAAATGCCCGCTAGGTAACCTAGATAGTCCAAGGGCCCGCTAGATAATCTACATAGTCCTAGTGCCCCCTAGTTAACCTACATTCTCCAAGTGCCCGATAAGGAACCTACATAGTCCAAGTGCCCGCTAGGTAAACTACATAGTCCAAATGCCCTCTAGTTAACGCACATAGTCCAAGTGCCCGTTAGGGAACTTACATAATCCAAGTGCCCGCTAGGAAACCTACATAGTCCAAGGGCCCGCTAGGTAACATAGATAGTCAAAGTGCCCTTTAGGTAACCTAGATAATCCAACAGCCCGCTAGGTAACCTACATACTCCAAGAACCCGCTAGGCTACGTAGATATTTCAAGTGCCAGCTAGGTAACCTAGATAGTCCAAGTGAACGCTAGGTAACCTACAAAGTCTAAGTGCCCGCTAGGTTATCTATATAGTCCAAATGCCCGCCTGGGAACCTACATAGTCCAAGTGCCCGCTAGGTAACCTAGATAGTCCAAGTGCCCTCTAGTTAACCTAGATCGTCCAAGTGCCCGCTAGTTAACCTACATAGTCCAAGGGCCAGCTAGTTAACCCACATAGTCCAAGGTCCGCTAGTTAACCTAGATAGTCCAAGTGCCCGCTAGGAAACCTACATAGTCCAAGGGCCCACTAGGTAACCTAGACTGTCCAAGTGCCCGCTAGGTTACCTACATAGTCCTAGTGCCCCCTAGTTAACCTACATTCTCCAAGTGCCCGTTAGGTAACCTAGATAGTCCAAGTGCCCGCTAGCTAACTTACATTGTCCAAGTGCCCGCTAGGTTACCTACATAGTCCAAGTGCCCGTTCGTTAACCTAGATAGTCCAAGTGCCCGCTAGGAAACCTACATAGTCCAAGGGCCCACAAGGTAACCTAGATAGTCCAAGTGCCTGCTAGGTAACCTAGAGTCCAAGTGCTCGCTATTTAACCTACATAGTTCAAGTGCCCGTTCGTTAACCTAGATATTCCAAGTGCCCGCTAGGTAACCTAGAGTCCAAGTGCTCGCTATTTAACCTACACAGTCCAAGTGCCCGCTGTGTAATCTAGATAGTCAAAGGGCCCGTTAGGTAACGTAGATAGTCCAAGTGCCCGCTAGGTAACTAACATTGTCCAAGTTCCCGCTAGGTAACCTAGATAGTCCAAGTGCCCGTTACCTAACATAGATAGTCCAATTTCCCGCTAGGTAACCTAGATAGTGCAAGTGCCCGCTAGTTAACCTAGATAATTCAAGTACCCGCTAGGTAACCTAGATCGTCCAAGGGCCCCCTAGTGGGCCGACATAATCCAAGTGTCCGTTCGGTAACCTAGATACTCCAAGGGCCCGCTAGGCAACCTACATAGTCCAAGTGCCCGTTCGTTAACCTAGATAATCCAAGTGCTCGCTAGGTAACCTAGACAGTCCAAGTTCCCGCTAGTTAATCTACATAGTCCAAGTGCCCGATAGAGAACCTACATAATCCAAGTGCCCGCTAGGCAACCTACATAGTCCAAGTGCCCGTTAGTTAACCTAGATAGTCCAAGTGCCCGCTAGGTAACCTACAAAGTCTAAGTGCCTGCTAGGTTATCTACATAGTCCAAATGCCCGCTAGGGAACCTACATAGTCCAAGTGCCCGCTAGTTAACCTAGATCGTCCAAGTGCCTCCTAGTTAACATACATAGTCCAAGGGCCCGCTAGTTAAACTACATAGTCCAAGGTCCACTAGTTAACCTAGATTGTCCAAGTGCTCGCTAGTTAACCTACATAGTACCAGGGCCCGCTAGGTAACCTAGACTGTCCAAGTGCCCGCTAGGTTACCTACATAGTCCAAGTGCCCGTTCGTTAACCTAGATAGTCCAAGTGCCCGCTAGGAAACCTACATAGTCCAAGGGCCCACAAGGTAACCTAGATATTCCAAGTGCCCGCTAGGTAACCTAGAGTCCAAGTGCTCGCTATTTAACCTACATAGTCCAAGTGCCCGTGCGTTAACCTAGATAGTCCAAGTGCCCGCTAGGAAACCTACATAGTCCAAGGGCCCACAAGGTAACCTAGATATTCCAAGTGCCCGCTAGGTAACCTAGAGTCCAAGTGCTCGCTATTTAACCTACACAGTCCAAGTGCCCGCTGTGTAATCTAGATAGTCAAAGGGCCCGTTAGGTAACTTAGATAGTCCAAGTGCCCGCTAGGTAACTAACATTGTCCAATTTCCCGCTAGGTAACCTAGATAGTCCAAGTGCCCGTTACCTAACATAGATAGTCCAAGTGCCCGCTAGGTAACCTAGATAGTGCAAGTGCCCGCTAGTTAACCTAGATAATTCAAGTACCCGCTAGGTAACCTAGATCGTCCAAGGGCCCCATAGTGGGCCGACATAATCCAAGTGTCCGTTCGGTAACCTAGATACTCCAAGGGCCCGCTAGGCAACCTACATAGTCCAAGTGCCCGTTCGTTAACCTAGATAATCCAAGTGCTCGCTAGGTAACCTAGACAGTCCAAGTTCCCGCTAGTTAATCTACATAGTCCAAGTGCCCGATAGAGAACCTACATAATCCAAGTGCCCGCTAGGCAACCTACATAGTCCAAGTGCCCGTTAGTTAACCTAGATAGTCCAAGTGCCCGCTAGGTAACCTACAAAGTCTAAGTGCCTGCTAGGTTATCTACATAGTCCAAATGCCCGCTAGGGTACCTACATAGTCCAAGTGCCCGCTAGTTAACCTAGATCGTCCAAGTGCCTGCTAGTTAACATACATAGTCCAAGGGCCCGCTAGTTAACCTACATAGTCCAAGGTCCACTAGTTAACCTAGATTGTCCAAGTGCTCGCTAGTTAACCTACATAGTACCAGGGCCCGCTAGTTGACCTAGATAGTCCAAGTTCCCGCTAGTTAACCTAGATAGTCCAAGTGCCCGCTAGGTAACCTAAGTAGTCCAAATGTCCGATAGGGATCCTACATAGTCCAAGTGCCCGCTAGGTACCCTACATAGTCCAAGTGCCCGTTCGTTAACCTAGGTAGTCCAGGTGCCCGCTAGGTAACCTAGACTGTCCAAGTGCCCGCTAGGTGTTACCTAAATAATCCAATGACCGTTCGTTAACCTAGATAGTCCAAGTGCCCGCTAGGAAACCTACATAGTCCAAGGGCCTGCTAGGTAACCTAGATAGTCCAAGTGCCCGCTAGGTAACCTAGAATCCAAGTGCTCGCTAGTTAACCTACATAGTCCAAGTGCCCGCTATGTAACCTAGTTAGTCAACGTCCCCGCTAGGTAACCTAGACAGTCCAAGTGGCCGCTATGTTACCTGCATATTCCAAGTGTCCGTTCGTTAACCTAGATAGTCCAAGTGCCCGCTAGGAAACCTACATAGTCCAAGGGCCTGCTAGGTAACCTAGATAGTCCAAGTGCCCGCTAGGTAACCTAGAATCCAAGTGCTCGCTAGTTAACCTACATAGTCCAAGTGCCCGCTATGTAACCTAGTTAGTCAAAGTCCCCGCTAGGTAACCTAGACAGTCCAAGTGGCCGCTATGTTACCTGCATATTCCAAGTGCCCGTTCGTTAACCTAGATAGTCCAAGGGCCCGCTAGGTAACATAGATAGTCCAAGTGCCCGCTAGGTAACCTAGAGTCCAAGTGCTCGCTAGTTAACCTACATAGTCCAAGTGCCCCCTATGTAACCTAGATAGTCAAAGTGCCCGTTAGGTAACCTAGATAGTCCAAGTGCCCGCTAGGTAACTTACATTGTCCAAGTTCCCGCTAGGTAACCTAGATAGTCCAAGTGCCCGTTCGTTAACCTAGATAGTCCAAGTGCCTGCTAGGTAACCTAAACTGTCCAAGTACCCGCAAGGTTACCTACATAGTCCAAGGGCCCACAAGTTAACCTAGATAGTCCAAGTGTCCTCTAGTTAACCTACATAGACCAAGTGCCCGCTAGTTATCCTATATACAAAGTGCCCGCTACATAACCTAGATAGTCCAAGGGCACGCTAGTTAACCTACATAATACAAGTGCCCGCTAAGCAACCTAGATAGTCCAAGTGCCCGCTAAGGAACCTACATATTCCAAGTGCACGCTAATTAACCTAGATAGTCCAATTGCCCGCTAGTTAACCTAGATAGTCCAAGTGCCTGCTAGGTAACCTACATAGTGCTAGTGTCCGCTAGTTAACCTACATATTCCAAGTGCCCTCTAGTTAACATAGATAATCCAAGTGCCCGCTAGGGAACGTACATAGTCCAAGTGCCCACTAGGTAACCGAGATAGTGCAAGTGCCCGCTAGTTAACCTAGATAGTTCAATTACCCGCTAGGTAACCTAGATCGTCCAAGGGCCCCCTAGTTAGCCTACATAGTCCAACTGCCCGCTTGGTAACCTAAATAGTCCAAGTGCCCGTTCGGTAACTAGATAGTCCAAGTGCACTTTAGGGAACCTAGATAGTCCAAGGGCCCGCTAGTAAACCTACATAGTGCAAGTGTCCGCTAGTTAACCTACATATTCCAAGTGCCCGCTAGTTAACCTACATAATCTAAGTGCCCGTTAGCTAACCTAGATAGTCCAAGGGCCCGCTTGTTGACCTACATAGTCCAAGTGCCAGCTATGTAACCCAGATAGTACAAGTGCCTGCTAGGGAACCTAGATAGTCCAAGTGCCTGTTAGCTAACCTAGATAGTCCAAGTGGCGGCTAGGTAACCTACATAGTCCAAGTGCCCGTTCGTTAACCTAGATAATCCAAGTGCCCGCTAGGTAACCTAGACAGTCCAAGTGCCCGCTAGTTAACCTACATAGTACAAGTGCCTGCTAGGTAACCTACATAGTGCAAATGTCCGCTAGTTAACCTACATATTCCAAGTGCCCGCTAGTTAACATAGATAGTCCAAGTGCCCGCTAGGGAACGTACATAGTCCATATGCCCGCTAGGTAATTTAGATAGTGCAAGTGCCCGCTAGTTAACCTAGATAGTTCTAGTACCCGCTAGGTAACCTAGATCGTCCAAGGGCCCCCTAGTTTGCCTACATAGTCCTAGTGCCCGCGAGGTAACCTAGATAGTCCAAGTGCCCTTTAGGGAACCTAGATAGTCCAAGGGCCCGCTAGTTATCCTTCATAGTCCAGGGGCCCGCTAGTTAACCTACATAGAGCAAGTGTCCGCTAGTTATCCTATATATTCCAAGTGCCCCCTAGTTAACCTACATAATCTAAGTTCCCGTTAGCTAACCTAGGTAGTCCAAGGGCCCGTTACTTGACCTACATAGTCCAAGTGCCACCTAGGTAACCTAGATAGTACAAGTGCCCCCTAGCTAACCTAAATAGTCCAAGTGGCGGCTAGGTAACCTACATAGTCCAAGTGCCCATTCGTTAACCTAGATAATCCAAGTGCCCGCTAGGTAACGTAGACAGTTCAAGTGCCCTCTAGTTAACCTACATAATCCAAGTGCCCGATAGGGAACCTACATAATCCAAGTGCCCGCTAGGGAACCTATATAGTCCAAGTGCCCGCTAGGCAACCTACATAGTCCAAGTGCCCGTTAGTTAACCTAGATAGTCAAAGTGCCTGCTAGGTAACCTAGATAGTCCAAGAGCCCGCTAGGTAACCTACATAGTCCAAGTGCCCGCTAGGTAACCTACATAGTGCAAGTGTCTGCTAGGTAACCTACATAGTCCAAGTGCCCGCTAGTTAACCTAGATAGTCAAAGTGCCCGCTAGGTAACCTGGACAGTCCATGTGCCCATTAGGTAACCTAGATAGTCCAAGTGCCCGCTAGGTAACCTATAGTGAAAGTGCCCGTTAGGTAACCTAGATAGTCCAAGTGCCTGCTAGGTAACCTACATTGTCCAAGTTCCCGCTAGGTAACCTAGATAGTCCAAGTGCCCGTTACCTAACCTAGATAGTCCAAGTGCCCACTAGGCAACATACATAGTCCAAGTGCCCGTTCGTTAACCTAGAAGTCCAAGTGCCCGCTATGTAACCTAGACAGTCCAAGTGCCCGTTCGTTAACCTAGATAGTCCAAGTGCCCGCTAGGGAACCTATATAGTCCAAGTGCTATCTAGGTAACCTAGATAGTCCAAGGGCCCGCTACTTAACCTACATAGTCCAAGGGCTCGCTTGTTAACTTTGATAGTCCAAGTGCCAGTTAGTTAACCTAGATCATCCAAGTGCCCACTAGTTAACCTAGATCGTCCATATGACCTCTAGTTAACCTACATATTCCAAGTCCCCGCTAGGTAACCTATATAGTGCAAGTGTCTGCTAGGTAACCTACATAGTCCAAGTGCCCGCTAGTTAACCAGGATCATCAATGTACCCTGTAGTTAACTTACATAGTCCAAAGGTCTGCTAGTTAACCTGCATAGACCAAGGGCCCGCTAGTTTACCTAGATAGTCCAAGTGCCTGCTAGGTAACCTACATTGTCCAAGTTCCCGCTAGGTAACCTAGATAGTCCAAGTGCCCGTTACCTAACCTAGATAGTCCAAGTGCCCGCTAGGCAACATACATAGTCCAAGTACCCGTTCGTTAACCTAGAAGTCCAAGTGCCCGCTATGTAACCTAGACAGTCAAGTGCCCGTTCGTTAACCTAGATAGACCAAGTGCCCGGAGGGAACCTATATAGTCCAAGTGCTATCTAGGTAACCTAGATAGTCCAAGGGCCCGCTAGTTAACCTACATAGTCCAAGGGCTCGCTTGTTAACTTTGATAGTCCAAGTGCCAGTTAGTTTAACCTAGATCATCCAAGTGCCCGCTAGTTAACCTAGATCGTCCAAATGTCCTCTAGTTAACCTACATAGTCCAAGTCCCCGCTAGGTAACCTATATAGTGCAAGTGTCTGCTAGGTAACCTACATAGTCCAAATGCCCGCTAGTTAACCAGGATCATCAAAGTACCCTCTAGTTAACTTACATAATCCAAAGGTCTGCTAGTTAACCTACATAGTCCAATTTCCCGCTAGTTAACCTAGACAGTCCAAGTGCCCGCTATGTAAACAAAGTAGTCCAAATGTCCGATAGGGATCTTACATAATCCAAGTGCCCGCTAGGTAACCAAGATAGTCCAAGTGCCCGTTCGTTAACCTACATAGTCCAAGTGCCCGCTAGGTAACGGAGATAGCCCAAGTGCCCGCTAGGTAACCTACATTGTACAAGTGTCCGCTAGTTAACCTACGTAGTCTAAGGGACCCCTAGTTAACCTAGATAGTCCAAGTACCCGTGAGTTAACCTAGATCATCCAATTGTCCGCTAGTTAACCTACATAGTCCAAGTGCCCTTTAGGGAAGCTAGATAGTCCAAGTGCCCGCTAGGGGACCTATATAGTCCAATTGTCCGCTCTGGAACATACATAGTCCAAGTGCCTGTTAGTTAACCTAGATAATCCAAGTGCCCGCTAGTTAACCTACATAGTCCAAGTACCCGCTAGGTAACCTACATAATCCAAGTGCCCACTAGGTAACTTATATAGTCCAAATGCCCGCTAGGGAACCTACATAGTCCAAGTGCCCGCTAGTTAACCTAGATAGTCCAAGTGGCCGCTAGTGAACGTACATAGTCCAAGTGCCCGCTAGGTAACCTAGATAGTCAAAGTGCCAGCTAGTTCACCTACATAGTCCATGGGCCCGCTAGTTAACCTAGATAATCCAAGTGCCCGCTAGGTAACCTAGATAGTCCAGTGCCCGATAGGGAACCAACATAGTCCAAGTGCCCGCTAAGGGACGTTCATAGTACAAGTGCCTGCTAGGGAACCTACATAGTCCAAGTGACCGTTAGGGAACCTAGATAGTCCAAGTGCACGCTAGGGAACCTGCATCATCCAAGTGCCCGCTAGTTAACCTAGATAGTCCAAATGCCCGCTAGTTAACCTAGATCATCCAAGTGCCCGTTACGTAACCTAGATAGTCCAAGTGCCCGCTAGGTTACCTACATAGTCCAAGTTCCCGCTAGGTAACCTAGATAGTCCAACTGCCCGTTACCTAACCTAGATCGTCCAAGTGCCCGCTAGGCAACCTACATAGTCCAAGTGCCCGTTCGTTAACCTAGAAGTCCATGTGCCCGCTAAGTAACCTAGACAGTCCATGTGCCCGCTAGGTTACCTGCATAGTCCATGTGCCCGTTAGGTAACCTAGATAGTCCAAGTGTCCGCTAGGTAACCTACATAGTCTAAGTGCCCGCTAGGTAACCCAGATAGTCCATGTTCCTCTTAGCTTCCCTAGATAGTCCAAGTGCCCACTAGGTAACCTACATAGTCCAAGGGTCCGATTGTTAACCTAGTTCGTCCAAGTGTCCGCTAGTCAACCTACATAGTTCAACTGCCCGCTAGGTAACCAAGATAGTCAAAGTGGCCGCTAGGTAACCTACATAGTGCAAGTTCCCACTAGGTAACCTAGATAGTCCAAGTGTCCGTTAACTAACCTAGATAGTCCAAGTGCACGCTAGGTAACCTACATAGTCCTAGTGCCCGCTAGTTAACCAACATTGTTCAAGTGCCGGATATGGAACCCTCATAGTCCAAGTGCCCGTTAGGTAACCGACATAGTCCAAATGCCCGCTAGTAACCTACATAGTCCAAGTGCCTGATAGGGAACCTACATAATCCAAGTGCCCGCTAGGGAACTTACATAGTCCAAGTGCCCGTTAGTTAACCTAGATAGTCCAAGTGCCCGCTAGTTAAGCTAGATAGTCCAAGTACCCGCTAGGTAACGTAGATAGTTCAAGTGCACGCTAGGTAACCTAGATAGTCCACGTGCCCGCTAGTTAACCTACAAAGTACAAGTGTCCTCTAGATAATCTATATAGTACAAATGCCCGCTAGGGCACCTACATAATCCAAATACCCGCTAATTAACCTACATAGTTCAAGTGCCCGTTAGCTAACCTAGATCGTCTAAGGGCCCACTAGTTAACCTACATAGTTCAAGTGCCCGCTAGGTAACCTAGATAATCCAAGTGCCCGCTAGTTAAGCGATATCATCCAAGTGCCAGCTAGTTAACCTAGTACGTCCAAGTGCCCGCTACTTAACCTACATAGTCTAAGTGCCCGCTAGGTAACCTAGATAGTCCAAGTGCCCGCTAGGTAACCTACATAGTCGAAGGGCCCGCTAGGTAACCTAGATAGTTCAAGTTCCTGTTAGCTAACCTAGATAGTCCAAGTGCCCGCTAGGTAACCTACATAGTCCAAGGGCCCGCTCGTTAACCTAGTTCGTCCAAGTGTCCGCTAGTTAACCTAGATAGTCCAAGTGCCCGCTAGTTAACCTACATAGTCCAAGTGCCCGCTAGGTAACCTACAGAGTCCTAGCGCCCACTAATTAACCTACATTGTCCAAGTGCCCGATAGGGAACCTACATATTCCAAGTGCGCACTAGGTAATCTACATAGTCCAAATGCCCGCCAGGGAACCTATGTAGTCCAAATGCCTGTTAGGTATCCTAGATAATCAAAATGCCCGCTAGGGTACCCACATAGTCCAAGTGCCCACTAGGGAACCTACATCGTCAAAGTGCCCACTAGGGAACCTGCATCGTCCAAGTGCCCGCTAGTTAACCTAGATAGTACAAGTTCCTGTTAGCTAACCTACATAGTCCAAGTGCCCGTTCGTTAACCTAGATAGTCCAAGTGCCCGTTAGCTAATATAGATAGTCCATGTGCCCGCTAGGTAACCTACATAGTCCAAGTGCCCGCAAGGTAACCTACATAGTCCAAGTGCCCGCTAGGTAACCTAGATATTCCAAGTTCCTGTTAACTAACCTATATAGTCCAAGTGCCCGCTAGGTAACCTACATAGTACAAGTGCCCGATAGTTAACCTAGATAGTCCCATGGCCCGTTAGGTAACCTAGATAGTCCAATTGCCTGTTAGGTAAACTAGATAGTCCAATTGCCCGCTAGGTAACCTAGACAGTCCAAGTTCCCGCTAGGTTACCTACATAGTCCAAGTGACCGCTAGTACCTGATAGTCCAAGTGCCTGCTAGTTAACCTACATAGTCCAAGGGCCAGCTAGGTAACCTAGATTGTCCAAGTGCCCGCTAGTAAACCTAGGTCTTCCAAGTGTCCGCAAGTTAATCTAAATAGTCCAAGTGCCCTCTAGGTAACTTAGATAGTCCAAGTACCCTTAGGTAACCTAGATAGTCCAAGGGCCCGCTAGTTAACCTACATAGTCCAAGTGCCCGCTAGGGAACATACATAGTCCATGTGCCTGCTAGTTAACATAGATAGTCCAAGTGCCCGCTTGGAAACATACATAGTCCAAGAGCCTGCTAGGTAACCTAGATTGTCCAAGTGCCTGCTAGTTAACCTACATAGTTCAAGTGCCCGCTAGGTAAACTACATAGTCCTAGCCCCCGCTGGTTAACCTACATTGTCCAAGTGCCCGCTAGGGTACCCACATAGTCCAAGTGCTCGTTAGGTAACCTAGATAGTCCAAATGCCCGCTAGGGTACCCACATAGTCCAAGTGCCCCCTAGGTAACCTACATAGTCCAATTGCCCGTTTGCTAACCTAGATCGTCAAAGGCCCCTAGTTAACCTAGATAGTCATTGGGCCCGCTAGTTAACCTAGATAGTCAAAGTGCCCGCTTGTTAACCTACATAGTCCAAGGGCCAGCTAGGTAACCTACATAGTCCTAGTGCCCGCTAGTTAACCTACATTGTCCAAGTTCATGATAGGGAACCTACATAGTCCTAGCGCCCGCTAGTTAACCTACATTGTCCAAGTGCCTGCTAGGGTACCCACATAGTCCAAGTGCCCGTTAGGTAACCTAGATAGTCCAAATGCCCGCTAGGGAACCCACATAGTCGAGGTGCCCGCTAGGGAACTTACATAGTCAAAGGGCCTGCTAGGGAACATACATAGTCCAAGTGCCCGCTAGGGAACCTACATAGTCCTAGTGCCTGCTAGGGAACCTACATAGTCCAAGTGCCCTTTAGGGAACATATATAGTCCAAGTGCTCGCTAGGGAACTTAGATAGTCCAAGTGCCCGATAGGTAACCTAGATAGTCCAAGTGCCCACTAGGTAACATACAAGTCCAAGTGCCCGCTAGGTAATCTATATAGTCCAAATGCCCTCTAGGGCACCTACATAATCCAAGTGCACGCTAATTAACCTACATAGTCCAAGTGCCCGTTAGCTAACCTAGATAGTCCAAGGGCCAACTAGTTAACCTACATGGTTCAAGTGCCTGCTAGGTAACCTAGCTAATCCAAGTGCCCGCTAGTTAACCTATATAGTCCAAGTGCCCGCTAGTTAACCTAGATGGTCCAATTGCCCGCTAGTTAACCTACATAGTCCAAGTGCCCTCTAGTTAACCTACATAGTCCACGTGCCCTCTAGTTAACCTACATAGTCCAAGTGCCCGTAAGCTAACCTAGATAGTCCAAGGGCCCGCTAGTTGACCTACATAGTCCAAGTGCCCGCTAGGTAACCTAGATAGTCCAAGTGCCGCTAGGTAACCTAGATAGTACTATTGCCCGTTAGGTAACCTAGATAGTCCAAGTGCCCACTAGGGGACGTACATAGTCCAAGTGCCCTCTTGGTAACCTAGATAGTCCAAGTGCCCGCTAGGATGTGTACATAGTCCAAGTGTCCGCTAGGTAACCTAGATAGTCTAAGTGCCCGCTAGTTAACCTACATAGTCCAAGGGCCTGCTAGTTAACCTACATAGTCCAAGTGCCCGATAGGGAACCAACATACTCCAAGTGCCTGCTAAGGGATGTACATAGTCCAAGTGTCCGCTAGGGAACCTACATAGTCCAAGGGCCCGCTAGTTAACGTACATAGTCCAAGAACCCGCTAGTTAACCTAGATTTTCTAAGTGCCCGCTAGTTAACCTACATAGTCCATGGGCCCCCTAGCTAACCTAGATAGTCCAAGTGCCCGCTAGTTAACCAATATTTTCCAAGTTCCCTTTAGGAAACCTAGATAGTCCAAGTGCCCGCTAGGTAACCTACATAATCCAAGTGCCCGCTAGGTATCCTAGATAATCCAATTGCCCGTTAGCTAACCTAGAGAGTCCAAGTGCCCGCTAGGCAACCTACATAATCCAAGTGCCCGTTCATTAACATAGAAGTCCAAGTGCCCGTTAGCTAACCTAGATAGACCAAGTGCCCGCTAGGTAGCCTAGATAGTCCAAGTTCCTGTTAGCTAACCTAGATAGTCCAAGTGCCCGCAAGGTAACCTAGATAGTCCAAGTGCCCGAAAGGTAACCTACATATTCCAAGTGCCCGCAAGGTAACCTACATAGTCCAAGTGCCGGCTAGGTAACCTAGATATTCCAAGTTCCAGTTAACTAACCTAGATAGTCTAATTCCCCGCTAGGTAACCTACATAGTCCAAGTGCCCATTCGTTAACCTAGATAGTCCAAGTGCCCACTAGGTAACCTACATAGTCCAAGGGCCCGCTAGGTAACCTAGATAGTCCAAGTGCCCGCTAGTTAACCTAGATAGTCCAAGTGCCCACTAGGTAACCTAGTTAGTCCAAGTTCCTGTTAGCTAACCTAGATAGTCCAAGTGCCCGCTTGGTAACCTACATAGTACTAGTGCCCGCTAGATAACCAACATAGTCCAAGTGCCCGATTCGGAACCTACATAGTCCAAGTGCCCATTAGGTAACCTACATAATCCAAGTGCCCGCTAAGGAACTTACATAGTCCAAGTGCCCATTAGTTAACCTAGATAGTCCAAGTGCCCGCTAGTTAACCTAGATAGTCCAAGTACCCTCTAGGTAACGTTGATAGTTCAAGTGCACGCTTGCTAACCTAGATAATCCAAGTGCCCGCTAGTTAACCTAGATCGTCCAAGTGTGCGCTAGTTAACCTACATAGTCCAAGGGCCCGCTAGTTAATCTACATAGTGCAAGGGGCCGCTAGTTAACCTAGATCGTCCAAGTGTCCGCTAGTTAACCTACATAGTCCAAGTGCCCGCTAGTGAACTTACATAATCCAAGTGCCCGTTAGCTAACCTAGATAGACCAAGTGCCCGCTAGTTAACCTAGATTGTCCTAGTGCACGTTAGTTAACCTAGATAGTTCAAGTGCCCTCTAGGGGACTTACATAGTCCAAGTGCCCTCTTGGTAACCTAGATAGTCCAAGTGCCCGCTAGGATATGTACATAGTCCAAGTGTCCGCTAGGTAACCTAGATAGTCTAAGTGCCCTCTAGTTAACCTACATAGTCCAAGGGCCTGCTAGTTAACCTACATAGTCCAAGTGCCCGATAAGGAACCAACATAGTCCAAGTGCCCGCTAAGGGACGTACTTAGTACAAGTTCCTGCTAGGGAACCTAGATAGTCCAAATGCCCGTTAGGGAACCTAGATAGTCCAAGTGCCCGCTAGGGAACATGCATCGTCCAAGTGCTCGCTAGTTAACCTAGATAGTCCAAGTGCCTGCTAGTTAAACTAGATAGTCCAAGTGCCCGCTAGTTAACCTATATTTTCCAAGTTCCCGTTAGGTAACCTAGATAGTCCAAGTGCCCGCTAGGTAACCTACATAGTCCAAGTGCCCGCTAGGTATCCTAGATAATCCAATTGCCCGTTAGCTAACCTAGATAGTCCAAGTGCCCGCTAGGCAACCTACATAGTCCAAGTGCCCGTTCGTTAACATAGAAGTCCAAGTGCCCGCTAGGTAACCTAGACTGTCCAAGTGCCCGCAAGGTTACCTGCATAGTCCAAGTGCCCGTTAGCTAACCTAGTTAGTCCAAGTGCCCCTTAGGTAGCCTAGATAGTCCAAGTGACCTTTAGGAAACCTACATATCCTAGTGCCCGCTAGGTAACCTAGATAGTCCAAGTTCCTGTTAGCTAACCTAGATAGTCTAAGTGCCCGCTAGGTAACCTACATAGTCCAATGGCCCGCTCGTTAACCTAGTTCGTCCAAGTGTCCGCTAGTAAACCTAGATAGTCCAAAGCCCGCTAGGTAACCTAGTTAGTCCAAGTTCCTGTTAGCTAACCTAGATAGTCCAAGTGCCCGCTAGGTAACCTACATAGTCCTAGTGCCCGCTAGTTAACCAACATAGTCCAAGTGCCCGATTCGGAACCTACATAGTCCAAGTGCCCGTTAGGTAACCTACATAGTCCAAATTCCCGCTAGTAACCTACATAGTCCAAGTACCTGATAGGGAACCTACATAATCCAAGTGCCCGCTAAGGAATTTACATAGTCCAAGTGCCCGTTAGTTAACCTAGATAGTCCAAGTGCCCGCTAGTTAACCTAGATAGTCCAAGTACCCTCTAGGTAACGTAGATAGTTCAAGTGTACGCTAGGTAACCTGCATAGTCCAAGTGCCCGATTCGGAACCTACATAGTCCAAGTGCCCGTTAGGTAACCTACATAGTCTAAATGCCCGCTAGTAACCTACATAGTCCAAGTGCCTGATAGGGAACCTAAATAATCCAAGAGCCCGCATAAAGGAACTTACATAGTCCAATTGCCCGCTAGTTAACCTAGATAGTCCAAGTGCCCGCTAGTTAACCTAGGTAGTCCTAGTACCCTCTAGGTAACATAGATAGTTCAAGTGCACGCTAGGTAACCTGCATAGTCCAAGTGCCCGTTAGGTAACCTAGATAGTCCAAGTGCCCGCAAGGTAACCAACATAGTCCAACTGCCCGCTAGGTAACCTAGATACTCCAAGTGCCCGTTAGCTAAGCTAGATAGTCCAAGTGCCCGCTAGGTAACCTAAATAGTCCAATGGCCCGCTCGTTAACCTAGTTCGTCCAAGTGTCCGCTTGTTAACCTACATAGTCCAAGTGCCCGCTAGGTAACCAAGACAGTCAAAGTGCCCGCTAGTAACCTTCATAGTCCAAGTGCAAGAAGGGAACCTACGTAATCCAATTGCCCGCTGGGAACCTACATAGTCGAAATGCCCGTTAGGTTACCTAGATAGTCCAAATGCCCGCTAGGGTACCCACATAGTCCAATTGCCCGCTAGGGAACCTACATAGTCAAAGTGCCCGCTAGGGAACATGCATCGTCCAAGTGCCCGCTAGGTAACCTAGATAGTCCAAGTTCCTGTTAGCTAACCTGCATAGTCCAAGTGCCCGTTCGTTAACCTAGATTGTCCAAGTGCCCGCTAGGTAACCTACATAGTCCAAGTGCCCTTTTGCTAACCTAGATCGTCAAAGTGCCCGCTAGTTAACCTACATAGTCCAAGGGCCCGCTAGTTAAATTAGATAGTCCAAGTGCCCGCTGGGGAACCTTCATAGTCCGAGTGCCTGCTAGGGAACCTACATATTCCAAGTGCCCTTTAGGGAACCTATATAGTCCAAGTGCCCGCTAGGGAACCGAGATAGTCCAAGTGCCTGCTAGGTAACCTAGATAGTCCAAGTGCCCGCTAGTTAAACTACAAAGCCCAAGGGCGTGCTTGGTAATCTATATAGTCCAAATGCCCGCTAGGGCACCTGCATAGTCCTAGCGCCCGCTAGTTAACCTACATTTTCCAAGTGCCCGATAGGGAACCTACATAGTCCAAGTGCCCGCTAGGTAACCTACATAGTCCAAATGCCCGCTAGTAACCTACATAGTCCAAGTGCAAGAAGGGAACCTACATAATCCAAGTGCCTACTAGGGAACCCACATAATCCAAATGCCCGTTAGGTAACCTAGATAGTCCAAATGCCCGCTAGGGTACCCACATAGTCCAAGTGACCGCTAGGGAACCTGCATCGTCCAAGTGCCCGCTAGTTAACCTAGATAGTCCAAGTGCCCGCTAGTTAACCTAGATCGTCCAAGTGCCCGTTAGGTAACCTAGATAGTCCAAGTGCCCGCTAGGTTACCTACATAGTCCAATTTCCCGCTAGGTAACCTAGATAGTCCTAATGCCCGTTACCTAACCTAGATCGTCCAAGGGCCCAGTAGTCAACCTACATAGTCCAAGTGCCCGTTCGTTAACCTAGAAGTCCATGTGCCCGTTAGGTAACCTAGACAGTCCAAGTGCCCGCTATGTTAACTGCATAGTCCAAATGCCCGTTAGGTAACCTAGATAGTCCAATTGCCCGCTAGGTAACCTACATAGTCCAAGTGACCGCTAGGAAACCTACATAGTCCAAGTGCCTGCTAGGTAACCTAGATAGTCCAAGTTCCTGTTAGCTAACCTAGATAGTCCAAGTGCCCGTTAGGTAACCTAGATAGTCTAAGTGCCCACTAGGTAACCTAAATAGTCCAAGTTCCCGCAAGGTAACCTAGATAGTCCTAGTGCCCGTTAGTTAACCTAGATAGTCCAGGTGCCCACTAGGGGACGTACATAGTCCAAATGCCCGCTAGGTAACCTAGATAGTACAATTGCCCGCTAGGGTATGTACATAGACCAAGTGCCCACTAGGGAACCTAGATAGTCCAAGTGCCCGCTTGTTAACCTACATAGTCAAAGTGCCCGATAGGGAGCCTAGATAGTCCAAGGGCCAACTAGTTAACCTACATGGTTCAAGTGCCCGCAGGGTAACCTAGCAAATCCAAGTGCCCGCTAGTTAACCTATATAGTCCAAGTGCCGGCTAGTTAAGCTAGATGGTGCGAGTGCCCGCTAGTTAACCTACATAGTCCAAGTGCCCTCTAGTTAACCTACATAATCCAAGTGCCCGTAAGCTAACCTAGATAGTCCAAGGTCCCGCTAGTTGACCTACATAGTCCAAGGGCCCGCTAGGTAACCTAGATAGTCCAAGTGCCGCTAGGTAACCTAGATAGTCCTATTGCACGTTAGGTAACCTAGATAGTCCAAGTGCCCACTAGGGGACGTACATACTCCAAGTGCCGTCTAGGTAACCTAGATAGTCCAAGTGTCCGCTAGGGTGTGTACATAGTCCAAGTGCCTGCTAGGTAACCTAGATAGTCCAAGTGCCCGCTAGGTAACCTACATAGTCCAAGGGCCCGCTAGTTAACCTACATAGTTCAAGTGCCCGATAGGGAACCAACTTAGTCCAAGTGTCCGCTAAGGGACGTACATAGTACAAGTGCCCGCTAGGGAACCTACATAGTCCAAGTGCCCGTTAGGGAACCTAGATAGTTCAAGTGCCCGCTAGGGAACCTGCATCGTCCAAGTGTTCGCTAGTTAACCTAGATAGTCCAAGTGTCTGCTAGTTAACCTAGATAGTCCAAGTGCCCGCTAGGTAACCTACATAGTCCAAGTGCCCGCTAGGTAACTTAGATAATCCAATTGCCAGTTAGCTAACCTAGATAGTCCAAGTGCCCGCTAAGCAACCTACATAGTCCAAATGCCCATTCGTTAACATAGAAGTCCAAGTGCCCGCTAGGTAACCTAGACTGTACAACTGCCCGCAAGTTTACCTGCATAGTCCAAGTGCCCGTTAGGTAACCTACATAGTTCAAGTGCCCGCTAGGTAACCTACATAGTCCAAGTGCCCTCTAGGTAACTTAGATAATCCAATTGCCAGTTAGCTAACCTAGATAGTCCAAGTGCCCGCTAAGCAACCTACGTAGTCCAAATGCCCGTTCGTTGACATAGAAGTCCAAGTGCCCGCTAGGTAACCTAGACTGTACAACTGCCCGCAAGTTTACCTGCATAGTCCAAGTGCCCGTTAGGTAACCTACATAGTCCAAGTGCCCGCTAGGTATCCTACATAGTCCAACTGCCCGCTAGGTAACCTAGATACTCCAAGTGCCCGTTAGCTAACCTAGATAGTCCTAGTGCCCGCTAGGTAACCTACATAGTCCAAGTGCCCGCTAGGTAACCTACATAGTCCAACTGCCCGCTAGGTAACCTACATAGCCCAAGGGCCCACTCGTTAACCTAGTTCGTCCAAGTGTCCCCTAGTTAACCTACATAGTCCAAGTGCCCGCTAGGTAACCAACATAGTCAAAGTGCCCGCTCGTTAACCTTGTTCGTCCAAGTGTCCGCTAGTTAACCTACATAGTCCAAGTGCCCGCTAGGTAACCAAGATAGTCCAAGTGCCCGCTAGGTAACCTACATAGTCCTAGTGCCCGAAATTAACCAACATAGTCCAAGTGCCCCATACGGAACTTACATTGTCCAAGTGCCCGTTAGATAACCTACATAGTCCAAATGCCCGCTAGTAACCAACATAGTCCAAGTGCCTGATAGGGATCCTACATAATCCAAGTGCCCGCTAGGGAACTTACATAGTCCAAGTGCCCGCTAGTTAACCTAGATAGTCCAAGTACCCGCTAGGTAACGTAGATAGTTCAAGTGCACGCTAGGTAACCTAGATAGTCCAAGTGCCCGCTAGGGCACCTACGTAGTCCAAGTACCCGCTAATTAACCTTCATAGTCCAAGTGCCCGTTAGCTAACATAGATAGCCTAAGGGCCCACTAGTTAACCTACATAGTTCAAGTGCCCGCTAGCTAACCTAGATAATCCAAGTGCCCGCTAGTTAACCTAGATCGTCCAAGTGTGCGCTAGTTAACCTACATAGTCCAAGGGCCCGCTAGTTAACTTACATAATCCAAGAGCCCGTTAGCTAACCTAGATAGTCCAAGGGCCCGCTATTTGACCTACATAGTCCAAGTGCCTGCCAAGTAACCTAGATAGACCAAGTGCCCGCTAGTTAACCTAGATAGTCCTAGTGCCCGTTAGTTAACCTAGATAGTCCAAGTGCCCACTAGGGGACGTACATAGTCCAAGTGCCCGCTAGGTAACCAAGATCGTCCAAGTGTCCGCTAGGGAATATACATAGACCAAGTGCCCGCTAGGTAACCTAGATAGTCCAAGTGCCCGCTAGGTAACCTACATAGTCAAAGTGCCCGATAGGGAGCCTAGATAGTCCAAGTGCCCGCTAGGGAACCTGTATCGTCCAAGTGCCTGCTAGGTAACCTAGATAGTCCAAGTGCCCACTAGTTAACCTAGATAGTCCAAGTGCCTGCTAGTTAATCTAGATCGTCCAAGTGCCCGCTAGTTAACCTACATAGTCCAAGGGCCCGCTAGTTAACCTACATAGTCCAAGAACCCGCTAGTTAACCTAGATTTTCTAAGTGCCCGCTAGTTAACCTACATAGTCCAAGAACCCGCTAGTTAACCTAGATTTTCTAAGTGCCCGCTAGTTAACCTACATAGGCCAACTGCCCGCTAGTTAACCTAGATCATCCAAGTGTCTGCTAGTTAACCTACGTAGTCCAAGTGCCCGTTAGGTAGCCTAGATACTCCAAGTGACCGCTAGGTAACCTACATAGTCCTAGTGTCCGCTAGGTAACCTAGATAGTCCATGTTCCTGTTAGCTAACCTAGATAGTCCAAGTGCCCGCTAGTTAACCTGCATAGTCCAAGGGCCCCCTAGTTAACCTAGATATTCCAATTGCCCGCTAGTTAATCTAGATCATCCAAGTGTCCGCTAGTTAACCTACATAGTCCAAGTGCCCGTTAGGTAGCCTAGATAGTCCAAGTGACCTCTAGGAAACCTACATAGTCCTAGTGCCCGCTAGGCAACCTACATAGTCCAAGTGCCCGTTCCTTAACCTAGAAGTCCAAGTGCCCGCTAGGTAACCTAGTCAGTCAAAGTGCCCGCCAGGTTACCTGCATAGTCTAAGTGCTCGTTAGGTAACCTAGATAGTCCAAGTTCCTGTTAACTAACCTAGATAGTCCAAGGGCCCGCTAGGTAACCTACATAGTCCAAGTGCCCGCTAGGGAACCTACATAGTCCAAGTGCCCGCTAGGTAACCCACATAGTCTAATTGCCCGATAGGGAACCTACATAATCCATGTGCCCGCTAGTTAACATAGATAGTCCAAGTGCCCGCTAGGAAACGTACATAGTCCATGTGCCCGCTAGGTAACCTAGATAGTCCAAGTGCCCGCTAGTTAACCTACATAGTCCAAGTGCCCGCTAGGTAAGCTACATAGTCCAAATGCCCGCTAGTAACCTACATAATCCAAGTGCAAGAAGGGAACCTACATAAGCCAAGTGCCCGCTAGGGAACCTACATAGTCGATGCCCGTTAGGTAACCTAGATTGTCCAAATGCCCGCTAGTGTACCCAATAGTCCAATTGCCCACTAGGGAACCTAGATAGTCCAAGTGCCCGCTAGTTAACCTACATTGTCCAAGTCTCTGATAGAGAACCAACATAGTCCAAGTATCCGCTAGGTAACCTACATAGTGCAAATGCCCGCTAGTAACGTACATAGTCCAAGTGCCCGTTAGGTAACCTAGATAGTCCAAATGCCCGCTAGGGAACCCACATTGTCCAAGTGCCCGTTAGAGAACTTACATAGTCAAAGGGCCTGCTAGGGAACCTACATAGTCCAAGAGCCCGCTAGGGAACCTTCATAGTCCAAGTACCTGCTAGGGAACCTACATAGTCCAAGTGCCCTTTAGGGAACCTATATAGTCCAAGTGCCCGCTAGGTAACCTAGATAGTCCAAGTGCCCGTTCGTTAACCTAGATAGTCCAAGTGCCCTCTAGGTAAACTCGACAGTCTAAGTGCCTGCTAGGTAACCTACATAGTCCAAGTGCCCGTTTGATAACCTAGATCGTCAAAGTGCCCGCTAGTTAACCTACATAGTCCAAGGGCCCGCTAGTTAACCTAGAGAGTCCAAATGCCCGCTTGTTAACCTACATTGTCCAAGTACCTGACAGGGAACCTACATAGTCCAAGTATCCGCTAGGTAACCTACATAGTCCAAATGCCCGCTAGTAACGTACATAGACCAAGTGCCCGTTAGGTAACCTAGATAGTCCAAATCCCCGCTAGGGAACCCACATAGTCCAAGTGCCCGTTAGAGAACTTACATAGTCAAAGGGCCTGCTAGGCAACCTACATAGTCCAAGTGCCCGCTGGGGAACCTTCATAGTCTGAGTGCATGCTAGGGAACCTACATAGTCCAAGTGCCCTTTAGGGAACCTATATAGTCCAAGTGCCCACAGGGAACCTAGATAGTCCAAGTGCCCGCTAGGTAACCTAGATACTCCAAGTGCCCGCTAGGAAAACTACAAAGCCCAAGTGCGTGCTTGGTAATTTATATAGTCCAAATGCCCGCTAGGGCACCTACATAGTCCTAGCGCCCGCTAGTTAACCTACATTGTCCAAGTGCCCGATAGGGAACCTACATAGTCCAAGTGCAAGAAGGGAACCTACATAATCCAAGTGCCCACTAGGGAACCTACATAGTCCAAATGCCCGTTAGGTAACCTAGATAGTCAAAAATGCCCGCTAGGTTACCCACATATTCCAAGTGCCCGCTAGGGAACCTGCATCGTCCAAGCGCCCGCTAGTTAACCTAGATAGTCCAAGTGCCCGCTAGTTAACCTAGATCGTCCAAGTGCCCGTTAGGTAACCTAGATAGTCCAAGTGCTCGTTCGTTAACCTAGATAGTCCAAGTTCTCGCTAGGTATCCTAGATAGTCCTAGTGCCCGTTACCTAACCTAGATCGTCCAAGGGTCCAGGAGGCAACCTACCTAGTCCAAGTGCCCGTTCGTTAACCTAGAAGTCCATGTGCCCGTTAGGTAACCTAGACAGTCCAAGGTCCCGCTAGTTGACCTACATAGTCCAAGGGCCTGCTAGGTAACCTAGATAGTCCAAGTGCCGCTAGGTAACGTAGATAGTCCTATTGCACGTTAGGTAACCTAGATAGTACAACAGCCCGCTGGGTAACTTAGATAATCCAATTGCCAGTTAGCTAACCTAGATAGTCCAAGTGCCCGCTAGGCAACCTACATAGTCCAAATGCCCGTTCGTTAACATAGAAGTCCAAGTGCCCGCTAGGTAACCTATACTGTCCAACTGCCCGCAAGGTTACCTGCATAGTCCAAGTGCCCGTTAGGTAACCTACATAGTCCAAGTGCCCACTAGGTAACCTACATAGTCCAACTGCCCGCTAGGTAACCTAGATACTCCAAGTGCCCGTTACCTAACCTAGATAGTCCTAGTGCCCGCTAGGTAATCTACATAGTCAAAGTGCCCGCTAGGTAACCTAGATAGTCCAAGTTCCCGCTAGGAAATCTACATAGCCCAAGGGCCCACTCGTTAACCTAGTTCGTCCAAGTGTCCCCTAGTTAACCTAGATAATCCAAGTGCCTACTAGATAACCTAGATCGTCCGAGTGCGTGCTAGTTAATTTACATAGTTCAAGGGCGTGCTAGTTAATCTACATAGTGTAAGGGCCCGCTAGTTAACCTAGATCGTCCAAGTGTCCGCTAGTTAACCTACATAGTCCAAGTGCCAGCTAGTTAACTTACATAATCCAAGCTCCCGTTAGTTAACCTAGATAGTCCATGGGCCCACTAGGGTGTGTACATAGTCCAAGTGCCCGCTAGGTAAGCTACATAGTCCAAATGCCCGCTAGTAACCTACATAATCCAAGTGCAAGAAGGGAACCTACATAAGCCAAGTGCCCGCTAGGGAACCTACATAGTCGATGCCCGTTAGGTAACCTAGATTGTCCAAATGCCCGCTAGTGTACCCAATAGTCCAATTGCCCACTAGGGAACCTAGATAGTCCAAGTGCCCGCTAGTTAACCTACATTGTCCAAGTCTCTGATAGAGAACCAACATAGTCCAAGTATCCGCTAGGTAACCTACATAGTGCAAATGCCCGCTAGTAACGTACATAGTCCAAGTGCCCGTTAGGTAACCTAGATAGTCCAAATGCCCGCTAGGGAACCCACATTGTCCAAGTGCCCGTTAGAGAACTTACATAGTCAAAGGGCCTGCTAGGGAACCTACATAGTCCAAGAGCCCGCTAGGGAACCTTCATAGTCCAAGTGCCTGCTAGGGAACCTACATAGTCCAAGTGCCCTTTAGGGAACCTATATAGTCCAAGTGCCCGCTAGGTAAACTAGATAGTCCAAGTGCCCGTTCGTTAACCTAGATAGTCCAAGTGCCCTCTAGGTAAACTCGACAGTCTAAGTGCCTGCTAGGTAACCTACATAGTCCAAGTGCCCGTTTGATAACCTAGATCGTCAAAGTGCCCGCTAGTTAACCTACATAGTCCAAGGGCCCGCTAGTTAACCTAGAGAGTCCAAATGCCCGCTTGTTAACCTACATTGTCCAAGTACCTGACAGGGAACCTACATAGTCCAAGTATCCGCTAGGTAACCTACATAGTCCAAATGCCCGCTAGTAACGTACATAGACCAAGTGCCCGTTAGGTAACCTAGATAGTCCAAATCCCCGCTAGGGAACCCACATAGTCCAAGTGCCCGTTAGAGAACTTACATAGTCAAAGGGCCTGCTAGGCAACCTACATAGTCCAAGTGCCCGCTGGGGAACCTTCATAGTCTGAGTGCCTGCTAGGGAACCTACATAGTCCAAGTGCCCTTTAGGGAACCTATATAGTCCAAGTGCCCACAGGGAACCTAGATAGTCCAAGTGCCCGCTAGGTAACCTAGATACTCCAAGTGCCCGCTAGGAAAACTACAAAGCCCAAGTGCGTGCTTGGTAATTTATATAGTCCAAATGCCCGCTAGGGCACCTACATAGTCCTAGCGCCCGCTAGTTAACCTACATTGTCCAAGTGCCCGATAGGGAACCTACATAGTCCAAGTGCAAGAAGGGAACCTACATAATCCAAGTGCCCACTAGGGAACCTACATAGTCCAAATGCCCGTTAGGTAACCTAGATAGTCAAAAATGCCCGCTAGGTTACCCAAATATTCCAAGTGCCTGCTAGGGAACCTGCATCGTCCAAGCGCCCGCTAGTTAACCTAGATAGTCCAAGTGCCCGCTAGTTAACCTAGATCGTCCAAGTGCCCGTTAGGTAACCTAGATAGTCCAAGTGCTCGTTCGTTAACCTAGATAGTCCAAGTTCTCGCTAGGTATCCTAGATAGTCCTAGTGCCCGTTACCTAACCTAGATCGTCCAAGGGTCCAGGAGGCAACCTACCTAGTCCAAGTGCCCGTTCGTTAACCTAGAAGTCCATGTGCCCGTTAGGTAACCTAGACAGTCCAAGGTCCCGCTAGTTGACCTACATAGTCCAAGGGCCTGCTAGGTAACCTAGATAGTCCAAGTGCCGCTAGGTAACGTAGATAGTCCTATTGCACGTTAGGTAACCTAGATAGTACAACAGCCCGCTGGGTAACTTAGATAATCCAATTGCCAGTTAGCTAACCTAGATAGTCCAAGTGCCCGCTAGGCAACCTACATAGTCCAAATGCCCGTTCGTTAACATAGAAGTCCAAGTGCCCGCTAGGTAACCTATACTGTCCAACTGCCCGCAAGGTTACCTGCATAGTCCAAGTGCCCGTTAGGTAACCTACATAGTCCAAATGCCCACTAGGTAACCTACATAGTCCAACTGCCCGCTAGGTAACCTAGATACTCCAAGTGCCCGTTACCTAACCTAGATAGTCCTAGTGCCCGCTAGGTAATCTACATAGTCAAAGTGCCCGCTAGGTAACCTAGATAGTCCAAGTTCCCGCTAGGAAATCTACATAGCCCAAGGGCCCACTCGTTAACCTAGTTCGTCCAAGTGTCCCCTAGTTAACCTAGATAATCCAAGTGCCTACTAGTTAACCTAGATCGTCCGAGTGCGTGCTAGTTAATTTACATAGTTCAAGGGCGTGCTAGTTAATCTACATAGTGTAAGGGCCCGCTAGTTAACCTAGATCGTCCAAGTGTCCGCTAGTTAACCTACATAGTCCAAGTGCCAGCTAGTTAACTTACATAATCCAAGCTCCCGTTAGTTAACCTAGATAGTCCATGGGCCCACTAGGGTGTGTACATAGTCCAAGTGCCTGCTAGGTAACCTAGATAGACCATGTGCCTGCTAGTTAACCTAGATAGTCCTAGTGCCCGTTAGTTAACCTAGATAGTCCATGGGCCCGCTAGGGTGTGTACATAGTCCAAGTGCCCGCCAAGTAACCTAGATAGACCATGTGCCCGCTAGTTAACCTAGATAGTCCTAGTGCCCGTTAGTTAACCTAGATAGTCCAGGTGCCCACTAGGGGACGTACATAGTTCAAGTGCCCGCTAGGTAACCTAGATAGTACAAGTGCCCTCTTGTTAACCTACATAGTCAAAGTGCCTGATAGGGAGCCTAGATAGTCCAAGTGCCCCCTAGGTAACCTACAAGGCCATGTGCCGGTTAGCTAACCTAGATAGTCCAAG